>NC_072485.1:20498961-20810628 GCF_027574615.1 Eptesicus fuscus | reverse complement strand
CTTTGGAGACAGGAGTTACAGTGTTATAAAATACTAGGGGCCCAGTGCATGAATTCGTGCACCTTGAAAGGAACCGTGGACCACGAGGCTGCGGTGTCTTGGCCCATCCTCCGCGCCCCTGCCCAGCACCTCCTGCCACGGCCCCTGGTCCCCTGTTTGCCGGCAGCCCCACTCCTGCCGCCGCCACTCCCACACGCTGATGGCATGGAGCAATTGAAGCTGGCACCAGCAGCATGTGTGAGTGGGGCCAGCGCCATCAGTGGGTGTGAGCAGTGGCTGCTGCCCTGACTGCCCCTTAGGGGGAGGGAGAGGTGGAGAAGCCCTCCGGGGTGATCAGGGCCGGCAGCCACTGCGCACACCCACTG
Source organism: Eptesicus fuscus (assembly GCF_027574615.1). Classification (NCBI taxonomy): domain Eukaryota; kingdom Metazoa; phylum Chordata; class Mammalia; order Chiroptera; family Vespertilionidae; genus Eptesicus; species Eptesicus fuscus. Next base: position 20,810,263 of record NC_072485.1, on the reverse strand, counting down.
ATAGCGCCGAGTGATCTGGTCCAGCACTGGGCACCAGCAGCAGGTGCGAATGGGGCTGGCACTGGCAACAGGTGTGAGTGCCAGGTGGGACTGCAGCATGTGGGAGCCAAGAATTTTCAATAAGCATCAGAGGCTGGGCCTGATGACAGTGACTGGTGCCCAACCTTGGTCTGGCACCCCTGCTCACCTCCACCATCCCGCCGCATCTGACACCCACCATGTTCCACGTGAACCCCCTGGTGGTCAGCACACGTCATAGTGACTGGTTGTTCAGTTGTTCCGTCATTCAGTCTATTTGCATATTAGCATTTTATATATAGATATTTCAGGTGTAAACAGAGAAATAAAGTAACTTTCTATAAAGTGATAGTCCAATCTAAAGTAAAGATTGGCCATTCATCATGTTTTTTAATAGGCAATACACAAATATTCTGGGTGTGACAGGCACAGGGGGAATGGAGACAAAGATGCTTTTTTAAAAAAAGTTATTTTGAAAGCAGATATTTACGAGTAAAATGAACAAAAATAAGTTCAAAATTGTATGTTTCATGGAGATGACAGCAAAAACATAAAATATATTTATAGCAATAAAAGCAGCTAATATTTGCATAATGCTTTATACTTTGTACTAATAAATAACACATCATATATTTCATTTAATCTTATATCATTCTTTAAGGGGTACAAAATTATAATCTTTTTATAAAGATAAAGAAACTGAAGTCCAGAATGGACACTTAAATTGCTCAAGTTGCTATAGTCAGCAAGAATCACAGTCAGAACTTGTGCACAATTTTTCTGACTCCCTATCCTGTGTTTTCATTGATATCCTATCTAATAAAAGAGTAATATGCAAATTGACCATCACTCCAAGACACAAGATGGCCTCCACCATGTGGTCAAAGATGGCTGCCCCCATGTGGACACAAGATGGCTGTCACAAGATGGCCTGCAGGGGAGGAAGGTTGTGGGCAGTTAGGTGTGGCCAGGCCAGCTGAGAAGCGCAGTTGAGGGTGACCAGGCCGGCAGTGGTAGGCAGTTAGGGGTGACCGGGCCAGCAGGGGAGGGCAGTTGGGGGGGTCAGGTCTGCAGGGGAGGGCAGTTAGGGGTTACCAGGCCAGCAGGGGAGGGCCGTTAGGGGTGACCGGGCCTGAAGGGTGGACAGTTAGGAGCAACCAGACTGACAGGGGAGGGCAATTAGGGGGGACCAGGCTGGCAGGGGAGGGCAGTTAGGGGCAATTGGGCCATCCGGGGAGCAGTTAGGCATTGATCAGGCTGGCAGGGGAGTGTTTAGGGGTGATCAGGCTGGCAGGCAGAAGCGGTTAGGGGCAATAAGGCAGAGGCAGGCGAGCGGTTGGGAGCCAGCAGTCCTGGATTGTGAGAGGGATGTCTGACCGCCTGTTTAGGCCCGATCCCACTGGATCGGGCCTAAACAGGCGGTGAGACATCCCTCAAGGGGTCCCAGATTGGAGAGGGTGCAGGCTGGGCTGAGGGACACCCCCTCCCTTTGCACGAATGTCATGCACCGGGCCTCTAGTAATAATTATAACCATTTAATGTTTTCTGGCAGACATGTCTAAAAGTACTTTCCAAGGTTATTATAAACACATTGAGAGGCATTATATTACCTTTGGTCTTTGTGTTGAAATGTTTGCTACAAGCACACTCTATAACTCACTATGTACAAATTAATTTCAATTTATGTAGTTTCTATTCTACAATATCTCAAAATCAAAGCAAGAAAAGTTTTGTAAAATACTATAACTTAAGGAAAAAGATTTGGTGAAAGACTAACTTGAAGGCTTATAGTACGTAGTGAATTAATCCTTGAAATCATTTCCAGAATATTTGCTTTTTTATTGAATAAATCAGAATACATGCAAGATTAAAGTAAGAGATGTGTGATTCTAACTCCTATTGGATTAAGTACCGTGTAGTCTTTAAAGAACTACACCAAAGCACCAAATAATCATAGTTTGGGAAATCAGGGGCCTGTTTCAAAGTCAAATATCTTGTTCAGGGCACAGGAAATTTCATTCTTAAATTATTTCTAAATTATCTCCAATGCCATTTTATTTTTTATTGTTAAACTAGAGACCCAGTGCATGAAATTCGTGCACAGGGTGGTCCCCTCAGCCCAGCCTGCACCCTCTCCAATCCGGGACCCCTCAGGGGATGTCCGACTGCTGGCAGACTGCTGGCTCCTAATTGCTCACTTGCCTGCCTGCCTGGTCGCCCCTAACTGCCCCCCCCCCCCCGCCAGCCTGATTGCCCTTCATGGCCCCTGCATGCCAGTCTGATTTCCCCTAACTGCCCAGCTTGCCGGCCTGGTTGCCCCCAACTGCACCCCTGCCTCCCACCGGCCTGGTCACCTCTGACTGCCCCTTGCTGGACTGGTCACCCCCAACTTCCCCCCCTGCCGGCCTGGACACTTCACACAGCTCCGCGCCCCACGCCCCATGCAGCCTGCTGTTCAGTCATTTGATCATCTCTCACTAACGCCCCCTGCCGGCCTTGTCGCCCCACACAGCCTGCTTGTTCAGTCGTTTGGTTGTCCCTCATTAACCCCCCTGCTGGCCTGGTTGTAGGGTTAATGAGGGACAACCAAGGCCATCTTGTGAGGGCATGAAAGTTAATTTGCATATCACCTCTTTATTACATAGGAAGCTTAACTCTTTGTCTGGCTGTTGTGGCTCAGTGCATTGACCTATGAATGAGAAGGTCACAGTTTGATTCCCAGTCAGGGCGCACTGTGGTTGCAGGCTTTTTCCCCAGTGGGGGGCATGTAGGAGGCAGCTGATCAGTGATTCTCTCTCATCATTGATGCTTTTTTTTCTCTCTCTCCCTCTGGAATCAATAGTGTGTGTGTGTGTGTGTGTGTGTGTGTGTGTGTGTGAGAGAGAGAGAGAGAGAGAGAGAGAGAGAGAGAGAGAGAGAGAGAGATATTAACTCTTAGAAAACAGAACAAAAGTTTGAGTAAACATTTCTTAAGGCATGCATTGACCCTGAGACATGAATGTTCTTAGAAACTTGAACTATAGACACTCATTGCATAATGATGTGTGGGCCAATGCATCATTTACGTGTTTGTGGTAATGCTGAAGTAAATAGACCTGCACTGCCAGCTTTATAAAAGTATAGCACAGGACAGAAAAGAAACAAGAAAAATGGGCAGTTCTGACCTTGTTTAAGAAACATCAGTAATCCAAGCTTACAACACTGTTTATATCTCAAAATATTCTTCACTATAAAACAATGTACCATAAAAGATGCATTTAAATAGTAGTTTTATTTTAGATAACTGGCAAAGGGAAAGGGAAACAAGACATTAATGTGTTGAAACTGAGGGATAATAATTTAAGTACACAAAAATTATAGCATATACAATTATAATTATGTACAATACATAATATTTGGTAATGATAATAAATGACTGTGTTACTAGTTTATGTATTTACTGTACTACACTTTTTATGGTTATTTTATATTCTTTCATATTTTTGTTTTTTTTTTATGTTTACAAACAGAAACCATACAGCTTTATTGAGATATAATTCTAATGCCATAAAATTCACCTTTTAAAGTGCACACTTCATTGGTTTTTAGCATATTTTCAGGGTCGTGTAACCATCCACACAGTATAATTATGTTATTTTAGAGTGTACACTTTCTGTTTATAAAATATAGTTTGCTATAAAACAGTATGCCATGTTATGCCAGCAGCAGCCCATACATCTCATGTTTACCAGGTCTCTTGATTGCATTATTGTCTCTTGTGCTTGAGCTACTCTCAGGATGCTTTATAAATTCAGTGTAGCCTAAGTGGACAGTGTTTATAATAGTCTACAGTAGCCCTGGCCAGCGTGGCACAGCTGATTGGGTGTTGTCCCATGCATCGAAGGGTTGCTGGTTCTGTTCCTGTCAGGGCACATGCCCTGGCTGCTGGCTCATTTCTGAGTAGGAGGTCATACAGGAGGCAGCCCATAGATGTTCCACTCTCACATTGATGTTTCTCTCCCTATCCCTCTCCCTGCCTCTCTCTCTAAAAATCAATAAAAAATCTTTAAAAATAAAATAAGTCTACAGTAGTATATAGTAGTGTTCTAGGCCTTTGCATTCACTCAGCACCCCCATCACTGACTCACCCAGAGGAACCTCCAGTTCTTCAAACTCTATTCATGGTAAGTGTCCTATAAAATATACCATTTTTTAATATTTAATACCATATTTTTACTGTACCTTTCTATGTTTAGATATGGCTAGGTAACAAACACTATTGTATTATAACTGATTACAGTATACAGTACAGTAACATACTGTATATGTTTGTAGCCTAGGAGCAATAGGCTATGCCATAGAGGTTACACCATCTAGGTTTGAGTAAGTGTACTCTGTGTGTTCACAGAACATGAAATTGCCTAATGACACCTTTCTCAGAAGGTATTGCAGCTGTTAAGTGGCATATGATTATACTCAGAAGATCTCATTTTCTCTTTTAAAGTGCAGTAATGATCAAGATACAGCTTCTATACCCATGACAATAGCACTGTTATATAATCCTGTCATTTTAGGAGTGTGATTCTTGCTATAGACTTGGGTATATCTACAAAGAAAAAACATACAAGTGGGTTGGATGGCATTTACCCAATTAATCAATTACAAAAAATATTCAAATGTGAGGGAGTTCAATAAACTATTTCATAAATTCCAAATGTACAGATAAAAAGAGAACATTGAAGTACTGATTTAATGAAATTTGCTGCTTAATGCATAACCATGACTAACCACAGCATGGGGGAGCCTTCTGTTAATGAGGGAAACTTTTGTTGACACAAGTGAGCAACTAATAATGTCTACCTTTAGGGCATATGAATCTATTATTTCAGTCCTGGTGAACAACAAAACGGAGGGATAGAGCAGGAAATGTAATATAATTACTTCTCTTAAGGGAAAATCTGCTCTCTTTTGAGAGATAGAATTTCTTCTCTGGCTTCATAGCAATGTGGTGTTTTTTTTTTTTTTTTTTGTGTGTGTGTGTGTGTTTTTATGAAGCAGGAAGCCAGGTGTGCCATCAAATAAAACCAGCTTGCTCCCCTCTTCTTGGGTTATATTAACTGAATTAATAAGGAGAGTGAGTCCTCTAACTGCATCTCTTTCTTAATACTAATGATTTCAATTTATGAAAAAAACATAGCTATTACCTGGAGTTCCTTTTCCATGTGTGACCTAATCTGACACAGCAAGGATATAGTATTAAATTCTGTTTTCATTGAATTTCAAAAGAAAACAGAACAAAATTCAAGAAAACTAAAGGCTATAACAAAGTGATGGCTCCAAGACTGGGCTGGGGGTATTTGGAGGAGATACGCACCCTAAAACTTGAGGGACTATGGGGCAGTGGAAATGAATTCGTCCTGAAGTAATAAGATCTAGGTTAAATCCCACATTCTGCATTTAATTGGAAAGTGGTATAATCCAGTTTCCTGATTTCAGTGAGCTGATTTCCCTTTCATACAACAGGGAAAATAATACATTCAAGTGTAGTTTTAAAGATTAATAGATGTCTATAAAGAGCTTATTTATTTTCATTTTATTACCTAAGTTATTTTGTGCTTTCATTGTGTATGTGTGGTAGTTCATATCCTGTGTCCTTGGGAAGAGAATGCAATCTCACATTTTTAAAGTTGATGTCCTCCCACTAATTTTGTTGAACCCCGTGACAGACTGTTATTGCTGTGCAGAGCATGTATAAGCACGATTGAAAATTAACCCAGTTTTCAAGCTACTTCAGTTCCTGTGAACACATTTATTTATACTCCTTTGCGCTACAGTGCTGAGGGAAACTGAGATTCATCTAAATCTTGGTACCAGAACCCTCCTTATAATTATTATTTAGTCTTAAAGATGTTCTAGCAGTCAATTTGTGATGACAGCAAATGGAAATTGGATAGTCTCTGATTTCCACTTAATCCTTTCCCCCCCACTTTGTAGGGCCAGATGATGATCCTTACTTAGCAAACCTGCTTTCAGTAAGGCTAGTACCATATTGGTTTTATTTGGTTATTTCCTCACACTAAAATTTTAATAAAAAATAAATGAAACTTAATAGAGATAGGAAGGCTCAGCTGCAGCAGTCAAAACCCAATGTAATTCAAATTAGTGAGTATGATCATTTAAAATAATTTCAAAATATCATGAATACTAACAAGCCATCAAGCACATTAGGAGAGATAAAACTTAGAGGTATGTGATGATTACTTTATACTAAATCTTGGTGATCTCAAAATTAGGTTCCAAACTTGATAGACCAAACAGGTTGGCTTCGTCACTAAGTTATCTATATATATAAAGAGCCAAGGTCCGTAACATCCAAAACGATCGAACGGACGACCGAATGCCAAGCTGCGTGCACAGCAGGCTCTGGTGGGTGGGGACTGGTGAGCAGGCTGAACTGCTGTCCTGGGTCCCAGCTGCCCACGGCGGAAGTCAGTCCTGGGTCCTGGAGCAGTGGCAGGGCGAGGGCGATTTCTCAGAGCATGGTGGGGCGGGAGGAGCCTCTCGGAGCAGTGGTGGGTGGGGAGAGCCTTGCGGAACAGTTGAGGGGCTGCGGACATTGCGAAGTTTCTTGGAATGGGGAACTTCATGTAGTGTTGCAGGGCGGCAGAGGCCATGTGAGAGAGGCCAGGCTAGGCCTAGGGACCCTAACCATGCACGATTTCATGCTCGCTGGGCCTCTAGTTATATCTATAAAATGATTACCATGTCAGCCTTAGGACATTAATGATAGGAGCCCAGCCATGCCTTAATTCAAATGAGATTTTATTAATGATTTTTTCAAATTCCAGCCTATAGCAACCCTGGTACTATTTATGTTTCAGGACAAGGAAACGTTAAATCTGCATCTTGCACCACGTGGATGTGCAGGGTCACAAACCTGGATGTAACAATTATCTCCCGCTGATGATTCTAAAACAAGGCACAACAAATCCTTAAGATGCAAGTCTCATGCTTGGCTATAATAGACTATTTTCTAATGGTTTCTCCCGGAATCCATGAGGAATGCTTCTATATTTTGCAAATGCATTCCGTTTGTTACTTGTAACGAGGATGACTCTAGATCACTGCTTGCTTTTCTTGTGGGTCTCTCTTTGCTAAATATCAACTTGAGGCAACTGCTGCTTCTGCTATGCTAGGTTTTGCCTTATAATGTGTAGGTGGGAACCTTCTATATTTTTATAAACTGTAATTGCTGGTATCAAACTTGGACATTTAAGAGAATTAACTTGAAGAGTTGGGCAAAACTGAAGGAAATTGTAACAGCAAACATAGTTTTGATAGTTATTTCAGCCCAGGGTCCTTCACAGGGATTTTTCCTGAGTAACCTTTTTCCTTTTAGTTAATTTCTGTGCTGTAGGGGCCAGTATGTAATCTTTTTACTTCAAGGGAATGGAGTACAAGTCCCAGCCTCTGGGCAGTGGTGGCAGTTGGAAGAGAGAAGGGGGATTAGAGGGTTGTTTTCATAAAAGGAAGGTAATATACTGGAAAGCAACTCTACTGATAATAACAGAAAATTTTATTGGGATGGCAAGTTTGACTTTTCTTTGGCGTAAAGCATTTCTTTTCAGAGTAGAAGTTTGCTTTGTCATCGTATAACAAAATCAGTTTATGTAAACATGACAGATTGTCCTCACAAAGGGACTGAAAAATGTTGGAAAAAGTAATTAAGCAGTTTCTCTTCCTTTCTAATCATCAACACTTCACAAAAATAGCTGTGGTCTAGGATCATGTTGGCCACCCTGTCACTTACTGGAAATTAATTTCATATGATTTGTTTCCATAAGATCCACTCACAGCATTTAGATGAAGTTGTTCCTCCTTAACTTTCATAGCCAACGGAGTACCTAGTAAATCTTCAATATTTTGCTATTGTCTCATTTTGTAAAGAAATAACATGTGCTCTTTCAAAATTATTGGCTGGCTGGTTAATCCCAGTGCTCCTTAAACCCATGTGTGTGGTTGTTTGAGTCTTCTGGGTGTGATTGAGGGAGCCCTTGATCTGATCAATGCTGCCATTGTTCCTCTAAGAAACATTTAACTTGTTTTTCCCCTCCCTGCACCCACCCCTACATACACAAAGACATAACCATCACCACTACCATCTTGTATGAAACTGGCAGATTCAGAATACCTGAAATATCTCACTTTAAATTATAATGTAGTCCATACTTCACATAAAGATATTTTTAGCCACATGAGTGAGAACATAAAGTTATACCTCTTTTTAAAAAGGAGAAAAAAGTCATAGAAATGACAAAGAACTTAAAATTAGACCCCAAAGCCATCACCAGCTATATTTAGCCAATGGGTTTTAGTGTAAAATAAGGGTAGGCTTTTGTTGGCAGGTATTATTTCAAAATCTATAAGGTCCTTCTGGCTTTTATTTGTAAACCTGAAAGAAAAAAAATGACAGAAGTCAGTGTTCACATGTAGCATATTTACATGTACATGTTTTGTGTATATAGTATATAAGTATACAAAGAACAAAAAATATTAAACATCACCATAAAAGAGTGTATCTGATGGACTGTGCATGGTGTAGTAATATAATTCACCTTGATAATGATTCTGTTTACAGTACTTTAATAGCTACATTGATTATATTTGGAACAATGAATTGCTTATGTTAATAGTAATTGTAATTTGCTTATTTAAACACCTATTATTGCTAATTTCAGTTTAAGATTATACAACTAAATGGATTTTATAAAACTTTCCTTGGGGAATAGCACATTCATTTTGATATGAAAACTTTTAATACCAGATTTATTTTAAGCTAACAGGTTTATTTTAAATTAAAAGACAAAGATGTAATTATGAAAAAATGCCTTGTAAGCAGATGTGCCTAGTTTTAGTAGGGACCAAGTACCATAAGGAATATTTTATTAATATTTTCCACTTCTACTTTGTTTTTCCTTAAGTGCTTTTAAATTGTTTTTATAAGCTATTTATCACAATAATCATATGAGAGGAGTTAAATGTTTTCTATTTCACAGATGAATGTATGAAATTATTAATGAGTAAATCAGTTCCTCAAAGTATTGCATGCACAGAGGTAGTTGGTGCTCATATACACACCATTGTTATTTCTATGGACAGATTAACACAGTATCTGGTATAGACAAGGTGACTCAAAAATACCTCAATGGTGAATACATTTTTTAAATAGTGAATTAAACTCCAGTCTGCTACTTAGTTGAAGTCTAGTCCTCTGGATTTTAGTGACTAATAGGGGTTTCTGGACATAATTGATTTGAGGTTGCTTGAAAAAAATTCCATATCCTGGCCTAGGGCAGTGGTCCTGCTGTGACTGTACCAAGGACCATAGACAGATCTATGAACTTGTTATGTGGGATTAGAATATTGTTCTAGTCCTCAGTTTCTCTGACTATAAAATGTCAATTTAAAAATTGTCTTGCAGAGCTGTGGGAATAAAGTAATGCAAAGTACATAGACCAGGGTCTATTGCTCCTAGAATGCACTCAATAAATTATAGGCCCTATTGGTTTCAGATGAACATCAATGATTTATGAAAATGAGTATATTTACTCAACATTTTAAAATCATTCAAATAGTAGTCATGATTCCATGGGATTATATAATGTCCTACCCCTTTCACAAATTATCACACTCTTTTAAGGCTTTACATATGTTTATTCTACTTTCCCCCCTCTACATCTGCATTATAAGATTTATCTGCTTTTAACCTCACCAAACTTTTGTCTCCTAACCTATAAAGCCTTATTTACTTATTTATTTTGACCTGAATTTACTTTTGTGGACATTGTGTATATAAAATACCTATGTTTGTTCTTTGGTGGTGGTGCGGGGGGGGGGATACATGTTTTACCTAAATGGTAAGCCTAATTTCAAGAAATATTAACAGCACCTGAGGGAAACATTAGATAGAGAACTATAATGCAAGATAGAATTTGATATGTATAAAACTGGTTGCATAAATGCCATTGGACTTCAGAGAAACTGTGCTAATATCTATTGCTCTCAAGTCAAGACAGAGTTTTAGAATATGACTAGAATTCTCACCACAAAAGCGATGATAATTATGTGGCAGGAAGGAGGTGTTTGTTAGTGCTGTGGTGGTGATAATTTTATACTGTACATATATGTGTATTAAATCAACATGCTGTGTACCTGACACTTACATAATGTTATATGAATTTCAGAATTTCAGAAACTGGCCATTGCATCTTGCAAACCTAGGAGTTCCTTATCTTTACTTAAAAATGTTCCTCAGGGGCTTTTGATGAGTAGCTAAGTTTGGCAATAACTGCTAGCCAAATTCATCATGATCTATCCTCGGCTGGACTCATTCCAAGGTGCTAAGAAGTGTTAAGAGGAACTAAGCAAAGAAACAGGGATGTGGGCCTTAGAAAGGAAGAAACGTGAGTGCACATGTTTCTCGAGAGAGGAGAGCTTGCTCTAGTAGTGGTCTATTAAGTTCAACTTGTTTTTGTAAGCGTACTCCTCAGACTCACATAAAGTGTTCATTCTGGAGTTGGCATTTACCAGCTATGTGACTTAGTGTAAATCAATTAAAAACTCCAAGACTTTTCTATATCATTAAAATGGGGCTAATCATGCCCACCTGAAAACACCTACTGTGATGAGTGAGAAAGTGCTGTGTGATCAATGATCTGACATATGCAACCTGATGGGCTGCACTCCTAGAGCCACTTCAGACTTTCCCACCACTGCCTGTCCAGACAAGCTCATGGGGCTGGCTTTTCTTCACTGCCTGATGACAGTGAAGCCTCAAGACTCTCCTTGTATTAGTCAGTGTTCTCCAGAGAAACAGAAAAAGGGGTGACTTAAGCAATAGAAATGTATTGTCTCACAGTTTGGGAGGCTGAAAGTATTAGATGAAGAGATTGGCAAAGCAGATTCTTTCTGAGGGCTGTGAGGGAAGAATGTATTGCAGGTCTTTTTCCATAGCTTATAGATGGCCTCCTTCTCCATGTCTTCACATTCTTCCCTCTGATTATGTCTCTGTGGCCAAGTTTGTTTTTTAAGAAGGATGCTAGTCATTCTGTGTTAGGGCTCACCCTAATGACCTCACTTTAACTTGATTATCTCTGTAAAGACCCTATCTCTCCACATAAAGGCACAATCTGAGGTACTGAGGGTTAGAACTTTAACATATGAATTTGGCAGGGGGCCCAATTCCATCCATAACACTGACCTTTCAGTCTCATCCACTTTCCATTCTAGTCTTACCTAGTACTTCTCTAAAAGTAACTATTATCCACACCCGACCAGCATGGTTCAGTCGTTGAGTGTCCACCTATGGACCAGGAGGTCAAGGTTCGATTCCCAGTCAGGGCATATGCCTGGGTTGTGGGGCATGCAGGAGACAGCTGATCAGTGATTATCTCTCATCATTGATGTTTCTATCTTTCTTTCCCTCTCCTTTCCTCTCTGAAATCAATAAAAATATATTTAAAAAATAAAGTAACTATTGTCCTGAATTTAGTGATTTTCATTCCTATCCCTTTTAAAGATTATTTTACCAGATATGTAAGTATGGCAAAAAAATTGTGGACAGTCTATTCGATGCTTCTATGAGTCTGGTTCTGTTTTTGTTCATCAGTTTATGTTGTTCATTATATTCCACAAATGAGTGAGATCATGTGATATTTATCTTTCTCTGACTGGCTTATTTTCACTTAGCATAATGCTCTCCAGTTCCATCCATGCTATGAGGGAAGACGGAGGTGTGGGGGGGTAAGAAATCAACCAAAGGACTTGTATGTATGCATATGAGCATAACAATGGACACAGAATGGGGGAGTGAGGGCATGTGCTGAGAGTTGAGGTGGCCAGGGAGAGGTCAATGGGAGAAAAAGGAGACTTATGTAATACATCCTATCTAATAAAGAGGGAATATGCAAATTAACCATCACTCCATCACAAAGATGGTGGCGCCCAAGATGGCGACACCTGATCCTCTCAGTCCCACCAGAGGGCTTCTGGGCAGCGGGCACAGAGCAGCCGGGAGGGGCGGGATGCTTGTGGCGTCACCCTGGAGATGAGGCAAGCATTCTGCTCCTGGCTGCGCCTGGCTGCGAATTTTGTACACCGGGCCTCTAGTTAAACAATAAAGAAGTTAAATTAAAAATAAATGCATTTACAAAACCAAAAAAAAAAAAAATTGTCTGTGCTTGAAAGATAATGTTATAAATTGAACCATTATATAATTGTACAACTTTTTGTGTTAACCTTTTGCACTTGGATGTCGAGTGTGACTCAACACGGTTAGCATTAGAATAAAGGAATCGAGAAAAAAGCAAGCGAGTGCAAAGGGTTAATGTTTGGCCATATTGGTCTGGAAGCTAGAATTTGTTCATTTTCTTTGTAAGAACTGTATCAAGGCATTACTTATTCATTTTATATTTGTTGGGTATTTGGGTTTAATTCAGTCTTACTATTACAAATATGTTGCAGTAAAATTCCAAAACACAGAAGGTCCTTTTTGTGTTCTCTGGTGTGCAGGGTCAAGACATACTCCAGAATATGTACTTAGGAATAGAATTGCACAATCAGAAATTACACATGGGTCAGTTTTTGATCAAGATGGCAGAAGTGCTGCAAATATGGAATAAGGAATCTTACAAAATTTTGGGAAGTTCTGGTGAAGTAAGCACCTGAAAAGGATCAGAGAAACGAAACTAATCACTTCTGACTGATGTGGTTGAGAAAGTTGAAACTTGTGGGAAACTAGGTATATCTAGCCACCACAGTGGACTTGCGAAGGAGTTTGATATAGAAGGCTACAGGCATATGTTGGGTTTTGCCTCTGAGTTTGCAGCAGTAAATCCATAAGCTGGGCTGGATGAGGAGTGAAGTAAGAGGACAAACTGGAAACCTGTCACCATTTAGTTTTTCCCTTACAGACTAACCATACAATAGGTAAAATTCTCATGCGGCAAACTCTAACAGAAAACAATACATTGAAGGGGATTCTGCAATTCACATTCATAGATTACTTTTTGAAAGAGTATAACATTACATCAACTTTACTAGATATTCCAAATAATTGTTCAAAGTTGCTCCAATTTATACCTCACTGGCGGTATGTACGTTTCTCTTCTTTTGCATTCTTTTTAGCACTTTACTTACTAGGTTTTTATTATATACTAGAGGCCCAGTGCATGAAATTCATGCATGGGGGTAGGAGGCTCCCTCAACCCAGCCTGCACCCTCTCACAATCTGGGACCACTCACCTGCCTGCCTGCCTGATCGCCCCTAACCACTCGCCTGCCTACCTGATTGCCCCTAACCACTCTACCTGCCTACCTGATTGCCCCTAACTGCCTTTGCCTCGGTCCCCACTGCAGCAGCTTCATCCAGAAGGACGTCTGGAATGATGTCTGGAAGGTCGTTCGGCAGTCTGGTCCAATTAACATATTATGCTTTTATTATTATAGATTTATGCTATATTTTATTCAGGGTTTGATTTGTATTTCCATGATTTTCAGATAGATCAAACAGCTTTCAAATATTTGCTGTGTTTTTGTATTTCCTTTTCTGGAAATTGCCTGTTAGTGGCATTTGCCCATTATTTTTTCTATTTAGCTTATTACCTTCTCTCTCTCTCTCTCTCTCTCTCTCTCTCTCTCTCTCTCTATATATATATATATATATATATATATATATATTCAAACAATGAGTGATATGTCTTACGAACATCATTTCTAATTTTCTTAGGAGTGATATACTCATATTTATCTCTCTCTTTTTTTCTGATTTGAGCTTTCAATACCTTTGTAATTTCTTTGGTTATTCTGATACTTAAAAGATTGACATACACTTCTCTTACCAAAATAGTGTTCTTTTAGAGATTAATTTTTTTTCTCAAGTAACAATAAGAACTTCAGATTTTCTCTCTCATTTTGAGCTTACTTTATGCTTGAAAAGGTTGTAGTGGGAAAGGGGGATGGCTGGATTTTCTGTTCTCTTCTCCCATGTCTTTACCTACTGCACATTAACCAGCCCTGGCTTCTAATCACCCAGTATTTGATTAGTTAGAAGGTCGAGTAACTTAGAGATAATTAAGAAAGTATCACGGTTTTACTTGTCAGGTCTTATTCTGATTTAAGATTGGAGCTTTCTAGGTTTTGTGGGTATTCAGTGCACTCTCTCTCTTGATGGTGACTTTGTGGCCTTGAACTGTCCTTCCCAAGATTCAGATGTTTTTGTTTTTTTCTATCTGTCCACTTAGATTTCTTCTCTGAATGTTTGGGTATCTGGCAGTCCCTCATCTCTGTCAATGTCACATCACTCCTATAACCTAACCCTGCATTGGGCAGGTGCTATAGAGGGCTCCAGTCAATTTTACTCAATGCCCACTCTGACTCATGAGCAAAAATTCATGCATTTGTTGCCCCACTGTTGGTGGACATAAAGCTTGATCCTATTGCCATTCCAGCTCTCTCCCTTTGACTCAGGCTGATAGAACCACTTAAAAAAGTTTAGCCCTAACTGGTTTGGCTCAGTGGACAGAGCATCAGACTGAGGACTGAAGGGTCCCAGGTTCAATTCCAGTCAAGGGCATGTACCTTGGTTGCAGGCACATCCCCAGTAGGGGGTGTGCAGGAGGCAGCTGCTTTATGTCTCTCTCTCATCCATAGATGTTTCTAACTCTCTATCCCTCTCCCTTCTTCTCTGTAAAAAAAATCAATAAAACATATTTTAAAAATAAATAAATAAATAAAAGTTTAGATTCCTCAATAGAACCCGTCAAACTTTATTCCCATGAACTCTTTGGTGATTGGCTTTTGTTTAGGTTTAAATTAGTAGTGAGCTGGAGCCAGTTCACACCAGCTTGTAAGATTCGATTGTGTGCAACTCTTCCCAACTCCAGTTCAATGACATCACATTGTGCATGAAATTGGCCGTGGTGGATATGATGGTTGTTGGCAAGGTGCATTTTTTAAGTGTTTCATTTAGCAGCCTACCCCTGATTTGGCCAACGGGAAGGACAGGCAGAACATCAGAATGCATGAGAAAAGATTATGATACTTCTCTCCTGCCCCCTTGCTTCAGTGCCCCAATTTTGGAAAGCTTCTTCTCAGTTCGACACAACTCCTACCACGCAGGCCCACCCCCACAGATTCATCTCTCACAAAGGATATGGTAACATTATTTCATCCCTGACTGTTTAGTCCTAGCGTTTTCTCTGTTGCTTGTCTCTGTACCTTTTTACAAGTCCCCTTTGCACTGCCCATGGCTCTCTAACTGGTACCTTCATTAAATCTCATTTGAACCACCTGGTATGCATTCTGTTTCTTTCCAGGCCTATGAATAATTCATCAATCGTGACAGTTTTCCTGAAATTACCCAAATGCAGCCTCAGAATTTTGCTAAATATAGTGCCCCCCAGGCAACTCCTACCATTGTATCTGATTTGGCATGCAAGATGAATCTCCTGTAGAATCCATACCCTGGAATATGGGATGCTGGCAGTCAGCCTAATAACCAAGTATAAAGTTCTTTTACAAAGTTATGCGTGTTCTTATTTTCACATTGACTAATTGCAAGATTAAAAGCCAAATATTTCGCTTTGGGCTGCTGCTGCTCTCCCTAGTCCAGGCGTATGTAACATTGGTTTTTGTTTGTTTGTTTATTTACTTCAAATCACAGTGATTTTCACTTCACTTGAGAATCTGAGAAACTTCATAGTCTTGACTGGTTCATGTGCTGCCAGATAATTCACCGACTGACATTATTTCACTAAGGGCAGAAAAAAAGGAACTTATTTAGACTTAAAAAAAAAAAATCTAGCTCTGACGAAGGCCAGAATGGTAATTTTTGCTCTTTCTTCTATAACCAATTAATCATTAAAAACCACATTGAGCCAAATAAAATTCAAGGTCTAACCCATTTTCCAATTTTTAACAAGTTTTAGATGATGGAAATGGCACCCTTCAGCAGATTTCCTTTTTAAAGGATTGTTAACTTGGCAGATGTTAAACTGTACACATTTTATTTCTGAAATAAAAACAGGAACAGTACTTTTCTTTACCCAAAGACCATATGTCAAGGGGAAATATTTTATACACTGATTGTCTCAGGAAACTCATTTTCTTTCCATTTTTACTGCCAAATTTATTTGATTGATTATCAAATCAACATACTTCTATTTGACATGCTATCTTTTGAAATAATGCTGTCCCATTATCTTCCTAGCAATTAAATGCAGTCTGAAATAATAGTAATAATTAGTTTTTTCTAGAGATGGGGGTAAAGTTTCCTTATTTCAACTCAGGGACCATAGTTAGGTATAGAACACTCTCCGGATTTCTGCTATTTCATGTTTAGCTGTGTTAAGAGTGAACTAGAAAATGAGTCTCTGAGATTCAAAGTCAGGCCAAAGTCAAAATTGTAGCACTTATTCTAGTATATACTTTGCAAATGCTTATCAGTGCATTTCAATGTTCAGTGTTAGGGATAAATATCACAAAACAAAGACTCTGCATTTTTCTATTCTTACTTAAAATCTCCATCTTCAAAACATAAAATCACTAGTTTTATCTTTGCTACACATTCTATCAATTACTCCTGAACTGTAATTTAGCTTTATGGGCATAAGGGGCATCCAATTGATAAGTAGTATACACATATGAGACATTAATCTATTTGGCCCTCCTAGAAAATTCAACCTGCCGGATTTGTGGATTGTGAAAGTCTATATTCAATATTTATATCAACATTTACAACTATATAGATTAATAAATTTTCTACATGTTCATATCATACTGTATTATATTGTTCTTTACACTATTAAATTAACATTGTCTTAAATGTTAACAGATTAGATAGCTCCCTTTTAAAGAATACTGTGACTAGTTAGTTTGTATTTCAAACCCTGATTAGTATTCCAAACATGTTTCCTCTTCACGAACTACTGGGCCCACTTGTCCCAAAGAAAGCCACTCAGGAACCATTAACCACCTCATAAGCTATAATATACCTACTTTTTTTAAAATTTCTTTTTTCCCTGATCATTCCAAGTGTTTACCCATCCATAAGTTTATAAATGTTATTTTGTCATCTGGAAATGTCTTCACCTCTTATAGCATTTTTATTTTCTACTCATCCTAAAAATTTATCTTTAAATTAAAATCCCACTTAGGTTCTTTATCCTTCGTAATGAGTTTATTCCTTTGAGTTCTCATATTATGAAAATAGTACTATTCCGATAGCACATGATACTGTGAATTTTCACACTTCTTTTCCATAAACAAATCTATTGTCTCTAGAGAGAAGGATCTTATGGTATTCTTTGGATTTTCTTACACAGTAATAAAATGTAACAAGTACTCAGTAAATGTTAGCTTAGTGTATTATTGAATGCATGACCTGCTTTTGTCAAGTTATTGGGATTTAGGGATTTATATTAATGATCTCCCCTGAAGAAAACAGCCAATGATTCCTCTTCAAATATTGGTAATGATAGGATCCTGGGCATTTAACCTATAGGCTTCAATAAAAATAATTTTCTTAGCTTTCAGAGCATATAGATTAGGAAAGTGTTAAATCATAATTGGTAAATGTACCTCTGCAGATTTAATTCTAATAAATTATTAATTAGACCCAAAACGCATAAAATTCTTTATAGGGATTCAGAAAAACAGAGCTTCAGAAAGAGTATTTCATCTTAAGCATAATTCTTTTTTTAAATTTCTTTATTGATTTCAGAGAGGAAGGAAGAGGTAGAGAGAGAAACATCAATGATGAGAGAGGATCATTGATTGGCTGCCTTCTGCACGCCCACTACTGGGGATCGAGCTTGCAACCCGGGCATGTTCCCTTGGCCAGAATTGAACCTGGGACCCTTCAGTCTGCAGGCCAATGCTCTATCCACTGAGCCAAACTGGCTAGGGCAAGCATAATTCTTTGAACAGTCAAAGTTTTAAAAGATCCTAACAGAACATTGTTCTAGAAGTGGCTTTTTCTGTTCTATTATCTCTTTTGGAAAAGGTAGACCTTTGGCACTATTGGTGGGATTGCAAATTGGTATAGCCACTATCGGAAACAGTATGGAGGTTTCTAAAAAAATTAAATAACTATCTTATGATCCAACAATTTCTTTTTTGGGTATATTTCTATATATCCAAAGAAATTCATAACACTAATTCAAAAAGATACATACATCCCTATGTTCATTGTAGCATTATTTACAATAGCTAAGACATGAAGGCAATCTAAGTGCCCACTGGTAGATGATTGGATAAAGAAGTGGTACATATATACAATGTAATATTAATTGGCCATAAAAAGAATGAAATCTTACCATTTGCTACAACATGGATGGACCTCAAAGGTGTTATGCTAGGTGAATAAGTCAGACAGAGAAAGACAAATACCATATGATTTCTTTATATGTAGAATCTAATTCTATATAATAAAAGGCCAATATGCAAATCGACCAAACGGAGGAATGACCGGTCGCTATGACACGCACTGACCACCAGGAGGCAGATGCTTAATGCAGGAACTGCCCCCTGCTGGTCAGTGTGCTCCCACAGAGGGAGCGCCGCTCAGCCAGAAGCCCTGAGCCAGGCTCACTGCTGGTGAGCGCAGCGGTAGAGTGAGCCTCTCCTGCCTCTGCGGCAGTGCTAAGGATGTCCAACTGAGGGTTCCTGGACTGCAAGAGGGCGTAGGCAGGGCTGAAGGATGCCCCCCCTGAGTGCACAAATTTTGTGCACTGGGCCTCTAGTAAACAAAATAAAGGAACAAAGAAAAATCATAGATACAGAGAATAAACTGTTGGTTGCCAGATGAGAGGAAGGATTGAGAGGTTGGTGAAAAAGGTGAAGGGATTCAGAGGAACAGATTGTTAGTTACAAACTAGTCACAGGGATGTCAAGTACAGCTTAGGGAATCTACCTAATAAAAGGGTAACATACTAATTGACCGTACCTTTGCAACACCCACCAGCCAATCAGGAGTGACTATGCAAATTAACCCAACAAAGATGGTGGGTTACTTTGCATATGCGGACACCGAGTGGCCGGGGGTGGGGCGGGATGCTTGCATCATCACCATGGCAACAACACAGGCATCCTGCCCCACCCCCGGCCACTCTGGGCAACTGAGCAGCGTAGGAAGGCTGAAAGGTGGCTCTGGCCAGAGTGAAGGCAGGGCTGGCAGCCAGGGAAAGGAAGGCCCATTCTGGTACAAATCTTTGTGCATCAGGCTTCTAGTATAGTCTATAACATTGTAATAACTATGTATGGCCCCAGGTGGGTAATAGACTTATGGGGGAGGATCACTTTGTAAGTTACATAAATGTCTAACTGGCATGCTGTACACCTAAATAATATAATATTGAGTCTCAACTCTAATTGAAAAATTAAGAAAAAGTAGAACCTGCATTTTCCTTAATATTATTATCCTTACCTAAAACAATTTTTTATCACTACATTAAAATAATCTTAGATACTAGACTATTAGCTTTGATGACATACACCTGTGTATTGAAGATATTAGCTATGTTGGAATGATAGAGATTGCCGGGAAACCTGACATCCCTGGACAGGTTAGTCAAGTAGCAACTCAGAAACATTTCAGATGAAACAAATATAAACACTGTAATTAAAAATGTTTTTGTAAGGAATATATCTTCCCTAAGCCTGAAAAAAATACACTTAGTTGCTATAACTAACTGCATTCAGGTAGGATGAAGCCAATGGTATGACTAATCGAAACCAAACTAAATTCTGAAAAGCTGACTAAAGGCATCAAAGCAGTAAAGAGCAATAAGGATGCATTTGAAACTCTGGAGAAGAGACAAGCTTTCAGAGGTAGGCTGAGAATTGGCAGACATTTTCTCTGGGGGCCATTTTTCATTTTTCAGTGCTAATAAAGGCTATTGATCTGATTTGCAATGGGGAAACCTAATCCAGCAGTGCTCTGGAATGTTTTGTGTTCATGGTTGGAGTGACATAGTAGACAAGAGAGGGATTTCAGATATGGCCAGTCTCCCAAGACCTTTGCTAAATTTTGAGCTGTAAGACTGACTAGAGATTAAACCAACAGTAGTCACCAGCCACATGTGACTAGCTAACACTTGAAATGTGGCTAAATTGAGATGTGCTATAAAAAAAAAATACAACATTTTTAAAGACTTAGTACAAGGAAAAAAAGGAATATAAAATATCTCAATTCTTCTTATATTAATTATAAGTTGAAATAGTAATCTTTTTCATGTCTTGGATTAGTTAAAATATAAAATTAAATTTATTTCTATGTTACTTTTTGTGTGAAAATTAAAGTATAGTTGGCATACAATATTACATTTGGGCGTACAACACAGTGATATATCTTACAATGTGCTCACCACACTAAGTCTAGTAATGATCTGTCACAGTATAAAGTGAATTGTTGTCTCTATTCCCCTTTATGTTTTCTACCCATAACTCCACTCCCTCTCCCCTCTGGCAATCATCAGTTTGCTGTCTTTTTACTGTCCAGAATGGTAAAAATAATGTCTTCCTCCTCTCGGGCGAAGCTCAGGCAGGCTTACTGTCTATGCGGTTTCCAAACTCTGTATTCCTCAGCTGTAAGGTGAGCCTATTGCACGTGCAGGATTCCTGGGGCCTCCCTAGTTCACCCTGTGGGACAGGGGCACCAAGTGGGAGCAGTGCACACATGATGCTCATGCTGCTTGCTTTGCCATGAGGAATAAAGTTCTTAGACCCAATTTTCTGTGTCTTCTACCAGCATCCATGAAAATACGAAAGGCTAATTTGTTTCCTTGTAATTAGGGTAAAATATCAAGCCCTTCACAATTAAAGACATGTTTATTTTTTAACATTTCTGTGTCTTTATAAAGTCTGACATATAAAATATTTTGAAGTGAATGACAATTAAGTTATAACAAAAACATACTAATGGGAAGAAATTCTTAGAAGGAAATTTATAAAATAGAAGAGAAAAAGGTCTGAAAAATAGTAACTTAAACTTCCATGTCAAGAAGCTTGGAAAAAGAGGCATAAATCAAATAAATAAACAGAATGATAGAAATAATAAGATCACAAGCATATGAAATAAAGCTAATCAACATATTCTGAAATTGGTTCTTAGAATTAATCCTATCTAATAAAAGACAAATATGCAAATTGACCATAACTCCAACACACCCACAAGCCACGCCCGTCATCCAATCAGAGCGAGTATGCAAATTAACCCAAACCAAGATGGCTACAGCCACAGAGAGCAAGGTTTCCTAGGTAACAGAGGAAGCCAAGCTTTCTGCCTGCCCTGGCCAGGCCTAAGCCTCCACTCAAGCTACAAAGTTTCAATTATAGAAGGTAAACAAATTCAAACAAATGGCGGCAGAATGGAGCTTGAGAGAGCAGGCCAGGGTTGCCGCTGGCAACAGGGGAAGCAAAGCTTTCCACACAACCTGGCTGGGCCCACCCGCTTAAGGCAACAAAGTTTCAATTATAACCCCAACACAAATGGCTGTGGGCCTCTGAGGGAGCCCCAGGCTTGGCTCTGCTCCAGGCTACAAAGTTTCAATTTTAGAAGGAAAATAAATTCCATCTACCAGGGCCTCCGCTTGTGTTGCCAGGGGGCGTGGCCCGCCTGCAAACCACCACAGGCCCCTCACTCACGCCGCCCCATGCCCCAAGGGAACCCCACCCTGATCAGGGACACCCTTCAGGGCAAACCAGCTGGCCCCCACCCCTTTACCAGGCCTCTATCCTATGTAATAAAAGAGTACTATGCAGATTGATCATCACTGCAACACACAATATAGCTGCCCCCATGTGGTCAAAGATCCTGCCCCCATGTGGACACAAGATGGCCACCACAAGATGGCCAGCAGCAGAGGGCAGTTGGGAGGCACCTGGCCTGCAAGTGAGGGCAGTTGAGAAGGACCAGGCCTGCAAGGGAGGGCAGTTGGAGGTGATCAACCCTGCAGGAGAGGGCAGTTAGGGATGACCAGGCCAGCAGAGGAGGGTAGTTGGGGGCAAACAGGCTGGCAGCAGAGTGGTTAGGGGGTGATCAGGCTGGCAGGCAGAAGTGGTTAGGGGCAATCAGGAAGGCAGGCAGGCAGGCAAGCAGTTGGGAGCCAGCAGTCCTGGATTGTGAGAGGGATGTCCGACTGCCCGTTTAGGCCCGATCCCACGGGCCTAAACGGGCAGTCGGACATCCCTTGAGGGGTCCCATATTGGCGAGGGTACAGGCTGGGCTGAGGGACAACCCCCCTCTGTGCACGAATTTCGTGCACCTGCCTCTAGTAAAGGTAATAAACCTCAAGACTGATAAAAAATGAGTGGACTCACTATTATTCTGTAAAATGTGAAATAGTACATCTCTACAGATAGTATAGAAATAAGGAATATAAAATAAGATATTATCAATAATATATCCAGATAATCTTAATATCTGTTATACTTTTTATAATTGCCAAAAAGCTAAACTCTAATCAGTGTCCATAAATAGAATGGATCAATAAAATACCAAACAGCAATATGAAAGTAATTGGAGCACAAGTAACTACATGCAATAATATGGCTGAATCTCACAAATATAAAAAGCCAAGCACAAATATGTACATACTGTATTTCTCCATATAAAGTACTAAAAAGGCAAAATAGTTTCATGCTATAAGTTATGATAGTTGTTATTCTGGGGATGTTGACAACTGGAGGATGAAATGGGGACTGGTTTTATGGTGCTGAGTTGGGTCTTGATTACACAGGTGTGTTCGTATGTCTAGTTTCAGAAAATTTATCAGGCTGCTTACTTTAGATAGTTTTAGATTTCAGAATGAAGTATCTCATTATCAAGGGACATGAAACTTAACACAAATACAAAATAAACAGGGTAATGATACTTGCATGTATTCTACAATTCTCCATGAGTAATTATGGAAACACTATTTTGAAAATAAAATTTACTTTTTAGAAGACTTTTAGGTTTATATAAAAATTGAGCAGTGACTCCCATCCAAGTACTAACCAGGCCCGACCCTGCTTAGCTTCTGAGATCGGACGAGATCGGGTGCCTTCAGGGTGGTATGGAATTGGAGAACATTATGCTAAGTGAAATAAGCCAGTCAATGAAAGAAAAATACCACATGATCTCACTCATTTATGGATAATAAAAAACATTATAAACTGAGGAACAAAAAAGATAGATACAGAGGCAGTAAAGCATAAAACCGATTGTCAAATTACAGCGGGAAGGTTAAGGGGAAGTGGGGGAGATAAGAGATCAACCGAAGGACTTATATGCATACATATAAGAATAACCAATGGATGCAAAACATTGGGGGGTGAGGGCATGTATGGGAGTGGGTGTGTGTGGGGGCAATGGTAAGATATGTGCACATATAATACCTTAATAAAAAAATTAAAAAAAAATGAGCAGGGATCACAGAAATGTCCTATGTACCCCTTATATCCACACATGCAGGTTCCCTCACTTTCAACATCTTTGTTACAATCTGTGAACCTACATGGACACATCATTATTACTCAAAGTCCATACTTTACATTAGAGTTCATTCTTGGTGTTATATAATCTAGGGGTTTTGAGAGATGTATAATTACATGTACCCCAGTTATAATATCATATGAAATAGATTTACTGCCCTAAAATACTCTGTGCTCTGACTATCTGACTATTCCTTCCTCCCCCTTAACCCCTGGCTTCCACTAAGCTTTTATTTATTTTTTTCTTTCTTTGGAGAGACAGAAGGAGAGAACCTCCTCTCCAGGATTCTCTGTGGCACTCCTTTGGAATCTCCTCCCTTTCTTACCACCCTCTCTTGTGTGTGTGTGTTTTTTTTTTCGTGTTTTTTTTTTTCACTGTGTATTCTCCCCCTTCTTATCTGGGAAACGTTGGAGTCCTCCAATATTTTTACTTCTTGGTGTGCATCCTCTATGTGAGTGTCCGCATCCTGCCACTGGGTTTCAAGTCTACCTAAAAGAGCCAATGGCTCTCTAATCTTGATCTCTAACTTGGATGTTCACAGAAGGGCCTCAAACCCAACTTGTACCCAATTACACCCCTTGTCCTCATAGATTGTCAGCTCAGTTGGGAGGATCCCAGCTGCTCAAGTTAGAAGGGAGGGCAGTTCCATTGGCACAATTTTATCCCACGGTCTTGTGGATTCGAACTCCAAAGTCCCTTCCCTGGGTGTGAGTTTGTGTCTTCACATCCAGTCTTGGGTCTCCAACAGCTACTCTGTGCTTCTCCACATTCCAGTGTGGTAAGTATCAGCCTCCAAAAGGTGCTCACCTTTGCTGCAAAATAGGATGAGGTTAAGGATGCCCACTATGCGCTTACTGCTATTGAACTATCACTGTAACCTGTATTAGTTAACCTGTATTAGTTCTTAATAAGTGCTGTAACATTTGTAAGGCTTGCCAAAAGTACCACAAATGGGTAGCTTAAAGCAACAGACCTTTCTTGTGTCAGTCCGGAGGCCAGAAGCCTAAAATCGAGGTGTCTGCATGGGCATGCTGTATTCCCTCTGGTGGCCCCAGGAGAGAATCCTCTCTTGCCTCTTCTGTGTCTTGGTTTCTGTCAGCGTTTTTTTAAAATCTTTTTATCTTTTGACCCATTTATCCACTTCTCCCAGCCTCTGCCCACCACCAATCTGTTCTCTGGATCTATGACTATGAGCTCTTCACATCCCTGATCTTTTTACTGTCTCTATAGTTCATTCTTCTCCAGAATGACATGTTGTTGGAATCACACAGTCGGTAGCCCTTTCAGATTGACTTCTTTCACTTAGTAACATGCATTCCAGTTCCTCCATGTCTTTGCATTTCTTTACAGCTCATTTCCTTTCATGCTACATTGTCTGGATGTACCTCAGTTTACCATTGTTCCTACTAGAAGGATATCTAAGTTTTGGCAATGATGAATAAAGCTGCTCTAAACATCTCCATGCAGGTTTTTGTGGGGATATGTTTTGATTTATTTGGGTAAGTATCAATTGCTGGATCATATAGTAAGTACACCTTCAATTTTGTAAAATAAAACAAAAACAGAAAAACCAAAAACCTGCCAAACTGCCTTCCAAAGTAGCTGTACCAGTTTGTATTTCCACCAGCAATGAATCAGAGTTCCTTTGGCTCCACACCCACTTCAGTGTTTGGTGTTATCAGTCTTCTGGATATTGGAGGTTCTAATAGATGTGTAATAGAACCTTGCTATAACTTCCATTTCCCTCATGGTGTATGATATGGAGCATCTCTTCATATGTTGTCATCTGTATGCACTCTTTGGTAAAACATCTGTTCAGATCTTTTACCAAATAAAGATGCACCTCTATCTTTATTGGGTTGTTTGTTTTCTTATTGTTGAATTTTGAGTCCTTATTGTATTTTGGATGAGGGTTTTTTAATCTTAGTATAGTTTGCATGTCTTTTGCAAATATTTTATACTCACCTGTGGCTTGTGTCTTCATTATTTTGAAGGTATCCTTTGGAAGGAAGCACTTACTTTTCGTGTAATTTGAATGGATTTTTTTTCAGTTCTTGAACCATTTGCTAATCTCTGGAAACCAGTAGATTCAGTTACTGTACTTGAAGCATTTTTACATTTCCTAGATCAGTGGTTGGCAAACTGTGGCTCTGTTGACTAATGAGTTTGCCGACCACTGGCCTAGATCACTGAGGGGAATTTCAGCAGCTACCATAATACAGAGTTATTTGGAATTAATCATCCCACAGTTTTGCAACATTACTTACCCTATTAATGTTTTTGAAAAGAAGTTTAGAAGGGTATTGAACACCTCTTCTGTGCCAACACTATGTTGAATACTAGAAATACATGACTCATATTTCTCATTAACACTTTATTATCATACTCATTTTCCAGAAAATAAAACTGAGGCATAGGTAGGTTAGATGCTTTGTCAAAGTTCTTAGAACTAATAATAGAAGAGGCAGGGTCTGACTGAGGCAGTCCAATAGCAAAGCTCACTCCATCTACTATCTCCTATATCAATGCTGGTGCACCAACCATCCTCAAAAAAAAAAAGAAAAACAGTTATTCACCACAACGTTACATACTCATTATCTGCTAGAAACGCTTACCTTTAAAAATTACTTAATTTTATTATTTTTCAAAATACAAAAAAATTGTTTATTCTTGAAAAAAAGTACAGGTAGGTCAAAAGGAAAATGAATGCAAAACCATTGCACCCTTGGTTGTACAAGCTTTGAGATATTTTTCTATTCAGTAGGACCTATTTATTGTACAGTCTGAACTGAGTGAGGTAGAAGCATAATTATTTTTCTCCAACCCTGCCTTTAATTACTCTATTGAATATCCCGTTCCAGGCTTTGGTAATATTTTGGGTAGATCTCTCTGCTTAGTAGTCATTTAAGTGAAATCCAGTCTAGTTTTTCCAAATTGCCGACTTAGTCTCTGAACTATTCAAAAAGTTTGCTTTTCCTGTCCTGTAAGCTTATGCTTGACTTTTGACACAAGGAATCAATGCTGGGACAGAGGGTAGAGCTAGTCTTTTATTCTACTTATACCACCTCACTTTTCTGCATCCTTTGGATCACTGTTTCTCCTCTAGATTGGTGTGGACTAGGAGAAGGCATTGGACAAATGAATGAAAAGTCTTCTATTTACTCTTTGTAAAACTTTTGCCTTTATTTTCGATGCCCTCTGTGCCCAGGCATTTAAATGTTGGGTCTTCCATAGGGCTCTTATGTCAGTTTTTGAGGAAACTTTCTAGTTTTCTGAGTTGAGAGATACAGTGTATTGACTTCCTCTGTTGTTTACTTTTTCCAGCTTCTTTAATTCATTGGCCCTACAATAAGCCCATTTGGGTTGGAGATTGTCAAGGCAGGTAGAACCAGTCTGCCTTTCCATTTCCTCTTGGGAGCTGAAGCATCCTTACCAAATCAGAGAAGTAAGAAAATGGTCTGATTGCTATTTCTTTCTTTATCTTCTGTCTCCAGAATTTTTTTTCTTATTAAATGTATGTACTTGGAGATATTCATGTCCTCCAGGCAAAGACCAGCAGAGATACAAGTTGTGTCATTATTCATGGCAGCAAGGGAGAATGTATACCATGGGGGGAAGGTGGGAATCTAAGTAAGAATGTGTTATAAAAGGCTTATTGTATTTGGGTCTGTGGTAGATGATTTTGTGGAGGGTTTAAAGAAGCAGAGTTTTCTCTGTAACATATGCTGTCAGCAAGTAGAGGTAATTCTAAGACTGGGTGCTTAATAAGTCTTATCTAGAAAGAGGGAAGACTAAAATGAGGCTAAAGCTATAATTGGTAAAGATGTAACTGTCCCTCATATTAGCTAAGATATGGACATGTTTGGGTGTCTGTTTGTTTTTTGGCTTAGACAGTGTTTGTTTTGTCTGTGTTCAAACATTACCATGAAGGCATCTTACTCTTTTTTTGATTTATCACCATTACGGTATTTTTGTGTGATATTGATGTTCTGTGATACAGGTTTACAGAGAGCACCAAAGCCGAGCTGTGAGTGTCAGGCTAGCTGCTAGCAGCACCAAAACTTAATTGATGCACCAGGCCAGGTGGCTGCTTGTTAACGTTCTCTTTTTCAGAGGACAGGTCAGCAAGTTCAAAGTCAAAAGTGGACTTCAACCAGATAGTAACCTACCAGTCACTCTTCCTGGCAGAGTTCTTTGTTCTCTATGAGTAAATCCCTCCTAGCTCTCCTCCTTTGCTCATTGGAAGGTCATGGTAATTCCCAACTTTCTAAATCTCACTTATATAGTCAAATAGGCTTAATAAAGGGATGGCGGAGACCGCATTTTTCAGCCTTATAGCCAGTACTCTAGGCATGTGTCTAATCACTTTGTTCAGCTGCTCTCTTTGAAATGTCAGCTAAATACCATTTATTCTCCAAGGCTTGAGAGAATTCTTTAGAATTGACATAATTTTAAGATAATAGGAATAGATTCATTCAATTTCCTACTAAACATTTAACAAAACATACCATGCTAAAATAATATTGCATAACATGTTTTAATAAAAAAAAAACTTTGTGCACATCTTTCCACATACAAATAAAATATCCTCACAAACTTGGGGAATACATTTCTTAATATAAGTCATTTTAAAGGAATAAAGGCCTTTGAATTTACATTATCTTACTAGAAGCACTACTTTATGTTTTATCTCAATAAAATGGTTAGAAAGTGTGTAAGACCCTTGACATGAATTGAATCTGCCAAAATTATACTTTTTCTATATTTTGAATCAGTTGTATCACCAAAAGTAACATTATTGAATTATTATGTTATAGCTTCCCAAAGAAATGCTTTTGCGGAGTTAAAGTTAATTATTAAAGAAATGACTTTTATAGGTGTCCAAAAAGGAAAACTGTTGTTGAGTGGAATTCTGAATTCCAGATTTAACTATCCAGCTGCCTATTTGACAATGCTATTTGAATTTCTAATAGTCATCCCAAATTTATTATGTTCAAAACTGAACTCTTCTCCCCACTCCCAAACCTGCTCATCCTACCTTCTCTATGTCAATAAATGCCAATTCCAATCTTCCAGTTACTGAAGTCAAAACCCAGGAGTCTTTCTTGACTCCTCTCTCTTTCTCAAAGTTCACATACAATCAGCAAATTCTCTTGATGCTTCTTTTCCCCCCAATACACCCCGCCCAGAGTCTTTTATTCTGTTCCATGCATCCATACCTCTGGACCTATCTTGCTCATCAGTTTATTTTGTTCTTTAGATTCCATCTATAGTGAAATCATTTGATATTTGTCTTTCTCTGACTAGCTTATTTCGCTTAGCATAATAATCTCCAGGTCCATCCATGCTGTCTCAAAGGATAAGAGATCCTTCTCTTTTATAGCTGCATAGTATTCCATGGTGTAAATGTACCACAGCTTTATTTATTTACTCATCTACTTATGGGCACCTGGTCTGTTTCCAGATCTTAGCTATCATGAATAATGCTGCTATGAACAGAGGGATGCATATATTCTTTCTGATTGGTGTTTCAGGATTCTTAGGATATGTTCCCAGAAATGGGACTCCTGGGTCAAATGGCAGATCCATTCTTAATATTTTGAGGAATCTCCATACTGTTTTCCACAGTGTCTGTACCAGTCTGCATTCCCAGCAGCAATATACTAGGGTTCCACTTTCTCCACATCCTCACCAGCACTTGTTTGTTGATTTATTGATGGTAACCATTCTGACAGGTATGATGTGATACCTCATTGTCATTTTAATTTGCATCTCTCTGATGACTAGTGACTTTGAGCATTTTTTCATGTGTCTATTGGCCATGATTTTAAGAGTGAGAGAAATATTTATGTAAGAGATAAACATTAATTGGCTACCTCCTGCACATGCCCCAATTGAGGATCAAACCTAAAACCTGGATATGTGCCCTCACTGGGAATTGAGCCCACAGCCCTTGAGTCCATGGGATGACACTCCAACCAATTGAGCCATACTGGTCAGTGATGGTATTATTATTATTATTGTTCACTCATTTAGGCTAAAATACTCCTTTCTAAGATCTTATTCATAAGCAATCAAGGATGTTCTTGATCCTACTTTATATAAAGTAGAAATCTAATCATGTCTTTCTTTGGCTTTAGTTCCCTTAGTACTTTGTTGAGGATGTTGAAAATCAAGAATAATTATTATGTTGAATTAAAGTGTTATTTTTCTCACAAAACTGGGCCATGGAATTCAGAAACACCTGAAACTTTGACTCTAATATCCCCTTTCCTGGTAAGGTCACTGAAGAGAAAGTCATATAAGATGGGGGGGAAAAAGCTATATATGACTATCATTTTTGGAGGTTGTGTTCACACATCAAAGTAGAGAACTACAATAACAGAAGAATAGGAAAAAGTAGCCCAATATCCAAACTTGAGTCTCTGCCTTTATAATGTCTATTGAATGAAAAGTTAACTATTTAGGGCCAACAGAAAAGGCGAAAGAGGATAGAGTTACATAGTGTAGGCCAAGTTATTTCTATGACATTTTGTACCTGAAAAAAAAAATTGTCCAAAGAGTATTTTAGAATCCAATTAATAATATTAGCATTCCTCTTCTTTTGGATAGAATAAAAGATGAGGAAAAACCAAAGGACTTTTCTTTTCTTTAGAGGTCAAAAAACCCCTATTATATGTGACAAAATATTTTCTATAACAATAAAGAGATCATGTAATCTAATATATTTTTACAAAGAGTAATAGAATGTTCATCAAAGATATGCCATTAAATGACATACACTAAATGAATCATTTTTGAGGACAAGAAAACAAGCAAATTGCAGTGAGGTTGTCTAAGAAAAATAGGAGGACCTACAACTTCTGATTAGACTAATAGAGTGTTCTGCCGGAAGCCAATCACAGCATGTCATAATTGCAAGAGTTTCAATAAAAGGTTGATGGAACTTGGGGACTCAACAAGGGCTAAGTCACATATGTTATCACCTATTAGGATGGCTGAAGGCATTTACCCCAAACCTGAATAAGATAATTATTTGCTGCCAGACAGTTTAGGGCATCTTAATCTACATGTCATTGGCTCCTACTGGTCAAACACCTGAACAGCTGTAGGCTATTCCCCAATCTGACAATACTTCTGTATGAAACCCTACCCTTTGAAGTGTGTCTCCACCTTTCCTTAGGACAATTTGTGTTAATAAAAAGCAAGGGGTCCTGAGACAAGGAGAACTTAGCTCCTTCAACTAAAGCTCCTCTGACCCCCAATGCCTTTCAAAATTATTTTTCGTCTCTGGACTCTTACTTAATCTATGCACAGCCTTCTCCAGATTCCAGAACCCTTCTAGATGCTGGATCAAGACCCACCAGTGTTAAATGTCATCCAATAACACTATGGCATTAGTGTTCCATATCTAGAAACACATTGCTTTAGTCCATTTAGGCTGCTGTAACAAAATTACATAGGCTGGATGGATTATAAACAATAGATATTTAATTCTCACAGTTTGGGAGGCTGCAAAGTCCAAGCTCAAGATGTTGGTATATGGGGGGGGGGGGTAATGGTGGGATGAGGACACATATGTAATACCTTAATCAATAAAGAAATAAAAAAAAAGACTGTGGAGATAAACACACACACAAACACAAAAAGATGTTGGTATATCCAGTGTCTTGGGAGGACCCACTTCTGCTTCATGGATAGCTATCTTTTTGCTATGATCTCACTTAATAGAAGGCATGAGGGGATTTCTGGGTCCTCTTTTATGAGCCCACTAATTCCATTCAAGAGGGCTTCATCACCCTCATGATTTAATCACCCCCCCCCCAAAGGCCTGACCTCCAAATGCTATTACATCGGGGATTGGTTTCAACATATAAATCTGTGGGGACAGAAACATTCAGACTATAGCATATGTACAGGAGGAATTAAATGTAAATTCAGTGTCACCTCAATGTAAATGGAAATTTTTATATGAGCTTGAAATCCCTGAGAAAACAGGGGACTCACAATTATAATGAGTAATTGAATCTTAGCTCTTTCATGGTGTGGTAACTGAAAAATAAAGCAGTATCTGTGCATTGAAGAGTAGGTGAGTATTAATATCCTTACTTATTAAAGCTATCTGTACTGAGGATGCTTTTTTTTCCTTTTGGTTTTGTTTCATTTTATATGTGAGCTGTAAGACTTGTAGTGTTACTTAGTTGCTTCTTCACTGGAACCAAGAACAAATACATACACATTATTCTCGTTTATATAAATCACTTGATTTCTATTTACTTTGACATCCATTTTTAAATTGCCTTCTTGATTTTTTTGGTTTAATTCCAGGTGTATTGATCTGTATTTTCCTCTTACTATCATTTGTCTTTTGGGTGTCTGCCTTTTTGACGTGTGTATACAAAGGCAACCATTTTTAACCCTCTCTGGAGCATTTTAACTCCCGATTGTCTTTCTGAATCAATGGCTTTAACTATCTCCAAATCTCCTCCGAAAATCTATTTTATTTCTATTAACTTAGTAACTCTCTTTAGTGTAATATTAAGGAATCCTGGAAGTAGCTGACGAACCATAATTTCAGAAGAGCTATATGATGACTTTATTAATGAACAACTCAGAAGGAGAATAGAGTTTCATCAATTCATGGTAGAGTATTATCTTTTTATTATGTAATGGGTCACTGAAATGGCAGAGTTGAATGGCAAAATAATTATAAGCATTCTAGGATGTTATCAGATTTTATTTTTTGAAACATTCTTAAGTCAGTATGTAAACTGCTGATGGGAAAGGCTTCTGACTTTATTTTATGCTATTAAAATATGAGATAATAAAGCAGAGCGGAAGAGCTTAAAGTTGCCATCTATGGGCTTGCCTCCACAGGGGCTCTATGATTTCAAGTGAAATCACTAATGTTGCTGAGCATCCACCGCTTCATTTAAGGAATAAGGATAATCTGAACTTTATAAATTGTGGTTTTTTTTTAAGTCTTGTCATAAGGGAAGTATGAACTGTTAGCCCCTCCTAGATATTTATCGAATTGATTTTTTATAGTTAGGTGATACAGAAAAAGAAGGGCTATTTCTAATATAGGGTTATTCAAATAGCAACTTATTTTTTAGATGTATTTTATAGATATGTAATTTACATTATATGTAAACCATTAAGTAAATACACAATAAAATGTAACCATTTTCATAGTGCAGCTTGATGAGTTCACCAAGCATACACATCCGTGTAATCATGGCCTCATCTACACTAATAAAAGAGAAATATGCAAATTGACCGTACCCTCATGATGCCCACAATCCAATCAGGAGTGACTATGCAAATTAACCATTTGCATATGCAGGATTAATTTGCATGCTCAGGGTGGGAATGGGTTGTATACTGCTGCTGGGAATGGATTAATTTGCATATGCAGGGTGGGAATGCTGGTGGGAATGGGTTAATTTGCATATGCAGGTGCTGAGTGGCTGGGGGCAGCTGGACGCTTGCATCATCACCATGGCAACGACGCAGGCTTTCCGCACTGCCCCAGCAGCTCTGGGCCTCTGGGCAATGTGGGAAGGTGGAAAGGCGGCTCTGGGCCGTAGTGAAGGCGGTGCCAGCAGCCAGGGGAAGGAAGGCCCATTCTTGCACGTATCTTAGTGCATTGGGCCTCTAGTTTGTGATACTGAGTGTTCATCACCACCAAAAGTTTTCTCCTGACTCCTTGTCATCAGTTCCCCTAAAAGCCCTGCCCCAGGATAACCACCGATCAAATGCCTATCACTATACCAGCTTTTGTTTGTTCCAAAGCTTGAGGTAGATAGAATTACACAGTACACCACCTTTTCTCTCTGGCTTCACTCAGCACAAAACTTTGGATATTCACCTATGTTGCTGCATGTGAGTGATTTGTCTCATTTTATTCCTTAGTAATATTTCACTGTAAGGATATCTATGTTTAACCATTTGCCTATTAATGGACATTTGGGTTGTTTTGCTGCTTTGAACATTCGTGTCCAGTCCCTGTGTAATCACATGTTATTTTTATGGCCATGAAATTGTGCCGCCCAGATATCCTGTCAAGAGCTTGCTCGGGGGAGCACAGTTGCCTGAAAATCTCCTGCTGTCACACCTTTCATCTGCTGCAGTCATCCTCATGTCATCATTCTTCCCCAAGGCTATTCCTAGCCAGTCACTAAGACCCCAGCTGAGCCATTTTTACCCAGTGCAGGCCTTCTCTACCAGGGATATCCCATCAATCAGGCAGAGACTGCCTTGAAATGACAGTGTGGCATTATTCCTATTGAATTCATCCTTTGTCCTCTTTTACTCACAGGTGTCTGACCTGTGTTATGCTCTGAAGGCTCTCACCACATAAATCCCCCCCCCTTACCTTTTTACATGTGTTTCTTTCAATAAATCTCTTGTACATATAAGGCCATCTTGATGTTTGCTTCTCAGAGAACTCTGGTATTAATTGTCTTTGGGGAGGGAATGACTCTTTCATATGATATCACAGGTTGGATCTTCTGAGAAAGACAGCATCTTTGGCATAAAGTCCCTTTCTCCTTTATGAGGCTCAGCTTGCCCCTGATGGGTTACACTGTGATTGATCCTAGTCATAGGGTAATAGGGATAGCAGTAGGGGAGGACATGTGGGCAGGTTTTGAGGTGATAATTTTTGTCTTTTGGGTGAAATAATTATGTAATATTTTTCTGCAGACCTAGGGTGCTAGCTTTAATAGGCAGGATGGGCCACTTCTATAGGCTCAGGATGTTTAGAGAAACCTGGGAAGTAAACCTTTGGGGTCATCCATTCAAATTTTCCCATCACATGTATCAGAATCCTTGGTGTTCCAAATTAGGGCCATGATTTTGGAATAACATATATCTGCCTTGGCTTTATCTTCAGTTGTTTTATGCTCATTCACTACATATCATGAAGACTCATTTGTCTGCTATCAAAAGAACTCTGTGACTCTCATACTTAGTTATCAGTTAATTAATTGTCATCAGCTTTTAATTATCTGCCTGAAAGGAATCAAGGCAACTTAGTAATAACAATCCAATTGCATTATCCTTTATTTATCATCACATCCACTATTGCAGTCTCCTCCACCAGCATCACCCAGCTCTCAGCAAATGAAAGTTTTTTAAAAAATATATATTTATTGATTTCAGAGAGGAAGGGAGAGGGAAAGAGAGATAGAAACATCAATGATGAGAGAGAATCATTGAATGGCTGCCTCCTGCACGTCCCCTACTGGGGATCAAGCCCACAACCCAGGCATGTGCCCTTGACCGGAATCGAACCCAGGACCCTTCAGTCCACAGACTGATGCTCTGTCCACTGAGCCAAACCAGCTAGGGCAGCAGATGAAAATTTTAACAACTTGAGTTACCATCTTGCCAGGAACTGTCTTTACACCATGCATCACTAGGATGGAGTCTTCATTCCCAGCTAGTATATAGGTAATCCAATCCCTCAACCCAATTCTATAGCTTTTTCTCACACCATTCTTAGTGCCAAATGCCATAGGTTGGATTTTCTGGGAAGCAGACACTGAGAGAGAGGGGTGCAAACGTTTCATTGGTGTGTGTGTGGGGAGTGGTGTGGGGTGGGGGGTAACACCTGTGAAAAGTAAAGGAATGAAACAGGATTCTTAGGGAAAGATGTCAGACAGCGATATAGACATGAAAATGTCTGTGATCATCCATCAAGATACCCCAGATCAAAAAGTCACCCGTTGAAGAAATCTCATGCAGCACAGAAATGGCTGGGTCCTTGTATTACCTCCTTGCTCAGTCATTGGTTGGGAGCCACACTGAGAACAGCATGATCGCAATTTGAAAGCTAGGGCAGTTCACTGCAAAGTGCAGAGCTGGAAACACACTCCTTGCAACTGGGTCCTGGGAGCTTTCCTGGAGGGAAATCTGAGTGATCCATCTGTGTCTGCCACATGTAATAAGTGTGATTAATTATGTAAGAAACTGCAGAACTGTTTCCAAAGTAGTTGTACTGTTTTACACAGTCAGAAACAATGCATGGGTACTCTAGTTGGGCCACATACTTGCCAAGATTTGGTATGGTCAATCTTTTAATATTGGCTATTCTAATGAGTATGTAGTAGAATCTCATTGCATTTTAAATGTTCATGAGTTTATTGGCACTTGTGCGGCTTCTTTTGTGATGTATCGGTTCAAATCTTTTGTTCACTCTTAACTTGAGTCATTGATTTTTTTGTTATTTTAAGAGTTCTTTATATATTCTAGATACATGTCCTTTGCCAGATTGAAAATATTTGTACCCAGTCTGAGGCTTGCCTTTTCTTACTGGTGACTTTTGAAGAGCAGGTAAATTTTAAATTTGATTATTAAAAATATGGTTAACTTTTATGGTTAGTCATTTTTGTATTTTGTCCAAGAAATCCTTTTTATACTTCAAGTTTATATTTTTTACTCTATATTCTCCTGAGTTTTTTATCTTTAGCTTTTATACAACTAAAGTTTTACTAGTTTAAAACTAAGCTTTTACAACTAGAAGTTTAGTTTTAGTTACAATAAAACTAAGGTTATAAAACTAAAGTTTTATATATTTAGCTTTTATTAGTATACTAGGGATTAAGAGTCACTTTTACTCCAATTACACATTCAACATTTGTGTGCGCTCTCTCTTTCTCTCTCTCTCTCCATAAATACACACACACACACACACACACACACACACACACACACTAGTAGCCCATTTGCAGGAAGAATCCTGCAAGTGGCTGTTGTGGCCGCCACGCTTGCACCCATGGGCTGCTGCTGCCCGCCCTGCTCCGCCCCGCCCCGCCCTGCCCAGGCTTTTCCTCTGGCAGCCACCTTGCTTTCCGCTTTTCCTCCCTCTTCCTTCTAAGTTGTCTTCAGTCTTCACTCCTCCCTCCCTCAGTGTATGCAAATTAACCGCCATCTTTATTGGATAATTTGCATAGTCACCCCGATTGGCTGGTGGGCGTGGCTGGGGGGCGTGGCTTTGACTGGTGAGTGTGGCTTGGGCATAGCTAAGGTGTGGTCAATTTGCATATTACTAGTGTGGTCAATTTGCATATTACTATTTTATTAGGTAGGCTATATATATATATATATATATATATATATAATTTGTTTTTTTTTCTTTAAGGGTTTCCTTTTATATCTGTTCCACAACTGATGAAAATAGGCTGAGGACAGTTGAGTAACTCACTTTAGGGCACACAGCTAATAAATAAAACAAGGCTTTGGAACCTCAGTATAAACACATCCTCTTCAAGTGGCAGCCCTATAACACGCCTTTGTCTACTTGCTTCCCGTCTATGAGACTCTACTTCCCGGGCGACAATGGCACTGTCCCTGTTCACCAGCTGGGTCAGTGTTGACTCACTATGTGGGTTGGGAGAGTGTGTGCATACTGGAGGTCTTCGCTTTTCTCTGGTGAACTTGGCATGTCAAGAGGCAGCTAGGATTGATATCTAGTCAGATAAAGGGGGGATTCTTAATGACAGAACTCACAATTTATGATTGGGGCAAATTATTCAACCTCTCTACTTTGATTTCAGTTGAGATAAAATTGTATTCCTTACAGAAGTTTTATGAGAAATGAATGGTATAATGTATATTAAATGCCTAGTACAAAGTCAATTAACTGTATAGGTTGTATGTTCACCTTCATCTCTGTATATTTTGTTGCATGCTTGAATGATCAGTTTCTAATGGACACATAAGACTATCTCTGATTGCAACTTTTGGCTTAGCTCTTTTATGCATAATTCTGCTAGACATGTTTTGAGAAGTTGGATATATGCATGTTTATGAGGGATATATTGTTGTGTTCACTGCTCCTTTTTATAATATACTAGAGGTCCGGTGCATGAATTCAAGCACGGGTGGGGTTCCTCAGCCTGGCTGGTGATCGAGGCCTATTGGGTGGGCCAGCTGGCTGTGGGGAGGGATCCCAGGAGGTTTGCTGGCTGGGGAAAGGGGCCGCAGGAGGTTTGCCAGCCATGGAGGTTGGCTTTGGGAGTGCACTGACCACCAGGGGGCAGCTCATGCGTTGAGAGTCTGCCCCCTGGTGGTCAGTGCGCATCATAGCTACTGGTTGACCAGTCATCCAGTCATTCTGGTCATTTGGTCCTAACGGTTGCTTAGGGTTTTATATATATAGATAACAAATGCCATGTCTCTTCTGATACCTTTTGTCAATTAAAATTTGCAATTATTAATTGTCAATTAATTAATTAATATTTGCATTTTAGCTTCTTTTCATATATCTTTGATATACCTTTTTCTATTTTTAATCTCTCTAGTATCTTAGTTAACCTTTTATCTTTGATATTTTATTCTTTAATTTTAATTTTATTTATTTATGTTTTAATTTTAAATTCTTTATTGTTTAAAGTATTACATAAGTCTCCATTTCCCCCCATTGACCTCTCCCCAGCCACCCACACCCCCCAGCACATGCCCTCACCATCCCCCTTCCTTTCTGTGTCCATTGGTTATGCTCATATTCATGCATACAATTCCTTTGGTTGATAATTTTAATGCTTGACTCATTCTTTGAACTATATTTTTAAAAATCATGACAGAATGTATTTTCTTAATAAGTGATTTAACACTTTTTACTATAAAATTATTAGGATTCATTTGACATTTTATTTATATATTCTATTTATTGTAATCTTTTGTTTTCCCATCACTCCCTTTCTTTTTGATAGATGACATTTTCTTCAATGAATATAAGGGTTAGTAATTATATTTTTATTTCATAGGTTGTTGCTATTTATTGAAGATCCCTATCCTTATTCATTTACTGCCACTAATTTATTAAATACATAATCATCTACCTCGTACCTCTTCCAGCTTAAGTAATTTAATCTTCTGTTATGTCTCTTTTTCCCCACTGGTTTCTATCACCAAAAGCTCTCTGTCTTTAATTCAACTTCATATAAATATATATGTTTTAATATTTTCCTTTGTTATTATTTTTTGTTTTTATTATAAACACTGATGCACATCATAAAACACTCTTAATTCACATATTATTATTAATATTTCCTGTGTCTCTTGTTTTGGTATTTACTCATAAAAGTGTTTTTTGTTTCTTTGTTTTTGTTTGTTTTTTTAATTACTCCTCACATGAGGATATTTTTCCATTGACTTTTTAGAGACTGTGGAAGGTAGAGGGAGAGACAGAGAAAATGGAATATCAATGTGAGAGAGAGACATAGATTGGTTGCCTCCCATATACACACCAAACAGGGTTTGGATTGAGCCTGCAACCAAGGTACATGCCATTGACTGGAATTGAACCCAGGACCCTTCAGTCTGTGTGCAGACACTCAATCCATTGAGCCAAACAGGCTAGCGTTTAAAAGTGTTTTACTTCATATAGAAAATGATTTAGGCATTTTATGATTGAAAAGGTTTTAATTAGTGTTTTACACATGATAGAAAATTTGACTCAAAATTATTTTCCTTCAACATAAAAAAATCTCCATATTTTTCTTATATCTACAGTCACTAGTGACAATTTTGATGCCACTCTGATTCCTTTTCTTTTAGAGGTAACCTGCTTTTTCTCTTAACAGCATTTAGAATTTTCTTATTTTCTTTGATATTTTAAAAATATCTGAAACTATTTGAAATATGTCCCATAATATGTCTAAATTTGTATTTTTCCTTTTTTCTTCTGTTTGACAGTTTAACCTCAGGTCTCTTTTATCTTTAATACTGGCTTTTTATCTATTTTTAATTTTTTCCTCATATCCATTTTTTATTTTCTCTCCTTTTAGGATGACTCGTATGTGTTCTGACAGCTTAAATTCTTTTTTTCATATCTTTTAGATCTTATGCTACATATTTTGTAATCTCTTGGTTCTTCTTGTGGCTTTGGGGTTAGAGTTTCAATCTACTTTTTTAACTCAGTGTTGTTGTGTTTTAATTTTACTTTTCCCCCAAGCTGGATTCCTTCTTCTACTTTTCCTAAGTATTATTGACTGTAATTAATGCACTCATTCCTCATTTTCATTAGTATATTTTATACCCAATGCTATCATTTATTTATGGTTTATTTTTCTGTGTCATAATGCCAATACCCTCCCTTCTCTCCTTTTGAATACTTATTGTACAGTCTACATGATTGGTTTCTGTGTGCCAATAATTCTGACTTAAGTAGTATGTGGTGCCCAGTATGTTTGTTTCTTTGAAGTGTGGGACTCCTTGGCAGTCTTGGGTGGTGGTGTTAGAGCTTGTAAACCTCTTTTCTCTTAGGAATAGCAGCTACTCTGGTTGGGTATGTGTATTGCTGAAGGACCCAAAGCCAGGCCCAGTTCCAGCAGTCCTGCTGAGTTAAAGGATAGAGCATAGAGCTTCATTAACTACAAAGGCAATGTTAAGCACTTCTATTGTTATTATCCATGAGAACAAGAATCTCGCAAGGTTTTAAATCTTGAACTGCGAAGCAAGAGCTTCACTGGTTTGTAAGGAGAAGGGGAGTGCAGAGGAGTCACACTCAAGGAGAGCTGGTCAGTCCTCATCTGCTTTCACAAGCTCCTTTGTCCTGCATGGTTTTACTCGCCTTTACCCCCAAGACTGTAAGACTCCGCCTGGCACAGGGGATTCCTGCAAAGAAGGGAATAAGAGTGTCTCAAAGGGGTGCCTGGGGAGAATGAGATGAAGAATTTTAAAAGCTTTTCTGAAAGTAATCCTCTTACTGCCATCTCATCCACTCTCTGCCCAGCCTGTAACCACTCTCTCCTCTCATCCGCTGCAATGCCCACAACAGTTACTTCAACATCGCTTCAGTGGGTTTTTGTTTTATTTTTAGTGTGTTTGTTTGTTTTTATTTTTTTTTATTTTTTTTTTTTAATTTCTTTATTGATTAAGGTGTCACATAGTTGTCCTCATCCCCCCATTCCCATCCCACCCCTCTCCCCACGCATGCCCCAATCCCCTGTTGAACTTAACCGTTGGATAGGCTTATATGCATGCATACAGGTCCTTTGGTTGAACTCTCCCCCTCCCCCCACCCTCCCCCTACCCTCCCTTATCCTCCCTCTGAGGCCCGATAGTCCGATCGATGCCTCCTTGCTTCTGGTTCTGTTCTTGTTCTTCAGTCTATGTTGTTCATCATTTCCCCTAGATGAGCGAGATCATATGTCACTAGATATATACTAATAAGAACTGAATGTGAGACGAGCAATAATAGTTATGCTGACAGGCAAATGAATCAATCTGTAGCGAGCTTCCCCCTGGACCAACAGTTCTTTTGAGACCCAATTTCAATGTCCAGTAGTTCCTTATGTGTACATGTCAGCACTGACCCCTCAGCTCTGGATGGTGGACAAATGGTGGTAATGGAGGTCCGACTCCCTCTGGTTTGGTCTCGGCCGAACCCAGGGGCACGGCGTCACCCGGACTAAGGGGCACGTGGCCTCACCCATACCCAAGGGGCGCGTGGTCTCACCCGGGCCTGGGACCCAGCCTCACCCGGATGGATCCAGGGGCGAACGGCCTCACCCGGACCCAGGATCTGGCTTCACCCGTACCCAGGGACGCTTGGCCTCTCCCAGACCCAGGGGCACGTGGCCTCACCCGGGCTTAGTTGCACAAGGCCTCACCTGGTTCCAGGGACACATGGTCTCTCCCGGACCCAGGGACGCTTGGCCTCTCCCAGACCCAGGGCCACTTGGGCTCACCCGGGCCTAGGTGCACGAGGCCTCACCCGGATCCTGGGACACATGGTCTCACCCGGACCCAGGGACGCTTGGCCTCTCCCAGACCCAGGGCCACTTGGGCTCACCCGGGCCTAGGTGCACGAGGCCTCACCCGGATCCAGGGACACATGGTCTCACCCGGATCCAGGGACGCTTGGCCTCTCCCAGACCCAGGGCCACTTGGGCTCACCCGGGCCTAGGTGTACGAGGCCTCACCCGGATCCTGGGACACATGGTCTCACCCGGACCCAGGGACGCTTGGCCTCTCCCAGACCCAGGGCCACTTGGGCTCACCCGGGCCTAGGTGCACGAGGCCTCACCCGGATCCAGGGACACATGGTCTCACCCGGATCCAGGGACGCTTGGCCTCTCCCAGACCCAGGGCCACTTGGGCTCACCCGGGCCTAGGTGCACGAGGCCTCACCCGGATCCAGGGACACATGGTCTCACCCGGACCCAGGGACGCTTGGCCTCTCCCAGACCCAGGGCCACTTGGGCTCACCCGGGCCTAGGTGCACGAGGCCTCACCCGGATCCTGGGACACATGGTCTCACCCGGATCCAGGGACGCTTGGCCTCTCCCAGACCCAGGGCCACTTGGGCTCACCCGGGCCTAGGTGCACGAGGCCTCACCCGGATCCAGGGACACATGGTCTCACCCGGATCCAGGGACGCTTGGCCTCTCCCAGACCCAGGGCCACTTGGGCTCACCCGGGCCTAGGTGCACGAGGCCTCACCCGGATCCTGGGACACATGGTCTCACCCGGACCCAGGGATGCTTGGCCTCTCCCAGACCCAGGGCCACTTGGGCTCACCCGGGCCTAGGTGCACGAGGCCTCACCCGGATCCAGGGACGCATGGTCTCACCCGGACCCAGGGACGCTTGGCCTCTCCCAGACCCAGGGGCACGTGGCCTCACCTGGGCCTAGGTGCACGAGGCCTCACCCGGATCCAGGGACACATGGTCTCACCCGGACCCAGGGACGCTTGGCCTCTTCCAGACCCAGGGCCACTTGGGCTCACCCGGGCCTAGGTGCACGAGGCCTCACCCGGATCCGGGGACACATGGTCTCACCCGGACCCAGGGACGCTTGGCCTCTCCCAGACCCAGGGGCACGTGGCCTCACCCGGGCCTAGGTGCACGAGGCCTCATCCGGCTCCAGGGACACATGGTCGCACCCGGACCCAGGGACGCTTGGCCTCTCCCAGACCCAGGGCCACTTGGGCTCACCCGGGTCTAGGTGCACGCGTCCTCACCCGGATCCAGGGACACATGGTCTCACCCGGACCCAGGGACGCTTGGCCTCTCAGACCTCGGGGCACGTGACCTCCCCCATGCCTAGGTGCACGAGGTCTCACCCGGATCCAGGGACACACGGTCTCACCCGGACCCAGGGACGCCTGGCCTCCCCCAGACCCAGGGGCACGTGGCCTCACCCGGGCCTAGGCGCACGAGGCCTCACCCGGATCCAGGGACTCACGGTCTCACCCGGACCCAGGGACGCCTGGCCTCCCCCAGACCCAGGGGCACGCGGCCCCACCCGGGCCTAGGTGCACGAGGCCCCACCCGGATCCAGGGACACATGGTCTCGCCCGGACCTAGGGGTGCGTGGCCTCTCTCAGACCCAGGGGCACGTGGCCTCACCTGGACCTAGGTGCACGAAGCCACCCGGACCCAGGGGCGCGTTACCTCTCTCAGACCCCTGGTCGCGTGGTCTCACCCGGATCCAGGGGCTCACGGCCTCACCCGTACTCGGGACCCAGCCTTACCCGGATCCAGGGGCCCACGGCCTCACCCGGACCCAGGGTTCAGATTCGCCCGGACCCAGGGGCACATGGCCTCACCCGAACCCGGAATCCAGCTTCACCTGGACCCAGGGGCGCGTGGCCTCACCCAAACCCAGGGGCGTGAGGCCTCACCTAGACCCAGAGGCGTGTGACCACATCTGAGCCCAGAGGCTCGCAGGCTCGCCTGGACTCGGGTCTCAGCGGGGTTTCGTCTTCTTGATCCTAATTCCTGTTGGTCAATTCCCTCTCAGCAATTCCTTCGGTCATTTTCTCAGAGCTCCAGGGCGGCTGCCGCAGAACTCGTTGGGCGGCGGGCTCGGCAAGGCTCTGGTGTGCCCGGTGCCCGGCGGTGGGCTGGTCCGGTGTCGCTGCGTCGGCCCTTGGGTCTGCAACGGTGGCCAGTCGCTGAGCGTGCGCACCTGGCCACTTCGGGGCATTGAGATTCTTGAAGGACTCGGAGGTCAGCAAGCACGGAGTCTCCCACCCCATGTCTCCCAGGGGCTCGTCTGTCCGTGCTCGGCAGCGAGTGGAGCCGTCCCCTCAGCCGGAGACCGCCGGGGGAACTGCGCCGAGCACGTTCCAGGCCACCATTGTGTCGCCTGAGCCATAGTTCTTAAAGTGTGGACTTTGGGTCACCGGCATCAGCATCATCCTGCGTACCCCTCTCTTTTATTCTAGTTGTAGAGCATCTGCTCAGCCAGCCCCCCGGTCTTTCTGGCTGGTGTCTGCTCTGCTCTCCCGTCGTAGTCTCCATATTGTTGTGGTAGGCAACGATCAGGCTGCCGCCCTATGTCTCCATCTTGGTCCTCCTTTGTACAGTTAAGTCTTGATTGTTGTTGGTGTCACTGGGAGGAATTGTCCTCCAGGCCAATTGGCCGTGAGGACCCTCTTTGTCTATATAGGAAGAGTTGCTGTGCAGGAGACATGTTTGTGGGCCGGGTCTTGATGCAGCAATGCCTTGGCGCTCACTGAGTCTGCCTCTAGAATGCCTCCCTTATGCAAGTGATTGAAATCTGGTGTCATCTCCCACCAACCACTAGATGCCCTCGTTTCTGGGTCTCCAATGTAGTGTGGGTCAGCCACTACCTGAGGCACTCAGCAGGAAAAAGCTTCTGCTCAGCTTGGCTGGGGCGGAGCTACAGGGTGGAGCCTACAACCTTGGCTTCCTGTCAGCCCCGCCCTATGAGGCTCCTGTGTCTGTGTCCCTCTGTATTCCTTGCAAACACCTCTGAGAGAAATGCGCCCTGGAGTTTCGCCCACTGCCAAACAGTCCAATCCCTCCCCTAATGAATCTGGACTCCCAGGTTCTCGCCTGGAACTGGGTTTCAGTGTATTTGGAACTGGGTCTCAGCGCAGTCTGGCGTCCCTGTCTCCTTCCCAGCAGGGCCACCCAGTGGCGCAGGCAAAAGTCCGTCCTCTGCGCACCTTCCAGTGCGCGCGTCTGGAGCCGCCGCTTCTCTGTGCCTCCGCCACCACAGCCCAAATTCATTCCCCCAGCGTGCGCCTGGCTTCCCAGGGTTTCGCCCGGAACTGGGGTTCAGTGCAGTCGGAACTGGGGTTCAGCACGGTCCTGAGCTTATGTCTCCTTCCCGCTAGGGCAGTTCAGTGGCGCAGGCAACAGTCCGTCCTTTGCGCCCCTTCCCGTGCGCGCCTCTGGAGCTCTGCCTTCCCCCGCTCCTCTGTGCCTGCGCCCCACAGCCCAGATTCATTACCCCAGCCTGCGCCTGGCTTCCCAGGGTTTCGCCCGGAACTGGCGCTCAGTGCAGTCGGAGCCGGCGCTTAGCACACTCCGGAGCCTTTATCTCCTTCCTGCCA
Source organism: Eptesicus fuscus (assembly GCF_027574615.1). Taxonomy (NCBI): domain Eukaryota; kingdom Metazoa; phylum Chordata; class Mammalia; order Chiroptera; family Vespertilionidae; genus Eptesicus; species Eptesicus fuscus. The sequence goes on along the minus strand of NC_072485.1, from coordinate 20,765,411 downwards.
GTGAACGCCGGCCAGGCCGTCAGCAGCCCCTTCCTCTCCGGCTCCATCCTCCCCGCAGGCGCGCATGCTCGTGTCTCCGCCAGTTTCTCCATACCTCAGGCTTTTACGGCTCCCCCGATTGTCCCCGTGGCCTTCTCCTTCCCCCCAGCTGTGGGCATTTCAGTCCGCCAGCTCTCCTGTGGTTCTGGACGATGTCCGTTCTGACCTCTAGTTGTGCCTTTGAAATTGTTGTGCCCGGCTGCAGGTTAGGTGTTTCACCTATGCTGCCATCTTGGTTTCTCCCTAAATATATTTTATTGAATTTTTAGATGCGGGAAAGTTGGACTGGGACGCATGGTGTTCCCCTGGGCAGGATGGTTCCCGGGTTTTCAGTCCGGTGGAATCGAAGAATGAAACCACGGACAGAAAAATGGTATAGCAAAAGGTGGAAATTTGTTGAGAAACAAGCATAGACTCCACGTGGGGAGGGGGAGAGTCCCCTGTTTTTATTTTCTTAACTTACTTTCTGGAATTCATCTTTTTCTGTTTTATTTTTTAAATATATTTTATTGAGTTTAGAGAGGAAGGGAGAGGGACAGAGCGATAGAAACATCAATGATGAGAGAGAAGCATTGATCGGCTGTCTCCTGCATAACCCACACGGGGGATCAGCCCAAAACCTAGACATGACCAGGAATCGAATCGTGACTTTCTGGTTCATAAATCGACACTCAAGCACTGACACATGATAGCTGGCATGTGTTTTCTTTTTTCTTTTCTTAGTAGTTTCTTGGGAGCTGACTTTGGAGGAAATAGCTCCCAGCCTTGTTAGTTCCTCATCTTGGTGGGAACCAAAGTGTTTGGGACATTTCTGGCCTCTGTGTTGATGTCACTAAGTGTCCTGCTGGTAGCTGCTGCTGAGAGGGGATCTTTGCCTCTATATCCTACCCCAACTTCACCCCCACCTGCCAACTCTGCCTGTTCCTCTCATCAGCTCTCTCCAGTCCTGCAAAGTCTCCAGGGATCATATTTCCAAAATGTAGTACACCTTAGAGTTTACTTAAAGATACTAGCTTATAATTGAGCTATTTTTTAAATCATTGTACTCATTTTCATCTGCTAATTTTTCCCTTGAGTGAAAAGGGGGTGGGTAGTTAGAGGAATGATACCAAGCCTATTTCATATTTGTGGTGTGTTAAGCACATGCTGTGTGTTGGGGATCATGGGATGGAGCTTGAAGATATCTGTTTCAGGATTTTTTTTTTTACTATTGTGAACTCAGAAAACAGTTGGACAAATAGGCAAGTCCGAGAGAATACTGGCATTCATAAATATTCAGAAAGATCTGGTGTCTGTTCTCTGTGGGGATCTGTGGGTAAGAGGAATGGTCTGCCTGGGTGTTGGCATGTTAAAATATCATCACTTCCTGTGCACACAAAAAGGAGAGTAACAATTGGCAAATGCCTCGCACAGCTGCATTATTGCCTATAAAAATTGGGAATGAAACAAACTCATATCTACGGTAAATGAGATGGTGAAGCCCATACACTGTTGCCTCCAAAAATGATTTTTCCTCATCATCAGTAATGAGAAAAATGTCTAACTGGCTTTAAGGGACACTTGAAATTTATGTGGTTTGACACTTAAAATTTTTAGAAACACCTAAAATAGCATTAAAATAACCAAACCGTGAGGTTAAAATATACTTCAGTCCAACCTATAAATCCATGTCAGGAGATTGATTTTAGAATAACATCTCAAAGTGCTAGTTTACACCCCAGTCATTTTTTTTTAAAGACACACACACACACACACACACACACACACACACAGTAAAAATATCAAAGAAAGATACATTTGACACATTCAAGATTAAAACCTTTCTCAGGAGTACATAAGGTACTGCTCTTGGGTTTTGGGGTGTGTTAGCTCATAAACACAAACACGTTGCTTGTTTCTGTCACTAGGATTATCTCAATAATTACTTTTAATTATGATTCTGTGTTTATAATTTAGTAATTATAGGATACATTTGTATTTCAATTTCAATCTGAGCTCCTATTTGAAGCTATTTTACCATCTGTTTGCCCAACGGAATTGTATACCTTCAGGTACATGGAATTTTAATAAATAACAGTTTCAATTCAATTGGTCTTGACATTGAAGGAGTTGAAAAATTACCAATAATGGCAAACTTGCCAAAATGAGTATTCTGCCTGTGTTTGTACCTTATCAGAAATTGTCAATTCTCACTGGAAAACAGTGACTTTTCTACTATTGTAAGCCCAGATAAAGGGATGCTGTGAAATTTTTTGAAACACATATTATAAAAGGAAGAAAAACAGAAAAAATGTGAAGATGAGTTTTGATTTTCTAGAAAAGGGTCTTGCAGTTCTACATAGCTTTCTTCACTGACATGTGAACTTGTTTTCTTAAAATCAGATACTGTTTATCCCATTGTCAGCTTTTCAGGTGTGTGTGTGTGTGTGTGTGTGTGTGTGTGTGTGAGAGAGAGAGAGAGAGAGAGAGAGAGAGAGAGAGAGAGAGAGAGAGAGAGAGAGAGAGAGAGAGAGAGAGAGAGAGAGAGAGAGAGATCAGGCAACTGTCATAACCAAATTCCCTTCTACTCAGTCAAGATGTAGGTATTAAGGAACATTTGAGGTCAGCCCCACTTTCTCCACCCTCAGGATTGTGGTGTCAGCTACTATCACAGAAGGGTGTGCATGTGCTAGTGGAGGGGAGCTGGGACCTCAGGAGACTTCTGTTTATATAAACATGTTCCCAGCACGGGTTAAGAGACTCTAAACAAGTTTAATCTATGCCCTCCAAAAATGATGCTGAAATTTGTTTCTGTAAAAGCCCACTGTACGTAGAAGTATAATGAACTAATTTATTTATTTCATAAATATCTAAGAATACCTATTCTATCTTCAAAGCCCCAAGGTAGCCCTGCAGGGGATAGCATGTTACACGGGTTACTGTTTCTACCTCCAAGGACCTTCTGGTAAGGCAGATTAAATAGAAGAAGATCTGTGGTAAAGTCAAATAGAAAGTAACTGGGATTTTGCATTAATTCCCCAGGTCAGTTTCTTGAGGCTAGACTAATAAAATGTTAATATTAAAATATTAAGTGTAATAATGTCTTGTAATACTTGCAGCACTCACTAATGCAATGGTCATAGCATTTACACATATCAAAATGGGCTGTCTTGCCTGGCCTATGTGGCTCAGTGGTTGAGCATCGACCTATGAATCAGGAGATCATGGTTCCATTCCCAGTCAGGGCACATGCCCAGGTTGCAGGCTTGATCTCCAGTAGGGGACGTGCAGGAAGCAGCGATCAATGAAACTCTTTCATCATTGATATTTCTGTCTCTCCCTCCTTTTCCCTCTCTAAAATCAATAAAAATATACTAAAAAAAATAAAAATGGACTTTCTTATTTGCAAGCCCAACTCAATCACTCCTACACATTTCTGGGGTCCATTACTATTATGAACTCCTTATATCTGCCAGTGCTTTAAAAGTGATTTTCACCCACAAGTTCTTAATTTATTTCACAGATCTGGATAGGCTGAAGAAGCAATGGAGTGGAATGGAGTTTATAGTTAAAACATTGGCTCTGAAGTTAGGTTATCTGGTTCACATTTTAGTTCTACCTTTTATTACCCACTTTAACCTAGGTGATTTATGAACTGTCTCAGGCCTCAGGTTGCTTATCCAGGAAAGGCAGGTGATAGTAATAGTCCTGAACATACTAGTATAAGAACAGTTGCCGGTGGTGCATCTCTTCTAGCTATGTGTAGCAGCAGTAAGATGCATTCCTAATTTCCACAGCCTATTTAGGCTACATGGCATTTAGATCGCAGCTTCTTCTTTGAGAAATGGTACATTTAGTTCTCCCAATTTCTCTCTAACCCACCATCCTAATTTCTTCTTTAAATTATCTTTCTTACCCAGAGGCCTGTGATCTTTTGATCTATAATTCAGTTATATCCCAGCATCTTGTATTCTCATTAGAAATGTTAAATTAGCTTCCATGCATATACTAACTCTAATTGGCAGTGGCTGTCTGGAACCGAGCATTGAGGGAAATTCTAAAGCTCAGTGTAACAAGTGGTTTTCACAGGAGGATGGGGAAGAGCACAAAGAGGGAGGTCTTAATTTCCATCTCTGATGTAATGAATCCACTTCCCTTCTATTTTATGCATATGGTAAAAATGATTAGGGTCTAGAAACTTACATAACTAAACATACGTATACTATTGATTATCAAATCCTTTACAATATTTAAGTAGGCAATAAGGAGATGATGTATGCGGGGAGCTTTGTGCTTGGGGAGCAGTAATTAATTAGCAATCGTATCTGACTTAGTTTAAGAAGACCTTATAACACAAAGAACAGAAGTGAAATATAAATGACACCGAAGAATATGTGCCTTTGTCCTCATGAGGGGGTTTTGACAAACCATAAACAAATTTAAAAGTTATACTATGAAAAAAGTGTAAACTTAGAACTATCTTGTCAATGATCAAGGTCTTTAATGTTCACATCATCCAAAAAGTGCAGAAATCATTCATAAATAACCCATTAAGTTAAAAACAAAAATGTCATCTTACTAAAAATATCATTAGCTTAATTTATGATCAAGTGGTAAAATTGTATTATTTAAAACCCAATAAATTTAATATTTGAGGTAATTCAGACATGCTATCTGAAAATTTTATTGTGTGGCCCAGCCAGTGTAGCTCAGTGGTTGAGCATCAACCTATGAACCAAGAGGTGACGGTTCATTTCCAGGTCAGGGCACATGTCTGGGTAACAGGATCAATCCCGAGTGGAGGGCATACAGGAGGTGGCCAATCAACGATTCTCTCTCATCACTGATGTTTCTCTCTCCCCCTCACTTCTCTGAAATCAATGAAAATGTATTTGTTAAAAAGTACTTTAAAAAAAGGAAATTTTATTGTGTGAAATTCTAGATACAATACTTTTCTATATTAATTATTAGGGTTTTGAAAGTAAAACTATGTATCCCCAAGATAGTATATGACTAAGCTTATTTTTGTGTTTTCTCTAATGCACAATTTTATTGTCAGGACACACATTACATTGTAAATATTAAGATACTTTTATATCTGCAATTCATTATTATACATGGTATCCCAAAAATGTATACACACTTTAACAACTGATAGCTCAATTTTGAAAATAAAATGTATTTTAATAAACACTACCTTTATAATTATTCATAGTGTGTGTGTACATTTTTTGGAATACCCTATAATTTAAATTTAATATTTATGAGTTTTTAAAGCTTTATTTGTTATCAAAGATCACATTAACCATAAAAAATATAGGCATTGCCTTTTAGGTATAAGGCTTGAATTTTTATTTTTAGTGTAAATGAATGCTCTGGTAGAGGTTGTAAATGCATGGGGTTATCTCAAAACACAGTTCATTTATTCAAAGCCTTATTAAACTAAAAATATGTGAGTATTTTTGGTGGATTTCTGACCATTCCACATAATTCTAGACATATGTTCTTGGTATATAATACTTGGTAATACATTTATTGGTAAAAGCATGGAATCTTATCTGTTTCAGTCATTCATTCAATCATTCACTGAATTCCTCTGGAAATATTTGTATGAATAAGTATATATTTATACTTATCTTTCCATTCAGCTACTTGACAGACCATTTGGAGATAGGCACATTGATAGGTAATTGAAATTCAAATATGAGTTTTTTAGGGGTGGTGGGCTGAGGAAGGGAGCATCCATCTGGATTAAAATGCCCAGAAGAGGAGAAATGCAAAGTTTAATTCCAAAGTAAAACTCGTAAACTGTATGTGCTATGTAACAATGATGAACAATTATCATGTATTCTACTATTTGCCCATAATTCCACTCTCATGATCTTATTTATTGCTAAGGAGAATCCTATGAGGCTGGTCTAGGATAATTCCCATTTTACCACGAGGGAACAGAAACTTATCAAGATTAATTACCTAGAGTTAGCAGAATTTGTAAAAGGGAGAAGAGGGACTCAAAACCAATAAATCTAATTTATAGCCCTCTGCCTGTGCCTGCATCTACATCTGAACCTATTACAACATCTATATTTGTGTTCTTACACTTTACACTGCAATAATGCTTCTTACTTTGAATACGTATATTCACAGCATCATGTGGTATATAAGAGGAAGCTAACATTTCTGTTTGAGGCACATTAGTCACTAGAGAGGGATCTGGAGCCCTTGGGTGGGGATAGCTAAGACAGGGGATTAATGAAATCATTCAGTTCTAGAAAGCACATCAATTGGTGACGGAATCCAGCTGCACAGTTCCTACTGGACTCGTGGCCATATCTTCTATTCAGGCAGCACATTGATCAAATAAGAATTGGAAAGAAACTTACCGCTTGCTGATTGCGTGTCCCTGAAAGAAACGCATTCTCAAGAATGTTCAGTGAGCTGACATGCTCAGCATTAAGAATAAAAGTTTAATAATACATGCATCTTCCCCTCTATTTGCAAACAATTTCATTTAAAGTTCATGCTCACGTGGAGTTACACCTGGAACCAACTGTCATGGAAAGGATCACTAGCAATATATTAGCAACATACATAACTGCATGTGTACAGTTTGCAAACCCTACACATAAAGTCTTAGATATTTAACACCGCCTGCACTCTGCTGGTCGGTGGAATACTGTGTGCGTGTGTTTATTCTTTCCTTGTTTCCTTAAATCTGTCTCGTTTTATCCAGTCACTTGTCTGGCAGGTCTCCACTGTTGATTCAGGGTAGACAGCATCAGGGTATGTTTTGCCTAGAGCTCTGCTTGTTCAAGATTATACACATTCATAAGACAGTGAACTTGAATTTCAAATAACAGGAGCAGCAGAAAATTATGTATAAATTATACATATAAACTACTTGGTTTCTATCTCTAGAATATTAACCTAGATAAATATGCAGCAATGAGTGTTGCTAGGAATGTACCTGTCATAAAACAGAGGAGGGAGGCTGCCACATCTGTCATGCAGAGGGACATTTTTATCAGGTTTCTCAGTAACAATCTGGGGGAACACCAGGACGCGACGTGGGCAGGGTAGAAAAGCTGTATCCACAGTGGCAGCCAGTGACATGAAGCAGAGGCTCAAGCAAGACAGGAAAGTGGAACATGACTTGAGAGGCTTTTTTTTTTTGAAGGAACAATGAGAGTTAGGCAGTTGGGAGTAATGATGGAAAGCTCTCCCCTGCCTGAAGGATAACGGAATTAAAGAGTCATAGACATTAGATGTGGGAGAGCTCCATTACGGTCGTCTCATTCATTCCCTGCCCTAGAGGATCGTTCCCTTTAGCACAGTCTACAGTACAATGGAATAATGTTTGAAAAAAAAGGGGCATGAAAGCGCTTTCTCCCAGCCTGCACGCGATAATCACTGCACATCAAAAGCTCTCACACCACTCACCCTGTACTTTATCCTAGTTAGCAAATTAAAATGATTAATAGATTTGGAGCCTCCAGGTCTAAATAAAAAAGGAGGAACCCTTGGTACCAAAGTGGTAGGAAAAGGCATTGATGTAGAGGAAAAATGTTCAATAGAAATGGAACGGATAAAAGAAGAGTTCTATACAAAGAAGCCCTCCCCCTAGGTGGGCAGGGGGTTCAGACACCTCTGAGAGCCTATCCATAGTAAGTATTATTTAAGCCACTGTTTGCAAATCTCTGAAGTCGAAACCTTTCGCACACAGGGTTTTAGATAGAGAAACTGCTTTATTCTCTTGCTGGAGAATTGTGTGCCTGTAATAAAAAAGATCCCTTAACGGTGTCCAGGGTATTAAGAATTGAATAGCTGAATTGTGGGTCTCATAAAGGGTAATTGCTATGTCCTGCATGAATACAGAATATCCTGAGATCAGTGGGTAGGAAGTTAACTGCAAAGGGCAACGCACAATAAAATGGGCCAGGAAGTGACATCCGGGAGTCTAAGATAGAGCTCCCGTCTCAGTTTGCTTTTCCAAAACTATGTTGTCTCATTTTCTTTCTAATTTTTCCTTTATAGCTATTAACCTTACAAAGCATAGTATCTGGCAAGCCATATTCCATCCTTAAAACAAACAAACAAAAACCCACACATATATGTTAAGAGGAGAATTCAGTGGGACACCTTTCCTTATTGAGATCCCCATGTCACCCTATCTATGAATGGGCTCTATCGTTCAGGCTGTGTGAAAATGTGAGCCAGCACAGCATACATAGTCAGGTGATCGCTCGCATCCTCAGTGGGCCAACTGGTTAAGAAAAAGGAAAGGGCAAAGAGGACATCATCAGCATATTTCTGGACACTATCTTGGTGAGCCTCTGTTCTGAAGGGTCAGCTCAGAGTAAAGTGCTGTGGCCCGATCTGCCTAGACCAGTGGTCGGCAAACTGCGGCTCGCGAGCCACATGCGGCTCTTTGGCCCCTTGAGTGTGGCTCTTCCACAAAATTCCACAGCCTGGGCGAGTCTATTTTGAAGAAGTGGCGTTAGAAGAAGTTAAGTTTAAGAAATTTGGCTCTCAAAAGAAATTTCAATCGTTGTACTGTTGATATTTGGCTGATATTTGGCTCCGTTGACTAATGAGTTTGCCGACCACTGGCCTAGATCCCCGTGGAGTGAGGACTGGCTGTCCTGAAACGATGATGTGTATCTGTGAGAGGCAGGCGTTCACGTGCATTCCATGGTGCTGCTGCTGTTTTTCTCTTGGCATCGGATGACTGGATCATGCATCCCAGTCTGTCACTGCCTCAGTGCAGCAAGTCGCTTCTCAGCTTTAGTTTCCCCTCCAGAAATGGGGATAATTCTAACAACCACCCTGTATTTCTCCCCATTGATGAAATTTATAAACCATAAAATGCTAGATTGAAACTGACTCCATTTGCAATTGTTGTGAGTTGTGTGCTCCTGCTCCTTTCCAATATTTCTGCTGGCATAAAAGCGACCTTGTTTCCTTCCCAGTGGCCAATCTGTTAATCTGCCCACGAGTTGCCTGTGCGCTGTTTACTTTGTGCTTATGTTGTGCTCAAAGTTTGTTGAGCACAGTATGTCAAACTTCAGTGTAAAAGATCTCTTAGTTCCGTATCGTCAATAAAAACAATAGGCTACATATTTCCCCGGTGTAGGGATGTTTATCATCTTTATATTCCCTAACTTCGGCTTTTATCGAATTACACTAATTCTGAAAAATGGAACAGAGCCTCTCTTTAAACTTTTATGGTGTGTGTTTAGAATGTGCTCTCACCTTGAAAGAGACACACATTTTGCTTCTTAACTTTAGAATGAATTTTTTTACCATCTCTATGTGTCATAATTGTACTTTATTATTTAAGACCCAATTAAGACATCATTTTCTTGTGATATTTAATTAGGTGACTTTGAAATAAGAATTTGGTCTCTAGTGTCAGAAGACATATGTTTGACTTTCATCCATGTCTCCAATAAGTAATGGAAATTCGGATAAGATGCTTACACTCTCAAAACCTGTTTTTCTTTTAGATAAATCAGGGTGACAATAGAACCTATCTTATGAAACCTATCTTATGAGAAATAAGGTTTTTTAAAGTGTTGTATGCATGGTATGTTACAGCATGCCCAATCCTATATAATAAAAGGGTAATATGCAAATTGACTGAACAGCGGGATGACCGGTCCCTATGACGTGCACTGACCAGCAGAGGGCAGACGCTCAATGAAGGAGCTGCCCCCTGGTGGTCAGTGCGCTCTCACAGCGGGAGACCTGCTCAGCCACAAGCCAGGCTGATGGGTGGCGAAGTGGCAGTGGTGGGAGCCTCTCCTGCCTCCACAGCAGTGCTAAGGATTTCCAACTATGGCTTAGGCCTACTCCCCGTGGGCCTAAGCCACAGACGGACATTCCCCAAGGGCTCCCAGACTGCTAAAGGGCACAGGCTGGGCTGAGGGACGCCCCCCTCCCAAGTGCACTGGGCCTCTAGTAATATTATAATTGTATCCATTAATTTTCCTCTATACCTCACCACTGCTCAATTATAGCATATGTAAATATTTGCTTATGTAAATCTATGCAACATATCTGTCTTTTGTCCTTCTATAAGTTGAATGCATAAAAGGATCAACACAGTCTTAACTTCTCTCCCCCCAAATATAACATTAGCCTGTATTTACTCTGTACTTACGTAAACTCCTGATGCTCACAATGAATGTACATTGTCTCAAGGCTTAGGGTTGCCTGATGTGAATTCAGCTATGCTTGCCCTGCCTCATAGACATAGAAACTAGACATAGAGATAGAGAAAGAGATTGAGATTTTTTAGGTAAAAAATTCTCCAAGATTTATGCACATCAAATATTGCTGCACCAATAATAACAATCCCATTGCAAACAATGATATTTTGGAGCCAGTCTAACACACAGACAGACAGTACTTACCACTTTGATCTATGATGCATGTGCTATTAGTCCTTTGAGATTCCCATTATAAGACAGTCTACAGCCGATCAATGATGTTTACCCCTGTAATTGTATTAAAGGGAAGGAGAGAATGAGAAAATGAGAGTCAGGCAAGAGAAAACATTCTACCTTTCAGCTGAGCTTGAAAATGGAAAGCTAATGAGATGGAGAGTAATACGAAGACTTGCAGGCAACAGGAGTTACGGGGAAGAAATTCCATTTACGAATATCCGAGTAATTTATTTGGGTGGGAGGGGTTTACAGATTATAGATTTCCATGGGAAAAACTATAAGAATTCCATCATATCTTTGAAAACCAGAAAAGAAATGTTAGGAACAAATACAGTGAAGAGATGGTCAATGGAATTGCTAAAGGAAGAGGAAATGATGGGTGTGTGTGCAGGGGTGACGTTGCTGCCCTCTGTGATCAGCTTGGCATGGAACATCATAGAACTTGGCAATAGGAACCCTGAGAGGCTACTGCAGAAGTGAACTGAGTAATTCATTTGAGAGGCATTAAAGGTATGGCTAAGGAGTTAAGCAAAGTAGAGATGCAACTGTGACACAGTAGTGCACATGGACAGATTTGCAGAAGGGGTTGTAATGTATTTTTAATGTATTTGTAAAAGCTGTGGAAATCTTGGCATGCTGCCTAAACCATCAAGGCTCTGTGCAAGTAGGTGGGAGGGAAGGCTTGAGACAGACACTTAGATGAACAGCGTGGGGCATGCCGTCAGGGGCTGAAGGGGAAATAAAGTTTAATAATTAGGTGAATTAATTGGTTAGCTGTGACTTTTTCTCACGTTCTCAAAATGGATTGGGTAAAAAGGACTGAAAGTGTATACAATTTTGTAACCGAGCTTAAAATATAATCATCTTATAACCAAATCTAAGAAGTGAGACGGAAAATGACAAAGGCCAATAGGGATAAAAATCATACAATGCTATAACAAGGTATTATGTAATGATTCTTGTTTCTTAGGGACTCTAGTTCAAATCAATCCAGTAAAAAATCCTGGCAAATTGCTTAAGTAGCAGAAGGAAACTACTAGTAAATGCCATTTCAATGTAAAATGGGAATTCTTAAATAGATCTTAATTAAAGATATCCAAGTTATGAATTTCTCCTCACCTTCCCTGCTCTCATTAATTCTAACCGGAGAATATTTATTCCATTGATATATATATATAAATATTTTTTTTTTAAAGAGAGTGGAAGGGAGGGAGAAGTAGAGAGATAGAGAAACATCCATGTGAATTAGACACATCAATTGGTTGTCCCTGATTGGTTGCCTCCCTCATGAAACCCAACCAGGGCCAGGGATGAAACCTGCAACCTAGGTAGGTACCCTTGACCAGAAATTGAACCCGAGGCCTTTTGGTGCATGGGCTGACACTCTGACCACCGAGAAACACTGGCCAGGGCCCATTTCTCTCTTTGAAGCCTTCAAAACCTCACAGATTTAGCACTTTCAACAAATATATTTTTCTACTGTTGTTTACTTTCTGAGTTTTCCAAAGAGTTCTCTGAGACTACATTCCTCTACTCTTAGCTTATGAGTTCATTATTTCATCTAATTTCATATCTTATATACAAACAAAGCATCTATTCCCATTCTCTTATTTTATGGATTATTCTCAAATATGTTTTCAACTCAACAGACTGCCCCTTCAATTTCTGCTGTTGATGATAACAACTAGGAAAATATGGAATTCAGATAAATATCTTCTCCATTCAGTTTAAAATTAATATTAAAATGTTATTTTACCGTTAAAGTACTTTTCATGTGTTATTTCATAGAATATTTATTATGAATTTGTGAAGTAAATGTGAATACATGACTTGTCTACTCTTTTTTAAGCAAACTACTTATAAAGTTCAGGCTTGAGCATTTTGACTGTCCATTCAGTATTACTTCCAGACTCAAGATACAGAAAAATAGTTTTTAAAATCATAAGACATGCCAAACACTATAGTAACTGAACTATAACATATTTTGGTTCTAAACTCAATAAGCTTACAGTGTAATGGGGGAAGGGTGACTGTTCTCAGTCTCTGTGGCAAGAGCTTTGCTAGAGTTAAGCGTGGAGGCAATGGAGAGACCCAGGAGGGAGGACAAACGTAGTGAAGAGAAGCATAAAGGTAAATGTGCTGAATACAGACTCATTCAGCCTGACACAGAGTATGAGTAAAAGACAAACCATTCACAGTCATACACACGTTCAGGGTTCTGGAAGTGAGAGAGGGCACGTACATTCAGAAAATTTCACGTATTATAGTATGAATGAAAGCACAGAACAAGAGAAATGAGGCAAAAACATAGGATTAGATATTTTGAGCTTTTAGCCATTGGTTTTTAGTTAGCATTTTTGTCTGCCATTATCCTTCCATTGCACTCTGCCCCTCTGTGACTTATTTGCTAATTTGAAAATTTCCATATAATATACTGGAGATACGTGTGTATACTAGGTACTTGGAAATAGTTATCAACTGAGAAACTCATGGTTTTTAATTTTTTTTATTTTTCTTTATTTCGTAGAGGAATATTTATTGTGAATTTGTGAAGTAGATGTGAATACATGTGATAGATAGATAGATAGATGATAGATAGAGAAAGAATCATCAGTGTTGAGAGAGAATTATTGACCAGCTGCCTCCTGCACATTCCACACTGAAGAATGAGCCTGCAACTTAGACATGTGACCTAACTGAGAACCAAATCGTGACCTCCTGGTTCACAGGTCAACGCTCAACAACTGACCCATCCCGGCCGGGCAAGAAACTCATGTGTGTTTTTTTATTTAATTTTATTAAATTTGATGGGGTGACATTGGTTAATAAAAGTGTATAGTTTTCAGGTGTACAATTCTATAATACATAATCTGTATATCACATTGTGTGTTCACCACCCAATGTCAAGTCTACTGCCATCACCATTTATCCCCCTGTACCATTTTCTACCTCCCCCCCATCCCACTTTCCCTCTGGTAATCACGATATTATTGTCTGTGTCTATGAGTTGTTATTGTGTGTATTTTTTATTATTAATTCCTTCATCTTTCATCCAGCCCTCCAAAACCCCTTCCACGTAACAGCTGTTTATGATTCTGTTTTTATTTTGTTTGTTCATTAAATTTCACATATAAGTGAAATTATATGGTATTTGTCTTTCTCTGACTGGCTTGTTTATATGGAACCACACATACATCAACAACAACAATAACAATAAACAAATAGCCAAAGCAATCTTATAAAGAACTAAGTTATAGAAATCACTATACCTGATATCAAACTATATTACAAGGCCATAGTAATCAAAACAGCATGTACTGGCATAAAAATAGACATATAAATCAATGGAACAGGGTAGAGAGCCCAGAAATAAATGCACACCTTTATGCTCAATTGACATTAAACAAAGAAGGCAAGAAGATGCAATGGGGTAAAGATAGTCTATTCAATAAAGGGTGTCAGGAATATAGGACAGATATGTGCAAAAATTAAATTAGACCATCTTCTTACACCCTATACAAGAATAAATGCACGATAGATTAAAGACTTAAATGTAAGACTCAAAACCATAAAAACCCTAGAAGAAAAAATGGGCAATAAAATCTCAGATATTTCTTATAGCAATATTTTTTCTGATATGTCTACTTGGGCAGAAGAAACAAAAGAAAAAATAAGCAAATGGGACTACATCAAACTAAAAAGTTTTACACAGCAAAGACAACTATTAACAAAATGAAAAGACAACCTACTGAAAGGGAGAACATATCTGCCAAATATATATCTGATAAGGTGTTAATATCCAAAATTTATAAAAACCTTATACAACTCAACACCAAACAAACCCCCCCACCACAAACAATCTAATTAAAAAATGGGCAAAGAACCTAAAGAGACACTTCTCCAAAGAGGACATACAGATACTCAATAGATATGTGAAAAGATGTTCAAGGTCACGAATCATCAGAGAAATGCAAATTAAAGCCACAGTGAGGTATCATCTCACAGTTGTCAGCAGGACTATCATCAATAAATCAACAAACAACAAGTGTTGGTGAGGATGCAGAGAAAAAGGAACCTTTGTGCACTGTTGGTGGGGATGCAGATTGGTGCAGCCACTGTGGAAGACAGTATAGAGTTTCCTCAAAAAATTAAAAATGGAACTGTCTTATATCCTAGGGAATCCACTTTTGGGAATAAATCCAAAGAAACCTGAAACACTGTTTAGAAAGGTTATATGCACACTCATGTTCTTTGCAGCATTATTTACAATAGCCAAGATTTTGAAGTAGCCCACGTGCCCATAAGTAGGCTATGGTACATTTACACAATGGAATACTACTTGGCTATAAAAAAGGAAGGGCATTTTACCTTTGCAACAGTATGGATAGACCTGGAGAGTATTATAAGTGAGAAACTCATGTTCTGTGCCATAGTTTTCAAGCTCTGCTCCTTCCTATATCCAATGTGCATCCCATCTGTGTACAAAAAAATAAAGAAGATCATTGAGTACTTTAATAGCTGCCACACTGGCTATCAGTACTTGGCCAGATTTACATTTCTTCTCTCTATCCTATCCTTCTCCTTTAAGCACAGACCTGCTTAATAAGTATAAAATATATTATCTGAAAACAATTACTATCACTAGTAGGTAGAACCCTGCCTACCTACTATCATCAGCTGGTAAAAATTCAGTAAGTGGGTATGTAGATAAATAAGTAGAATAAAACTCAGCATTGAGCATTTCTGCTATATAACCGTTTTATCCTTCTAGACAGAAAGCATTTTTATTTGTGATAAAATGATTATAGTTAGTCTGTTTCAATGAAACTCAAGGCATCAAATGTGCTAGAGAATTAACATAGTCTTTGATTTCTCAAAATCTATAGAAATTTTTCATAAGGATGTTAAGAAAAATATCCTATTCAAACTACTCTTAAGCATATTGAGATCACCCCCCTAGATGACTTCTCACCTTAGTTTTTCCAAATACCATGCTGGGTTGGGTTTTTGCCTTTTTGCGTTGCATATATATATATATATTTATATATATATATATTTCACTAACATTGTGCCTCTTGGCAGAGAGAAGTTTTATAGGAGGCAGAGTATAGATTGAAAACCGTTTAGAAGCATCTCATTCTATTTATTTAACAAGTTTGCTTGTGCCAAAAGAAATTGTGTTTTTCTCCTACCAAAACTTTTCTTCGCTTCCTTTTGCTCACTTCATATAGTTCAAATGCTTTGGAATTTATACAAGGTCCACCATGATCTTACCAAACAGAATTTTTGAATATTCTACTCATAATATTTTATGCATGTAAGTTTCTTCATTTAAAATGAAGAAACTTTTAGATACTTCCCAAATGCCAAATTGTAGCAATGTACTATAAACCCTAAGGATAGCTCTAGTTATGCTTTACCCTCCCCACCTCCAATTCCACTCACAAAAATGAGAAAAAAAATGAAGTACTCAGGTGCATATTTTTGTCTAACATTGTGCAGGGTGAATATTAAATTGGCAGCAATAAATGAATTAAAGATGGACTTGAAGTACAACAGTGATCTCTATTAAGTGATATTTTCTCTCACTCATCTTCCACATCACCTGAGAAGTGCCCATCCATTAGCAGGGCAAGTAAGACCCTAATGCATCTCAGGAAGGGGAATACCTGAACAGGTCTATATTGGTTAAGAACACGAGCTGTAGGGTTGGATATATCCAGTTTACATCCCATTTCTGCTCTTAATAATTGGCCATGGCTCTCTGTCTCTAATCACTCTAAGCCTCCATTTTCACAGAATAAAATAATGTTTATACTTTTTCCAGTATTAGGAAAGTTATCTTGTGTCCTTCACTCTGACTGTTCCAGAATAGTATATGGATTTAGCAATACTATTTCTTTTAATTTCTGCAGCAACTCATGGGGCTGTGCACAATAATTGTCTTCATTTAACATGCCTGACAAACTGGTATGATGAGCCACAATACACATTCACAGAAAATGTCAAAACCTTTGCTTTCTCAGAGAAAGAGAAACCCGTCATGACAAAAATATCACTTTGAAAGGTTTTAATACAGTTTAATAACAAATAGGACAGAGGCAAACACCTACTTAGAGTTTAAAGAATTTTCATTTCAATTTTTAATTCAAGAAGTATTTATATGATGCTATAATATTAAGGAAAATAATTCATGAAACATTCATTCCATTTAATTATTAATTTATGATTTCTATCATGTACAGTATAGGTGATAGAATACAACAGTATCAGTTTTCACTATCTTTATACCCAGTTTTATGAGTAAATCCTATAAGTTAGAAAATGTGATCATTTTTGGCATAGTTATTTGAAAAGGACCTAGATATATTTACGCATGTTAAAAAAAAAAATAGGGTAGAAAAAGGGAAGGAAGAGTAAGACAGTTTAAGAATACACATGAAGGAGAATAGTCAAAAGGGGGAAAAAGCAGAAAAGATGAGTTAACATTTGATAGAAAAAGGAGTCAATAGTATGAGGAGTTGAGTAACAGCAAGAGCAGGTTAATATCAAAGAAAGAATAGAAATGAAATGGCAGAATAAGGGCAAGAGAAGGCAAAGACATTCCTATCAAGCATTGATGAGAATTCCTTAAAATATGACCCAGAATGAATTGTTCTTTTAGTTTAATGCTTACCTGTGAAGGAAGCTGCTGACAATTGTTGAATAAAGGTCATTCAATATATATTTTTTAGAATCCTTTAAAAATCTCTTTGAATCTAAAATTTTTGAGAAATTTCATTTTTAAAATTTATCTTTATTGTTGAAAGTATTACAAATGTCCCCTTTGTTTTGGTTTTAAGAAAATTTAGAAATTTAATGTTGATGACATCATAGGTATATAGATTACAGAATCATGTGTTTTAGGAATCAGAACTATAGAAAATAGTGACACACATTGAACAGCCTCCTGCCTATTTCTCTTAAGCTATTGCTTGTTTGAAAATATACTCATTCTAAATAGGTCTATGCTTTTGTTCTCAGATATTTTAGATTCAATATTTATAGAGGTCATGTAAAGCAGCCCCAGGGTATACATGAAGCTACAATAACGAAGAACCCAAATCCCCCTGGTTTTTCCCCATCTGCTCATGCAGAGTGTCAAGCTTGCTTTACATCCACTTAGAGTCATATTATGTCTTTTAGGATACAGCTGCTGTTTCACAGTCTTCCTCTGAGGACCCACTGGAAACCGCCATGTCCTCTTGTCACCTTAGTTCCTTCTTGTCACAACATAGATCATGGAATCTTCACAATGCTCAAGTTCAACTCAGTTCTATTATGAGGTAGGTGAAGATACTGCTTTCGTAATTTCTTTTACATCTGTTTGAGAGCTAATCAGAAGCATTGAGTGCATCACAATGAATCTTTCACTTTTAGAAAATTGTTGTGTCGATTTTTGTTTTCATTTTATTTCTGCTTCTGTGATCGCATGTCCCTGCCTTTTGTCAGATAGTTCTCTGGAAGAGTAAACATGAGTCAGTGGGTCTTGGAACAAGACACAGATGCTCCTGGAGCCATCAAGCTGTTTTTAGCTTTACCCATGAGGACGTAACCTTTACTCCTTGGTCATGGTTTTGAGATTTGCTCTTTCTTCCCTTAGGTTTGAATTTGTTCTCAGAAAGCCCACTCATACTGCATGAAAATAAACTTTTGGCCAGTTGCCAGCTAAGCAGTACAGAGGTTCAAGCTGATTCTCTGCTATATTTAAAAGGAAGTAATGATAATTATTATTTAACCAAGTAATAATTATTTTTATTTAACCAAGTATTTTATCTGCATCTTTGTTCCAAAATATCTAAGTGCAAAAGTTTTAGAGGTGGAAAAATATCTTTCAGATTTTTGTTTTATGTAGAAGTTTTTAATTTTATATCTCAAGCTCTTTAAATGTGGCTAGTTTATTCATACCCTACATAAATGCCAAGTAGACAACACCTGTTTAGGAAGTTGTCCTGGACTAGTCTCCATTTCTACTCCACTTTTGTGATTCTGGCTTTCCTCCATCTTAGAGTTTGGATCCATCCCCTGGCCTTCAAAACCCACTTAAAATTTTACAGCAATTTTACTCTTCCATGTTTGACTTCATGGATTTTACCTTCCCACCTGGATTTTGGCATTACTTAGCCTCCTGATTTTATACTTTCTAAATTTTTATGAAAGAAATAAGCAAAAAATGATAACTCCTTCTTTTTCAATCATGCTTCCACAACTTTACTCCCAGTAGTATGGAAAAAGAGAGTGACGTAAATGGTTTGCATTTCCAAAATAAAAGGCCTCATTTAATGGGCAAGAAATCTGAATTCCAGAATGATTATGTATATGATTTCCCCAGAATGATTAGATGGCAAACTCCATGAAAACTCCATGGTGTTCTCTGTTATGTAAAACCATTCTCACTAAATTTTGCATCCTCTCATTATTCAAGAGTGTGTTCAGTGATAAGGTAATTAATTAATCAGTACTTATTGAATTAAAAGGAACATACATTATTAGTAGTTAAAAGAAAAGGACTTTTCATGTGTATTAGCATTACTATCAAATCAGAAGTTATAGGCAAATGTTATAGGTGATAGTTGAGTTGCTATGTCACAAGGACCTTTACTTATAAGAACTGGGGAAGCTGGAAGGCAACAGGAAATATAACTGTTAGAAGTGGAGAAAACAAACAGAGGTACTTTTTTTTAAATTTCTTTATTGATTAAGATATCACATATTAGTCCTCATCCCCCCATTCCCATCCCATACTCCTCCCCACGCATGCCCCCACCCCCCTGTTGTCCTTAACCACTGGTTAGGCTCATATTCATGCATACAAGTCCTTTGGTTGATCTCTCCCCTTTACCCCCACCCTTCCCTACCCTCCCTCTGAGGCCCGACAGTCTGATCCGTGCCTCCTTGTTTCTGGGTCTGTTCTTGTTCATCAGTCTATGCTGTTCATTATTTCCTTAGGTGAGTGAGATCATGTGCTATTAGAAATAAACTTATAAGAACCGAAATGAGAAAAACAATAATGGTTATGCTGACAGGCAAGTGAATCAGTCTGTAGTGAGTTTCTTTCTGGGCCAACAGTTCTTTTGAGACCCAATTTCAATGTCAAACAGTTCCTTATGTATACATGTCAGCAATGACATTTCAGTTCTGGATGGTGGACAAATGGTGGTAATGCAGGTCCGACCCTCTCTGGTTTGGTCCTGGGCAACCTGCAGTGACGCACAGCTGCTAACTGCTAGTATGGCAAGGCGACTTCGGCGTCTTCCATCTCTGGACTGCTTCTCTTCTGTCTTCATGGCTGGAGTAGTCCTGTCGATTCCTCTCTGTTGCTGGAATCCACATGGTCTCAGAGTTGTTTTCTGAAATTATACAATCATATTCTTGACCAAAAGTTAATAAAGGAATATTTTCTATAAATTTGACTTGGGATCCTATTTCATTTTTTGCCCAAATGATTTTCCTCTGGCTTGTTTTGACACCTTGTGTGTTTTTCATGGGTGTCTTGCTTTTAGCCTTACAATTAATTTTCTAAAGTATTAATTTTCTAGATGTAATTTACTTACAGGATATTTTTCCTTACATGATATTCTTCTACTATCCCCCCCCCCCTTTCTTGATTTAAATAGGAGGCTTTTGAAAATTTTATAATGTAGTCTTGATGGCTTTTAAATTTTAATTTTTTGCACTATAATATTACTGTTTTAGGTTCATTACATGGTGCACAATTTTATCATGAGATGAACTACCAATAAAAATTTTAGTTAACACTTTAGGAACACCTTTTTGTCCAGTACAATTAATTTTTCTAGCATATTCGCTTGTTTCAACTAGCTAATTTAAATTTGCCTGAAAACTTGACTACTATTTTACTGTAAAATTTATTACTCTAACAACAATCTTATTTTACCCTGTAAATATTAGTGGAAAGGATTATTTGCCTTCTTGAGTAGGTCCTGAGCATTCCTGGTGGTAGGCTGGATTTAGATATCATAAACCCACTTCCCCACACCATGGGTACAAGACAACTCAAACAATTCTTGTTGGAGTGAGAGAGCAGCTGCTGTGGGCCAAGTCTCTGTCGGTCACCTGGGTCCTGATCTGAGCTGGGCGTGGGAAGCATGAAGCAGCCATGGGGGCAGGAGACCTCCCTCAGAAGGGGCTAGGGTTCAGGCCCCTGCAATGTTGGGGGGGTGAGGTTCTGTGCCCCACCTCTAAACAACAGAGGTATTTTTTTAACATGCATAGTGGTGTTCTCTGTTTTGTTATACCATTATAGTACAGCTATATCAATCCAGACTTCCCAACAGCCACTTTCTATAACTGGGATAATCATTGCCTTTGCTATGTTTTACTGAGATAAGGTTGCCTTGGAAAAGCCTCAAGTCGGGGCTGGATATTCTATGTGCCATTCATTCAGTAAAGATGCACTGCTTCAGGCAAAACCCTGAAACTGAGAGGGCAGGTCTTAAAGAATTCAGAGAGGGAAGTGCTGTCTCTCACTGTGTCTTGTGTTTGGTTGTTGAAGAAATAAGATGGCATAGAATGCATTAGATGGCAGGAGAGAAAAAAAACCTATTCGTGAGACAAGGCAAATTGCTAACTCAACAGGGTATCTGCCATGTAGGAGACCACCTGTTCTAGATAAACGAACTATGCCTCCTGCAAACTAGAGGACATCATGTATGCATGTTTCTGTATGTTTTCCCATGTTGATTCTGATTCTTTATTATAGCTGTATTTTTATTTTACATATGGTGTCTCTACCTTTCTTCCTTTATCCCCCTATGGCTCATTCCCCTCTCTCTCTCCTAAGGATTATACATGGAGGGTAAATTAATATTTTAGTATTAAAATATCTATATATGAGATCTGGGAGGAGTTAGGGCATATATTATTGGAATAAGGAGATCATCTTAATTTAAAAATTGTTACAGTAATTCTGATATTCTCTTTCCACCACTCCGACCTCCTGGAAACTTTCTTCCCTGGACTGGTAAACAAAGGGAAGACCATGTTTTCTTAGATGCACCACAGTGTTGAGGCTTGCACACCTGTTTTCCTTCTTAAACTAGTATAGTAGCTCTTACTTTCAGAATATTCCTATACCAACTAGGGTACAATAAGAGACAAAGAACAGTAGGGGATCCATAAGACACTATTCACTGCAGAAAGTGTCTTATATACTTGTGAGAGTTGGCAAAGCAAGTCTGAACTCTGTAGGGCAGACCAGCAGATAGGACAGGCTGGAGCTCTGCTCTCAGCATGAGATGAAACTGCTCTGAGTGGCGTTTCTTTCTGAGGGTAGCCTCAGTACTGTGCTTGGGGTCTTCCAACGGACTCAACCAGGCCTATCCAGACTACCCAAAACAGTCTCCCTTACATAAAGTTGATGGGTTATGGACTTGAATCACATCTACAACATACTTTTCACAGCTACATCCAGATGAGTGTTTTGTTGGATAACTGAGGACTATAGCCTAACCGAGTTGACTAATGATCTGATTCCCAAGTTGAATCTTGGCATTAAGTATTGTTACTCCTTATTTTCTTATGTGGAGATTTTCATTGCCAACATTAGATAAAAGGTTTGTTCATTGGTAAAGGTTGAGACTGTCACTTTTTTCATGCTATATCTTGCCTGTCTGGTGTAGGAGGTCATCTGTACTTTGTAATAATTGAATCAGAGTGAACAACTGCATTTTAAAGGAGAAGAACGGGATCAGCTAGGAAGCGCACAAAGGTTTATGTAACAGGTTCTGAGTCATTTCTCAGTGAGAAGAACCAGATAATTTCATGGTACTGGTTTACATAATTTTCTACAATTTAATGTGTGGAAGAAATTGCCTGTTATAGAAATTCATTAGAGTTATTTAAGCTTATAAAGTGGTTGCTTCAAGGTTTCTGAGTTTTGCTTCACCACTGTTCTTAGCATAAAGGGAACCAAGTACTTACATGAAAAATGCCTGGCTTACTGCATTACAGGTTTTATGTTCTGTGACTTAGCCAAGTAATGATATTCTATTAACTTCTAAAGATTTCTTAGCACTAATTTCTTTGTAAATTAAGTAATAATCACTTACATTCAGAGTGACTTCTCTCCTTCTTTCCCTACCTAGCTGTTAAAAATATGGCACTGGACTATAGCGATGCCAAGGTGTTCAATTTACACCATGCTAGTGAAGCTTGGAGGCCTCATTAAAAAGTTGATGTTCTCACTGCCTCTAGCCTCGGTTCTTAGAGGAAGTGACTGCTGGCTTTGTTCTGTTAAAGATATCATCACTATGTTCCTTTAACATTAATGCCTAAATATTCTGTCTACAGAAAGTCGATGATCAGAGAGAAGGTTGTTAGAAACTTTGAAAACATATTTGAAATCCATTTATATTTCTCTATCCCCACAGTTGTCACCGTTTTCAAGTCTATAATTGTTTCTGTGCTGAACTCCTGCTTTGTAACTTTTTCTGGCATCTGATAAAATGTAAATAGCAGCATGCCAGTGATTTTCTTAAACCCCTGCGATACCTTTTCGGGGGTCATTAACAGACATGTTAAGGACTGGTATGATTTAGGTTCCTTCTACCTCAATAGTATCTTGACCATTGCTACCTATGTTCAAGCTAAAATTGACTTCCTCTAAGTGCTATACTTTTTTATAGTAGAGGACAACATGCAGTATGATATGAACACCTCAAAGGCAACCATCCAAGGTGACAAACAAGTTTCATAATTATGTCATATCCATATGTATCCTATTGAGTATAATGTTCTAAATATTTTCTCATTTAGTGGACCTCAGGTGCAAAGATTGAATTAATCATACTCTGAAGTTTATGACATCTTTACATGTTTTTATTTTTAAATTACAGTTAATATTACATTACTTTCAGTTGAGGAGCATAATGGTTAGACATTTATATAAGTTAATCAAGTGATCCCCTGGATAGGTCTAGTATCTACTTGGCACCATACAGAGTTATTGCGACGTATTACTGACTATATTTCTTATTCTGTATTATATATCCCTGTGGCTATTTTGTAACTCACAGTTAATACTTCTTAATCCCTTCACCTTTTTCACACACCCCAGCTTCTCCTGTCTGGCAACCATCAGTTTGTTCTGTGTATCTATGAATTTGTTTCTGTTTTGTTTGTTCACTTAGTTTGATTTTAATATTCCCCACGTAAGTAAAATCATATAGTAGTTGGATTCCTTTTGTTTGGGGTTCTGTGGGCTTCCTGGACTTGTAAGTCTATTTCTTTCACCAGGTGGGGGGAGTTTTCTGTCACTATTTCTTCAAATAGGTTTTCAGTATCTTGCTCTCTCTCTTCTTCTGGGACCCCATAATTCTGATGTTGGTACGCTTGAAGTTGTCCAGAGGCTTCTTACACTATCTTCAACTTTTGGATTCTTTTTTCTTTTTGCTTTTCTAGGAAGAGTGTTTTTTCCTTCTTGGTATTCCAAATCTTTGGCTTGATTCTTGAAATCCTCTGGTCTGCTTTTAGGTCTCTGTATAATATTTTTTATTTCAGTCAGTGTATGCTTAATTTCTAGTTGATCCTTTTTCATATCCTCAAGGGTCTCATTAAATTTATCAGCCTTTTCTAGGAAATTCTTGAAAAACCTTATAACCATGGTTTTGAACTCTATATCCAGTCTTTTGCTTTCCTCCATTTCCTTCATTTGTGGCCTGCCTCTTTGTCTCCACATTTTAGCTGCTTCCCTGAGTTGATGGAGTTGCTTTGTATGCTAGGTAGCAGGGCTCAGTAGCTCAGCCTCCCCAGTTACCTGAGGTGGACACTCTTGGTGCAGCCCTTTGTGGGCTGTGTGTACAGTCTTGTTGTAGTTAAGCCTTGATTGTTGTTGGTATCACTGTGGGGAGTTGACCTCCAGGCCAATTGGCTGAGGATCAGCAGTGTCTCCGCTGGGAGGGCTTCTGTGCTCAGCTTGGATGGGGCAGAGTCTCAGGGTGGAGCAGACAAGCCTTGGTTTCCTGTCAGCCCCACCCTACGAGGGCCCTGTGTCTCCGTGTCCCGCGGCAATGGCTGCGTGCACCTCTGAGAGAAGGCTGCTCTCGAGTTTTGCCTGCTGCCAGACAGTCCAGTTTCTCCCCGAGTGAGTGTGGTACCCAAAGTCTCACCCAGAGCTGGATTTCAGTACAGTAGGGAGGTTTTGTTTCCCTCCCAAGGGAGAAAGCTAGCAACTGGGAGGGCTTCTGTGCTCAGCTTGGATGGGGCGGAGTCTCAGGGTGGAGCAAACAGCCTTGGTTTCCTGTCAGCCCCGCCCTATGAGGGCCCTGTATCTCCATGTCCCTCAGCAATGGCTGCTCGCACCTCTGAGAGAAGGCTGCTCTTGAGTTTCGCCCACAGCTAGACAGTCCAGTTTCTCCCCGAATGAGTGTGGTACCCAAAGTTTCACCCGGAGCTGGATTTCAGTGCAGTCAGGAGGTTTTGTTTTCCTCCCGAACGAGAAAGCTAGCCATGCATTAGCTGCCCACCCTCTCTGCGCGCTGCGAGTAAGCCAGCTGCGTATTCAGCCACCCGCCCTTTCCACGCACACGGGTCTCCGCACCTCCACAGTTCCTCTGAGTCTGTGTCCTTTTCTCTTTCCTTCTAGTTGTAGAATATCCACTCAGCTAGCTTTCTGGTTGTTCTGGACGATGTCTGCTCTGTCTTCCAGTTGCAGTTTTAAAATTGTTGTGCAAGGCCACAGTATAGGTGTTTACCTTATGCCGCCATCTTGGTTTTTCCTTTATTACTTCTTTTTACATCTTTCTTCCCTTGCTTCAATACTTTTCCATTTTTGCACAAAACTACTATAATATCTTTATATGCCTCTTAAATCTATATGTACTCTTGAACCTATGTGAATCTATAGAGATGATTTTTCCATGTATATATTTTTTTTACTTTTTAAATTATATCAGGATTTAAGATAATTATTAGCTCTGTTTTGTTTATAAAGAAGGATTGAATAAGTTCATCTTCTTGGATTTTAGAAAACCTAACTTGTTTTAACTGCTGAAATTTGGGTATGTCAAAATAGAATAGGAGAGCTTTTCAGGCACTGAGTTGTACCTGCTGCTTTCATCTATGATCTACCGTATTTTCCGGTGTATAAGACGACTGGTCGTATAAGATTTTCCTGGGTTAAAAAGTTGTTTTATATGCCGGAAAATATGGTATCTAATCCATTATCTCTAACCCCATCAATATAGTCCAATATACCGTATTTTCCGGCGTATAAAACGACTTTTTAACCCAGGAAAATCTTATATGCCCAGTCGTCTTATACGCCGGAAAGTACGGTATTTGATATCTGTAAACACATCTATTTTAAAGTAAAGAATCCTCAATGATAAAATGAAACTTATATGAGTCTGATCATTAATGCATACTTTTCAGAACCCTCCATTACATCTCTCTTCTTCTGGGCCATCGTATTTCTCCATCTGTCTGGAATTTTCAATTCATTAATACTTCCATCCCACTTCCCTTTTTTGATTATTACTTTATGTATGTTTCAAATTCTAATTTACATATCTGCTTCCTATGAAGTTTTTGATGACTCTCAGATCAAGTAATATCTCCTTTGTATATACTATCTGTGTTCTATTTTTTTTCTCTATTTTTTCATGCTGTAATTAACTATTTATATTTGTGTTTCCAACTAAGAATGCAAGTTCTACTGGAGTGAGGTAAGATACATGTCTTGAATTTCTATCCTTAAGGATCAGTGGTATTTTTAGCTCTTAGTATGTGCTGAATAAATAAATGTTGAATTAATCAATGAGGGAGGCATAGTACTATTAAAACCATAGTAATTGTTCACTCTTTTGATGATAAGAACAGCCTAAAGGTAAGAAAGGTGATATAACATTAAGACAATATTTTCTTTTGAAGTGCTTGATTGTTTAAGACCAAAAATGAAGAAAAATGGGGATTGCGAAGATTATGTAATATTTTCCAGAGATACATGAACAAACACAGGACTAGTCTTCCATGGAATTTTATGTACATAAAGTTGTTTAGAGTGTTTAATTACTTTTGTAATTTTTCTAGTAAGGGGATAGATGAGGTCTTGGTCCAAATCAATCTCAAAGAGAATCAAGTAAAACCATGGACTGATTCTGTGGTTAATTTTGTCTGTCCCAGAATGTAGAGTAGAAACAGATATACCTATTAACATGAAGAATTCTCAGTTATTCCCTAACATATCTGTAGAATATCCTGGTAAAAAGGATCCCCGGGATTGTCACCTGCCATACCTCATCTCTCACCTCAGCCAAAGATTAATCAAAGATAATAATGCATCTCTATGAATTCTTTCATCACCAATGTCAAAGCCTCCTTGGTGGTGATCATTTATATATATCCCTATAACTCACTTCTGGGGCCAGTGGAAAAGTCAAATAAGTCTTCCAACTGACTAGATAATTGTAAATTTATTCAAATGATGGCACTTGTCATAGCTACTATTACATATTGATGTTAAAAATAGTGGTATGCAGCTATTGATTTAAGAAGTTATTTATATTCAATGCAATTAGTATATATCAGAAACAGTTCACCTTTATCTCTCAGGGAAAACAGTATATCATTATTCCCTTAGCTCAGGATTATGTCAGCTCTAATGTTTTCTGTTGTGGTATAATCTACAAATATTTTTTTCATTTTGACATCCCTCAGAATGTCACCTTTGTTCAATACATTGATGCTATTGTGATAATTAAACCTGGTGAGCAGATACCATAGATACAAGAGTACCAGAATTTATGAGAAGGGTTAGGGGTTTGCCACATCTTTGAAAATTATAGGAGTTCTGTTTTCTGGGCATGCCAAGATATTCCTATTAAGGTAAAAAATAAGTGACTGTTCTTTGAATCACTTATTAAGGTGAAAGAAGAAGACTTGGTGAGAGTCTTTGAATTTTAGAGGGGGAAAAAGGGTGTGATTCTCTGATCCATTTACCAGATTGCCTATAGTGCTGCCAGTTTCAGCAGTCCTCAGAGCAAGAAAGGGCATTGCTTGCATCACATGCAGGCTATAGTAAAAGCAGCCCTGCCACCTGGATCATATGAACCAATGAACTAAATTGTACTTGTCTGAATCCTTCAGCAAGTCCCAATAAGAGAATCATAGTGAAGTCTCTCAAATATGGAAATAAGGCCATGCTATACTGTGCCAACAAAAATTTTACCTTTAGTAAAATAGCTCCTATCTTGCTATTAGACTTATTTAGAGGCAGAATGCCTGATCATGGGGCACTAAGTGACTATGAAACCCAAGATGTGCATTATGAAATGTGCATTATCTGATACACTCAATCAGAAAGTTGGACATATGAGACAGCATTCTATTAGTAAATGAAAAATGTATATTGTGAATGTACCCAAGGACGTCTTGAGGGCACAAGTAAGTTGCATGCAGATGTGGCTCATATTCCAATGGTACCTGCTCTGAACACTTTCCTATTTCTCTCTGAATCTAAACCTATGACCTTGTGTAGACTTTTCTATGTTCAGGTAACAGTAGACCAAGTTAACCACCTCTGGGCCTAGCATACAGATGAATCTGTATGATATTTGGCACCACTGAAAATATGGAGTCCTATGCTATAAACTCAGTAATGGTCCTAATAAAAACTGTGGGAAGAATTTGGGGCAGCAAATCATATTGTTTTCTTTATCTAGAAAGGGAAGTGGCCCCTGATTAGATTATATTTATGGAACATGATTAATGAATTGGGCAATTTGCCAAAGACTGAGAAAGAACAAGAAGGTGAGTTATAAGGGGGTCTTCAGAAGAAATATTTAGGGAACAGGCACAGTGTGACTATATCTGTACTCATGTAAATTTCTAGAAGGTTCCTGGACAAAGAACCTTATCAATAATCAGGTTGATGAGAGATTATTCCTTCTGTAGTTGTCAATGATCCTCTTTCCACATTACTTCTGTGCTTGGTCAATGTGATTATGTATAATCTGGAGATAGCAGCCAGGGCAAAAGCTATGTAAGCACTTAACCACATATTCTTTCATCTCTAAGATTGATCTGTTACTGAAGCTGTTGAGAGCCACAGACCCACAGACTGCATGGCACCCCTTCATGTCCACCACTTGACAGTGGGTTAATTGCATTGAGTTACTTTCTTCATGGGTGGGCATAACTTGGCCTTATAGGAATGGATGCATAAATCTGGACACATATTTGAGTTTTCCCCTTGCAGCAGTTTTGCAGCATAACCTCAGAATGCTTTTATCATCTTTAAGATACCTAAAAAAAATAATCTCTGTCCAAAGAGTGAATTTTATAGTGGAAAAAAATGCAGCAGTGTTTCTCCACTGATGACAACCACTAGTTGTATCACGTGACAGAACTGTAGAAGGGCCTACTGAAGTCTTAATCACAGAGTCTGCTGCAAAATGTCATCTAGTTAGGTCAGTGTGTCATCTTACAGGGTTTAATAAATGCTTTAAAACAAAGACCAATATAGGGTGACCTTTTTCAGATTTTCTAGTTTTGGGGGCTCCATAAACCAAGAAGTAAAGTTGAAGATGGCCCCTCTCGTGATTGTACCAACTGATTTGTTAAAATTATTTTTTCTTCCTATTCCTACAGTCTTGGGCTTGGTAGGTTTGGAAATACTAGTGCTCAAGAGGAAAAAAAATTCCTCTAGGAAACAGCCCAAACTATTTTCAATTAGAAGCTGATATTCCTTCTAGACAAATCTGTACTCTCAGGATATTGAATCAGCAGACTCCTGAATCATTATACTGGCCAGGATGCCTGATCTCCATAACCTAGGTAAACTGGATTATGGCTATACAATGTGATAGGTAGGGCAAGGTCTGGAATGCAGAGACTGACTTGAATGCAACTCAGTTTTCCCATCCTCAATAATGTGAATGAGAAACTGCAAAAGTCTCATGAAGATAGGACATATAAGGACTTAAATGTTATAGTGATAAAAGTTTGAGTCATTCCTACTAAAAAGAAAAACAAATAAAAGAGCTGAGGTATTGGCAGAGGGCAGGGGAAGAGAAAATATGAGAAAAGGAAGCCAGAATTACTAATACAGGACTTAATACGAACAACAAAATGGGAACTGTAGCAGCTTTGTTGTTTATTATTCACACTCTCTGCTTTTATTCTGTTAACAAATACAGCAGTACTGCTGGTGGCCAATTTTTACTGACTTAGTCATACCCTGTTTTTATATGGTGGCTGATGAGACATTACACTTTTCCATTATTGGAGGAATGTAAGTTTCTTGATCTAAATGAATTAATATGATTGTTGCATGGCAAATGAATGTGGGGTAATGAAGGCAGAGGTGTACCCACAAGTTTTATACCATACTCTTTTCACCTCTGTGACTAGGCAGGTTAACCAACTGCTATAGATTGAAG
The DNA here is from genome assembly GCF_027574615.1 of Eptesicus fuscus. Lineage (NCBI taxonomy): Eukaryota > Metazoa > Chordata > Mammalia > Chiroptera > Vespertilionidae > Eptesicus > Eptesicus fuscus. Next base: position 20,735,506 of record NC_072485.1, on the reverse strand, counting down.
TATATGAACCCCTCTTTTCTTTGACTTGGGGAAAAACTAACAGTAATTGAAAATATATAAAAGAAAAGTGATATCAAAGTATGCGTGACTCTCCTTTGCTCTCTCATGCTTCTCCGTGATTTTGTCATAATTGGGACAGCGTCCATAAGCCTCTTTGGGCATGGCTCCTGTTGGTCAGCTACTCTTCCTTGGCTTCTACTCTTAATTAGTTCTGCTTTAGCCTCTTGTTCCATCAGGTCAATGGTGATAATGGTGGTAATGTCTTATAACTGTTGATATTCCTTGGGTACTTCACCTTCTATCATGAATTTTTTGGTCCAGCCAAACTCTATGGAAAGCCCCTTTATTAAATTCTGCTCATGTATATTCCTTAAGTGTGCCATTGATTTATGCAAGTATCATGACAATATAAATGTCTTTACAATTTCTTCCAACTCTCTTATGTTTATATTTTAAGTTTCTACAAGCAAGAGATAATTTTCATACAGTGTGAGTATAAAATATAATGAGGTTTTGAAAATTTATATAGCACAATTTAATTAATTCTATGCCCTACACTATTAATTTTAAAATGCCATCCTTTATGATGCTATAGCTAAATAGGGTACTGTTTTATACATATATAGTATTTAGATTTATTTTACACTGAGACATGCAAAGTAATAACCTTATAAAAAGAAGTACATTTTTTAAAAGCAGAAATAATTATGTGGAACTGTTGCTAAGTTGTAAGGAAAATTTATCATTAGTTTAAAAAATAACAACCAAAAGCCCCCAGAAAGTACAAATATGACTTTCACACCCATGAAGTCACGGTCATGCTATTTTTTTTTCCAGTTTTACAATAGCTCATCACAGACACATTTCATCTGCCTTGCGACCTTGTGAAGGAGAGCAAACATGTCCTATTGTTACCCAAAACATTTTATTCATTTCAAAACGGGCACCATGACAATCTGGCTATTTTAAGTCTCCCATTGTTTGTCTAAAATAGATTGTGCTGGCAGAGTGCATGTTCTGAAAACTGTTAGGTTGGTGTGCTCATTATTTCATCTCAACTTTCAGAATGGCAATTTCTAAACATGCTTTTGCCCAGCAGGTCAAGTGAATGGTGCTATGGGGTGTGGGCTGAGAGACTGAGGCAGTAGTAATTTGAGTGAGGGTTAGGCAGAGAGAGATGCAAGATTATTCCACTTCTGGGCATAAGTCAGGCTTCACAGAATTGGGGAGAATGATAATCAGGTGTAAAGACAAGTTTGTCATTCTTGTTAAGGTCAGGGGTAGACTAGACATATAAACAACAGGAAGTTAATTGGTACAGATAGGATAAAATATACTCATAGATCAAGTAAACTGATTTTAATTTCCCAAGTCTTTCCAGTGGACATAACATTCTTATAAAGCTTATCTAATTATGACTTGAATGTTCTTAAAATCATCAGCTTTAAATATTCGCTTTTCAGGAGTTCTTATTGCCAATGGAATCAAATTGAAGATCCACCCAGCTCCATCATCTTATTTCCCAATATTCCTTTCCACATATCTGTACTTTCCCATTACTACTCTGATATATCTTGCCTGTTTCAATATTTTGCCAAACATGTAATTTTTTTCAAGCAACATGTCGAGCTGAATTGCTTATGAAATGTGTGCTTGGTTTGCAGCATGCAACATTTTAGTCCAAGAGCCAAAGACACATCCAAGTTCACTGGAATATGTGGGGATTTGACTGCAAAAGTTATAAATCCCTGCTCATACTCTGGGCGCAGCACAACATTGTGTCTTGTCTCCCCCAATTTTCTTTGCTTAGAATATGAGTCTAAGGCCTACTGTTCACCCTCCATACAAACTCAAGCCATACTTTTTTGGGAAGACATAATCCCCCAGGCTGTTCTCTTTTCTGATCTCTTAATTATTTTTTCATGGCTCCATTAGCTCAGGCATCTGACTATGTTGTGATTAATCTGTTTAAGCTCTACAAAGTGAACTTCTTTAGGGCAAAACTAAAAATAATATCTGTAGTCTTGACATCTAAAAAAAAAAAATAGGATACCTCCTTGTTGGGTGTTCCAAATGGCTTGAATAAAGAGTAATCATTTCAAACTGGGATCAGGAATCCACATACTTCCTCTTCAAGAAAAAAGATAGCATCACACTCAAATGTCAGAGTAAACTTTGATTCCAGATTAAAATGGCTCCCATCCTTATGTATCCATACATCCTGCCCTGTATTTGATATTACAATAGGAGACAATTTTCAGTCAAAGAGAACAATCAGAAGTTTTGATTATGTCCTATTTCTGAAGAGAATTAAGGAGGGAATTTAGAAGGCTAGGGTTTGAGGTCCAGCCCTGATATTATCTGCCTGGGTGAACAACTGTAAGAGCAACACATTTCTAGTAATAACAGGTGCATTAATACCATCATCAGTAATAATTATAACAGATGGAAGGGAGTTTGTACTATGGGCCTCAAACTCTGTGAAGCATATAAACTACCTAAACAATTATTCAAGTATAAAATAAAGAAATTGTATTTCTTAGGAAATATGGAAGACGGAATACCTTAATTTTTTGTATACTCTATCCAAAACTGCTGTGGAGTACAAAGGAACTTTTTTTTTTTTTTTAATTTAGAGATACCTAGGGGGAAAATTGAGGAGATAATATCAGTTGAGAGATAGCATTCCAATTTTGGAAAATGATGCATAGTAGCTTCCTTTGCACATGAGAGAAAGCTGAACTCTATCAGCTGGTTGTGTTAGAAGCCAACAATAAGCAACCTATTTATGCTGAAATACCATGGAGAGTCTCAGGAAGTAGAGACAGCAATTAAACGAAGGCAAGGACAAGGGGTGGGAATGAAACAGCAAACATGTTTTGAACTATTTAAAATTTTCTGTCAAGATTTCCTTTCTTAATCCACACAACAAGATTGCTGTCTCTCCTCTAGAAAGGTAGGAAAGTAAAGTCTATTTGATGCAAAATTAAAACTGATCAGCTCTAGACTTGAACATTTTGAGCAAAGTTAAAAGGATTGAGGGTAAGTGGGGATATTAAAATGGCCTATTAAATGAATGTATTTTTATCAAACTCCAAGACCTCATCCTACTTCTATTTTTCAGCTTTCTAAAATCCTGAAAGCCAGGCTTATCCTAGTAATTAAGAACTGTCTGACCCAAAAAATTTTTAAAAAGTTAATAAATGCTGTTATTTTTGGATCATCAAGTGAAACAACTTAGTGTCCACCAAATAAATAAGACCCATTAAAAATTTAATTCTTTTCACACCACATATATTTCAATCAATTGTTAGTTCCTAAGTCTTATATAGGAACAGACAGTGAATGCATTTAGGGAACTTATTTCAACTTAAAGACAGACACTAAGATAAATATGTGTACAGACAAAAAACACAAAAACAAAAAATCTCTAAAGAAATATGGACCATTTCGAGAGAAGAAAACTTCAAAAACAACAAATACAACATTAGCAGTAGCTATAATATCAAGAGAAGACATGGTGTCATGACATATAAGAATAGAATGCTGTATGTATTTTTTTTTTAGAAATAGAGCATTCAGAGAATTAAAACGTAGGTATTGACATTTTTAAATGGTAAATTTTAACAGAAATAAAATTTTATTTGAAAGCTTATTTGAGGAAGTTGAGGATATAACTTAGAAGTAGAAGAACACAGAAAAACAAAAACAACTGGTGAGTATAGCCAAGAAAATTAGAGATTTATATTTATCAAAATATAAATGTGGGTTATCAAATACATCAAAAAATTACAGTAAACTTTTCCTCAGTAGAAGTTACATGAGGTTTCAGGTTGAAGGGGCCACCCTCTAAGGGCCCAAAGTAATTCATCACTGTGCAACTTTTGAATTCTCAAAGATACATTTTGAGAGGAATATCTACATCTATCACCTATCTATCTAGCATCAAAATCACATAAAATGATTGGAAATCAGAATGACAGCACTATTTCCCAACTTAATATTTATTTCATACTGAGACAAACTCTCCTAGTGCAGTATAGAATGAAGGTATTTTCAGATATACAAAACATGTACATTTTACCTTCCATGTACATTTTTAGAGTTTATTGATATAGTAAGTTCCAATCAAAAGTGTAAATTGAGAAAGAGAAAGTTACATAATTCAGCAAATATGCTAATATTCAAGAGGCAGGATGATTATTGGGTAGCAGGTAGAAATTCGCCAAGGAAGACCAATTCAGGAAGATGGAAAGCTTTAAGAGGTATTCAGTCAAAGAGAAAAAATAAATCTATAACTGCTGGATCACTTGACTGTATTAAGAGAAATTTAGATACTGATGAGAAAGAACAATGCTGAGTACTCAGATCGTGGTAGAAAACACTTATTAAGGGTTAACTTGTACTAGGTAACTATTGTGCTTTGTATATATTAATTTATTAAACATCATAGTAATCTTATTAATTTGGCAATTTTATTAGCCTTATTTTAGAAATGAGCAAATTCTATAGAAAGCAAATGCTAAAAAATAAAATACAATCATGCTACAATATGCGATTTAGCTATAAACAATATTTAAATAATTATAAAATGCAAGCATGAGTATTTAACAAAAAATCATGCAATTGCTAAGATGAAGGTAGAGGAAGTATTTCTATGTGAAGATAGGGCATGACATTTAACAAATAGAAGAACGATTATTTCTGATCTACAAAAGAAGCTCAATAGATAATATCAAATCTGGGAAATCAGGGCATAGTAGCACTTTAAATTACAAACAGGGCCTCCCCTAGGGGATGCAGGACTCAAGATAATATGTGATGGCCTTTTTTACATAAACAATTTGATTTAAAATGTGTGACAAAGTTCATGGGCCCATGCAAGATATTAGGATTTGATGCAGATGTTGAGAAGAGGTAATTACATGTTTGTAGGTGTGATAGTGTCCAGCTTTCATGTCTTCTTGTCCAAAAACCATAGCATTGTCTTCTTTATTGCTATTTCTGACTAATTTGAGTCCTTCCACCCTCATGAAAAGAAAGAAAGCAATACTGTTATTATTCGTTATGCAATGTTTCTTCCAAAACTTTTTTTATTGAAGCAATATAAGTCTTGCTCTACAGTTCCCTAATTCCACTTTTTTAATGCTGGTTACACCATTACTTTCTATGAATACTGGTTTTCAATGACTCTGAAAAGCTGCTAGTGTGTTACATTGATAACGATCACAGATGAAGGTCTTCTCTAAAGTACACAATGAATTAGTTTTCTGGTTTTGTTAAATTTACAGTTGAGAATTATATAGTGTAAATGTGTAACAACACCCTTCAACTATGTCTTTTCTGGACTGCTTTGGACTATAATGCCCATCTTCCTAGGATGTGATCTCCTTTGACGTTGGCCACACCTCTGTCTTCTATCCACCACCACCAGCAGAAGGTACATGAGGGCAGTTGGGTAGAGGAAGAACAGTAATCTCATTCATAGAAGGACTGTTTATCTCTTCTCTAGTACAGGCAAAGACTGTCTCTGGAGCATATGTCTCCACATTCATTGGAGGCAATTCAAGGAAATTGATGAGAAGGGCCTCTTGGTATTATGGAGTAACAGTTGTAAGAACCTTGGGGGACATGGCACAGCCACTTCTGCAGGACTGCCTGACACTGGACAGTACCAGTGACAAGGAACACACACATGTGGTGGCTGTAGACCTGACGTGGTGGGATGACGGGAAGAGAGATGGGTCAGATTCATTGCAGTTCATTGCACAGGCCCATAAATGGGGCTCTCGGCCAAGTGTCTACAGGAAAGAGATGGTAGTCCAAGGTCTGAAATTGTCCTGTGTCTGACAGAAATGAAAGACTCACCCCAAGTCAGGAAGTCAGCATCATCATGGCAGCTAACTCTTATAAGATCCCAAGAAAGAAATGTTTACATTATCTAGCAGGAGTGATCTGAGGGCAGGCCACTTTCCTGGAACTAGATCCATGCTTGCCTGGTCTAAGAGTGGTACCTACTGTTCTGAAACATGGAGGCAAATACAAGAAGAAACAGTTTAAGAGTTAAAATATTGAGCTGACATAATCTTACATCAGGGCTAGGGAAGAACTGTAGAGTTGAGGGTCACTGTTTTTCACCATATGCTTTGGAATACTATATTACTTTTAAAATTCTAGAGAGAGATTTCTTTCAAAAATAAAAATAAATGATATATGACAACAGTTTAATTTTAAAATTTTCTTCGAGCTCTAAGTTGCTATATAAACTGAGCTTAGAGGGAGCTAAATATACCATAAAATATTGGAAACAAAGCCAGTTGCTTCAGGTTTATCTTTAAATTGGTGTATTCCAATATATCAGGGTTGATCTCTAAGAAACCTAGAAGTCAATGGCCAACAAAGGGGGCCTATTAACCTAAAACAGTCAAGTGAAATAAAGAGGAGGAAGCTTAGTATTATTCTAAGTATAGAATTATTAAGGCCATACTGGGCCCAAACTGTGACTCCAAGGTTGCTCATCATTCCAGGCCCTGTCTTCCCTCAGGCATGTCTGCTGGCTGTCAATTAAATACCACTAATGAGGACACTAATAACAGCTTAAGAAATGTTCCAGTCCCGTGGGTATTTTCATTCTAATAAAAAGTGTCTTATTAGACCAAACCATTTTAAAACCCAAAGAATTAATTTTAAAAGGAACTCACTTTGTCGCTGGCAATAGAGGAGATATTTTGTGGCCTTACAAACTCTCCCTCTACCCTCAAGTATTGCTTTATAGTTGGCTGCATATTGTGAAGCTGATCCTAGTTATACACAGCCTTGGAAAAAAGGGTCAGCATTCTTAGGTAAAAATGATGATATACTTTTTAAAGCAGAATTTTTGATTTACTTCCATGAAGGCTATAGTAAAGCTAAAGAGGTGAGAAGTATTCTGATGGTCATTTATCTCAAGGCACCATACAAGCCACCCCTCTCCACATTAAACCTTACTGAATAAACATGTGTAAGAATAGAGCATAATTTTTTGGCCGTGTCTCAGCAGAATTGAACTGCCTAAATAATGTGTGCCTGCACATTCAGAGGCACACACAGTAATATCTCATTAGCTCTGAAGCATTAGAGGAAGGATCATTCTTTATATGTGAATTTCAAGAAAATTAAAAATTATCTTCTATCAGAAATAATTTAAATGCTCTTAAAAGCTCTACCCAAACTACATAAAGGTTCTTTATCTTCTAAACCACTAAATTGAGCTTTGAAAATATTTCAATGACACATTATTTTAACACACGAGTTGACATAATGTGCTATAATTGATGCTTTTTGGTTCTTGGCCACGTGCTATTACTCTTAATGATCCCAGAGAACTCTGCTATTGATTTCTTTTGTTTGTTTTGATAAGTTTCTGGGTTTTTTTCCCCACTGGTATGTTTCCAGTTTCATTTCTCACTTTTGTCAGTATTTTCTAGCTACCACTTTAAAAAATTAACTATTCAGTTGAATTGAAATACGTTTTTGTCTTGGTGCTCTTGTAAAGAAATACTCAAATACTTTTACTGATCATAATCCATTCTTTTCTCTCTTTTTTTAATTAAGGCAGCTACTTAATATTACTTGATTTGATCTATTTTCAAAGTAATTCAGGCACTGAAGGTGAAAGTCCTGGTAATAAAAATCCAGTTAGTTTTGGTCAGTGTGACAGTCTAAGTAATCACCGGGATTGGACTCCCTTTCCTGTGAGTAGCTGGAGTGCTGTCTTGCAAAGGGCTGCCTGTTGAGGAGGCTGATAGCATTCACCAGAGGGTGTGAAGCTATCCTTTCATATCCACAGGAGGAGCTGTGACTCTGAAGAACTTCTGGCTCATAAGGAGCATATGTTGGAAGCCATTTCAGTTGGTAGTTAACATTGATCTTTTCATTTCTTTCCACTGTCATCTCAGTCCCTCCTTCAAAATAAATTATATTTCAAATGTCTATTTTAATGGGTATTCCCCACCCCCTCAAGGTGCTAAGCAATTTCACTTAGAAATTAGAAAACTACAAGGCGGAAGGCCATTTTAAAGATAGTATATTGCATGGCCTCATATTGGAAAGGGCCTGGAAAGCCTCATCTCCAAGCAATCAAGGCAGTCATGTCTGACTTTATGGCTACCCTCGGCTCAGCCCTTTGATGGATTCAAAAGTGATTTTATCAAATTGACATCTGCTGTCTCAATGACACAATATGGATATTTTAGGCTTGTATTCAAAACAGAAATTGGATTTCAATACTCAGAAAATAAGGGCCAGGAACACAAATGACCACATTAATGACTTTCAATGCTCTCTAGTTATACTTCTAGAATAATAGCATTAGGAATATTTGCTATGCTAGCAAAATACTGTTTTATCAGTAGAAATGATGGCATTGGCCTTACTTTGAATGACTGTTCAAAAAGGCTCGTGATAGATCAAGGACTGGGGAAGGGTTTCATGCCACATGTCAGCTGGAGGAATGCCTCACACATTTGTATGGATGCTTCTTCCTCTAGTCTTAAACTCTGAGAAAGAGACTGAATCCTATTCATATGTTACCTCCAGAATCCAGCTAGTTCCTGACACTATTGCACTTAGTATCTGTTTAACTGAATAGACATGTTCCTTTAAATGCTAAAATACTAGTTAATACAGTTTTCTCTAATAAAACACACAAACAAAAAACAATACAAACCCAACTGGTTTAGTTTGGATTATTATTGAGTTTTTCTTTTTAAAAATAATTTATTGATTTTTTACAGAGAGGAAGGGAGAAGGATAAAGAGTTAGAAACATCGATCAGCTGCCTCCTGCACACCTCTTATTGGGGATGTGCCCGCAACCAAGGCACATGACCTTGACCGGAATCGAACCTGGGACCTTTCAGTCCACAGGCCAACGCTCTATCTACTGAGCCAAACCAGTTAGGGCAAGTGAGTTTTTCTTAACATCTGTTTCTTAAGACAGGTTTGGTTCAATGGATATAGAGTATTGATATCATTATGATATAAATATTTGTGTTAATTTTACTGTGAGGCCATCTCTTACCACAAAATACAGAACTATGACAAGATAACCTGGATTCCCAAGACACGGTATTCTGAACAATCTTTGAAAGGCTCATACATTTCTAAGTCTCTGAATAGCTTTCCAGTCGCTGGGAAGCTCCATTTAGCTACTGTTTCTCAGCTCCCTATGCGACCTGCTTGGTTGGTTTGTCTAATTCCCTGTTAGGACAGAAAAATGATAAAATTCCTGTTTATATTTATATTAAACTTGCACAATTTGGAGCATACCAAGGGATTCTATTCTCTGGTTTCAAAAGAACATAAAAATATGGTGTCTGAAGGAAATAACTGTGTTTTTTTTTTTTTTTAGTAACAGCTTTATTGAGATATAACTCACATACCACAAAATTTGGCTATTTAAAGTGTATAATTCAATAACTTTTAGCTTACTCAGAGTTGTGCAACAATTACCACAATTAATTGTAGAACATTTGCATCACCCCTAAAGAAACACTATTACCTTTTGCCATCAGCTATTATTTATTTATCTCCATTTTCTTCAACTATAGTCCAACCACTAATTTGCATATCCTGGACATTTTATAGAAGTTGAATCATATGATATATGGTAATTTTTTACTAACTTCTTTCACTTAAAATGTTTTCAAGGGTCATTCATGTGTGGTTTGTATCAATATTTCATTCCTTTTATTGAAAAAACTAGAGGCCCAGTGCATGAAATTCATGCATTGGGGGGGGGGGCGAATGTGTCCCTCAGCCCAGCCTGCACCCTCTCTAATCTGGGACCCCTTGAGGGATGTTCGACTGCCTGTTTACAGGTATCAGGCCATGGGGGTGTAGCCAGCCTGGGTGAGGGGCTGATGGCTGTTTGCAGGCTGGCCACATCCCTGGTGACCCAAGCTCCCAGCCCCTCCTTTTTTTTTTTTTTTTTGGTGATCAGCACCTCCTTGAGCAGAGGCCAGGGCTGGCTGGAAGCAGGTATCTGGGATTTATCTTCTATATTGAAACTTTGTAGCCTTGAGTGGAGGCCAGGGCCAGCCAGGGTGGGTGGGGAAGCTTGGCTTCCTCCATCACCAGGGGCAACCCAAGCCACCTGCTTGCTCCAGCTCCGTGACTGCCACCATCTTTGTTGGATTAATTTGCATACTTGCTCTGATTGGCTGGTGGGTATAGAGGAGTGATGGTCAATTTGCATGTTTCTCTTTTATTAGTGTAGACAATTTCTGTTGTGTGTATAGACTACATTTTGTTTATCCATTCTTCAGTTAACGGACATTTGAGTTGTTTCTACTTTTTTACATTTATGTCTAATTGTGCTCTGAACATTCATGTACTATTGTTTCTGTGAACATATACTTCCATTTCTTTGGGGAGTGAGGTAATAACTTTTTGTTTAAACTTTTGAGGAACTCAAACTGTTTACCAAAATGTCTGCGCCATTTATATACCCATTAGCAGCATTTTAGGTTTCTAGTTTCTCCACTTCCTTGTCATATTTGTTATTTTTTCTTTTTTTTTTGTTTGTTTTGTTGTTATTGTTGTTCATAGTTTACTTAGTGTGTATGAAGTAGTGCCTTATTGTGGCTTTTATTTGCATTGTCTTAATGGCTAATGGTATTGAATAACTTTTGTAAGCTTATTGGTCATTTGTAGAAATATCTGTTTATTCCATTTATCATTTTCTAAATGGTTAATTGTGAGTTTATTACTGAGTTCTAAGTGTTCTTATGTATTCCAGATACAAGTCTTTTATGGATATAAATTTATAAATACTTTCTCCCATTCTGTATTTAGTATTTTTACTTTCTTGATAACCATGCTTCGATAAGCACACATGTTTTTAAGGTTTATAAAGTAATAATTTATGTTTTTCATATTTGTGCCTGTGCTTTTGGTGTCATAACTAAAAAACAAAACAAAAACAATGTATAGTCCAATGTCATGAAAATTTGTGTTTTTTCTAAGAATTTTACAGTTTTAGCTCTTATAGGATTAAGACTTTGGTCTGTTGAATTAATCTTTGTATATGGTGAGAAATACAGGCCCAACTTCATTCATTTGGATGTAGATATCCAATTAGACCAGCACTATTTGTTGAAAAAATTAGTCTTACCATTTGCATTGTTTGGCACCCTTGTCAAAAATTCAATTGACTGAAAATGTGAGGGTTTATTTTAGGACTCTCTAATCTAATATATCTATCATTTTGCCAGTATCTCATGCTTTTTGTTTTTCCTTTTAATCCTCAACCTAGGACATGCTTGAAGAGAGGAAGGGTACCAGAGAGAGAGTGAGTGAGAGAGAGAAAGATATTAATTGGTTGCCTTCCATATGTGCCCCGATCAGGTATTGAACTCACAACCCAGGTATCTGCCCTGACCAGAATCGAGCCAGCAACCTTTCAGTGCACAGGAAGGCAACTGAGCCACTCCAACTTGGCAGTCGCTCAAGTCTTGATACATATTCGCTACAGTTACCTTTGTGGAAGTTTTGAAATAAGGAAGTGTGAATCCTATAGCCTTGTTCTTTTTTCAAGATTATTTTGGCAATTCTGATTTCTTTGAAATTCAAAATGGATTTCGGATCAGCTTGTTAGTTTCCAAAAACAGAAAATGTGAATGGAAATATAATTTTCCTTAAAAATAACTATCAGAAGAAAATAGTAATACAACACTTCAAATGGAATTTTATCTTCTCATTGAAGCCTCTTTGAATATAAAAATATATTTTTAATCAATAATTAAAAAATAAAACAGTAATAAATAAAAATATAAAGAAATTTAATTATGATTGATAAAACTAAGAAAAGAAGTATAAGAAAAGTGATAAAATCATAACAGAAAGAATAAATTGCAAGATGTTTAAGAAGGAATATATTTGTATTAAAATTTAATAAGAATATTAAAGTAAGAAAGTAATCACAAGAATTAAAAATATTTCAGGAAAGAAGTAAGTGAGTAAATGGGATAAATGTAAGGGAATTCAACATGTAAATATTGGAGTGCCTAAATAAAAACTAAACTAAACTGATGAAGGAATAAAAAGGTACAAATTGGCTATTATAAAATAACCATGAGGATGTAAATTACAGCTTAGGAAATACAGTCAATAATATTGTTATAACTACGTAAGGTGCCAGGCGGGTACCAGACGTATTGGGAGAATCACTTTGTAAGTTATATAAATGTCTAACTACTGTATTTTACATCTAAAACTAATACAATATTGAATGTCAACTATAATTAAAAAATAAAATTATCTTTATGAAAAAAAAAAACTGAACAGAATAATGAAAAAATATTTAAGGTATAATTCAAGGAAACTCTAGAAATCAAACAAGATCTGGAACTATGCATTGATAGGGCTTATAGGTACAATCAATTCTGAGACATATTTTAATGCAAGTATTAAAATTAAAAATGTTTTTAAAAATCCTTGGGTCTTCCAGACAATAAAAATCAATAACTCAAAAGAAGTGAAATACATCTTTTTAAAAAAATGTACAAAGTAAGGTAGCAGGGGAGCAACATTTTCAAGAAATTTAAATAAAGACAAGCCAGTGATTTTTATATAGACTGAGCCATCATTCAAATATTAAGGATGTAGAAAACCAGTTTGCACCATTCAAGAATTCCAGAGTAAACTGTGTGTGTGCTGTTCCTGGGAACCTCATTCGAGGCTAATTGTCATCTAATGTCTAACCACAGATGCCTGGGGAAACTTTGAACAAAAGAGTGATTACTATTTTTAAATTGTAAAATCAAGACTCAATAAGGGTAATAACAGATTAAATATATATAAACATTATATTGTTTGACAAATAGAAAAAAATGCTACTAAAAATCAGAGAAGAAGGAAGAGAGGAAGGGAAACTGATTTAAATGACTGATTGCTAGATAGCTAATGTGTGGGAATAAAAAATACCATTTAACAGGGATAGACAAAAGAATAAAAAATTAAAAGTTGATGTGGACCTGGCCAGGTTTGCTCAGTGGTTGGAGTGTCGGCCCATAGCCTGAAGGGTTGTGGGTTCGATTCAGGTCAAGGGCATGTACCTTGCGTACAGGCTTGATCCCTGACCCTGGTTGGGATGCATGCGGGAAACAATCAGTCGATGTGTCTCTCTCACATTGATGTTTTTCTCTGTCTTTCCCCCTCCCTTCCTCTCCCTCTAAAAGGGGGGGGGGGGGAGTGAGAATTGACAAAAATAAAAAGAAAGAAAAACAGTTGATGTGAATGCAAAGGTAACCACTAATACAAAACATATCAACTTTACCAGAATCAAAAAAAGAAGATAAACATATTAAAAGAAAATACAGAGTATAAAATTGGCACTCTTTTTCAGAATTTGCTCTTCTTAAACTGATTTGTGTTGTAGGATTGAACAAATGAATAAATAAATTGACACTTTAGGGAGCTGACCTTTTTAAAAGTTACAGTTTAGATTATGAAACATTACAGTTTGTCAACCCCTGCTGAACATAATAAAGATAAAAAAGATTGAAATATAGAGATGTTCCTTAGTATTTAATGATGCCAAACTTTTATTTGAGAGAGCTGAGAAGTGACTATTGCATTTTTAAATAAAAAGGTCATTTAGTGAAATGATTGACTTAATAACACTAGATTGTACACTGTTGGGAAGTAAATAATTAGAGACAATAATTTTAAATATACTTAACATTTTTTGGCACTGAAAAAATATTTTCTACATTATAGAAGTTTTTATTTTCTCTTTTTATTTGGTTTTGGAATTTTAACATATATCAGCTATATTAAATATAGAGATCTAAGGAAATGGGACTTTTTGGTTCATAAATGGGCCAAAGTTTTGATGAAGAATTGTCTTTTCCTCAGTATGGTTCATATTATCTGTAATAATCAAAGTAAAAAAAAAAAGTCAAACTCTAGAAGACTATCTAAATCAAATGGAAGACAGATGGAGGCCATGGGAATGACAATCTTGTCAACCTGGCCATATGCCTTCAATGGTAAATTTTTAGAGGTTCTAAGATTTATTTGAATGAGAGAACTGATTCATTGGCAAACATTCATCACTATAGAACATTAATTGATTCAAGATAATTTTGTTGTGATAAATTTGGATTTTAAGTTAAGCTGATCACTGTTTGCTGAATGCTGTACCTTACAGGAATTTTGTGTCCTCAACCATAACAAATGTTGGACCTTTCAATGAAGTGAATTTAATACAAATTCAGGTTTATTGATGGGGGACTATTCATCTACATTCTTTCATAAAGAGCCAAGAATAAAACTTCATGAAGCTTATAATCTCAATGCTAATTTGTTTGTTTTGAGTGATGGCTCATGCCATTGTTTCTAGTACATACACTTCTTCCAGCACTGATGCCTTCATAGTAATTATTATTATACCAGAGGCCTGATGCATGAAAATTTGTGCAAGAGTAGGTCTTCCTTTTCCCAGCTGCTGGCTCCGGCTCCCCTCTGGCACCCAGGACCCGGGCAGCTTCCCTCCGGCCACCGGCAGGCACCTGGGACACAGGTGGCTTCGCTCCAGCCCTGGCTTTGTCTGAAAGGACATCTAGAATGATGTCCAGAAGGACATCTGGTCTAATTAGCATATTACCTTTTTATTATTATATATTTTACGTCTCTGAACACCCAAATTTGCTAAGTACCTGAGAAAGCAGAACACTTCAAAGTATTCTTTCTTATTAGATTCAAATAAATATTTTAAGATCAGGTCTCTCATTACTTTTCCAACCAGTGTCTTTTATATATGTGAGAATTTTAGTAACTTCAATCTTTCTGTGATTACACTATAATTACCAGTCTTTAGTAAAGGCATAGAGATCCAGAATTATAAAAGGGAAATAAATCAAATATGGTTTGAAAGTATATAAAACATTAAGAAATTTATAAAATAGATAGTAGGATGTAGAAAAACAGATTCTACATTTGGAGTCAAAATGTCAATGTTGAGATATTTACTTTCTTGTGTGACACTGGCTAAAATACTGAAGTCTCTAATATTTTTTATCGCCATATTTTTTCATGAATGCTTTTCTGATTTGTCAGGAGAGATACATGTTTGAAAATGCTAAAGGATTATGAAATTAGTATCAGCATAATAGTCAAGGTCTAAAGTGCCTCTCTCATAAATAATAAGAACATTAAGTATAGTTGATGTGTTTTAGAGTTTAAAAAAACATAGAGAAGGCAACAAATTATATAGGATGACAACCTAAAAAAGAAAAGGAATATGTTAGTGACAATAAAACACACAGAAAGATCCCTTATAAAAACAAAGTATAATCTGTTGTTGAGTGATAAAAATAAAATATACATTTCAAGTTTCATTATAGTAACCGAATTAATAGTTAACAAAATCAAATGTATCACATTTCAAATCCTGTAATGTGCTATTCATGTGTATCTTTCAAGTTGGGCCACTCCACTCTCTATCTACTCCAATCTCTCTGTTGCCTTCACGGTTACTGTAAATCTTCATTCCAGTCACTGTCAGTTTTTTTCTCCTCAAGTCGGTATCTTTAAATAGATATATGAGGACATGTCATCTCTCATTTTAAAATATCTTTAATTTGCCAAAACCGGTTTGGCTCAATGGATAGAGCATCGGCCTGCGGACTGAAAGGTCCCAGGTTCGATTCTGGTCAAGGGCATGTACCTTGGTTGCGGGCACATCCCCAGTAGGGTGTGTGCAGGAGGCAGCTGATCGATGTTTCTCTCTCATTGATGTTTCTAACTCTCTATCCCTCTCTCCTCCTCTCTGTAAAAAATCAATAAAATATATTAAAAAAAAATAAAATATCTTTAATTGCATGTTACCTATATTTTTTAAAAATTAAAAATAAAAGTCTTTTTCTGCCACATAAAATCCAGCCATAAATTATTTCTCATCAAAGCCCCCTGTGCATCTAACTTCATCTTTAACTTTTCATCTCTGCATGGGTACGCTGGTATTGTTCTTGTTGGTTTAATCTTTCTCTTTGCGCCCTTTTATATGCTGCTATGATTACCTAGAATATCTTCTCCTTTTTCTCCTGGCAAACTCTTACTCATTCTCTAAGACATAGCTCAAATATCCCATCCACATAAAGGCTCTCTCTAATTCCAAACACTTCTGTTCTGTTTTCAGTTAGAAACTGTAATAGCACTTTCCAGAGTTGTGTTGTGACTCCTCTGTTTAGATCATTTAGTTTTTCACACTAAATTGTGAGCTCCTTTGTTAGAGGGAGTGCTTGTCTCACAACTTGTATTTAATAACTAAAACCTAATTGATGAATGGATGAAAGGCAGGTAGAAGGAGGGAAGGAGAGAAGGAAGGAAGGAAGGAAGGAAGGAAGGAAGGAAGGAAGGAAGGAAGGAAGGAAGGAAGGAAGGAAGGAAGGAAGGGAAAAAAAAGGAAATGATAGCAAGACAAATATCCTTTGTGCATCTGCCATGAGTAGGGGTAGCTCAATTTCTTCACAGGCAGAACCAAAGGAAAACCTGGAGCTCTTAGCAAATATCTGAGAATAACACACTGAGTGTTTGCTGTGGAATATTCAGAGATGCTACTATTTGATATTGGGATTTCCTTTTTGTCTCATTTATATGTAATTAAAAATGTGCTCTTAATGGTAATATGCTTTTACACATTATTTTGTCAACTTAGAATTTTTATCTACTCAGTGCAAAACTGCTTGAATATTATTGCCAAGCTTTCTCTATTCCAGCATGGACACCCTCATAACTATAACTCCTCAGAGAACACCACATCAATAGAATTTAGTTATAACTATTACCTGTAATTCCCCCCACCCCAAAGCCCTTACTGCGTTTAAATCAATGAGAAAGATATCTAAAAATATCTTTATTGTCATTCTGGGTTACTTTGTTTTCTGTATTTAGAGCTAGTGCTTAATTCTGCATATATTGCAGCCTCCTGAAAATAGGGCCAATCTGGCAACAGAAAAAAAAAATCAAGTTTTCTGCCTGCAAGTCAATACAGTAAAAATGTTAACAAGGATCCCTGATTCTATAAATAAGAATTTCCTTACCAGCAGTAAAATTTCTAGAAGACTCCTGCTGTGTAAGCTAGAAGGCTTCAAGCTGAGCTCTTTTTTATCGGCAACTTGCCCTTAGATAAATTACACTGATGACTAAGTAAAACCCAGGTAATGTGAGACTGGAGTACATATAGCTAGCATTCTTCACGTCATGCACCATTATCAGACTCAATGAAGCATACCTTTGGCGATCAAAGAATAAACCTTGTCCTCACTGCTTTTTGCTGTGTTGAAAATTTTTAACTGCTGGTTAGTCTATTTTTAACTTATTTAAATGGAGCCAACTGCTTCCTATCTAAGAGGGTGCTGAGCTGAAAAATGACTGCCTGGTTTGCATGGTCTTATAAACTAAGGACTCAATGCCCTAGATTTCCTAGGGCAGACTCTGCTTTTAAGACTTAACAGGTTTATGACCTGGTTTGTGTTCCTTGGCTTCAATGGCAATAACAAGAAAACGGTCTTGTAGGAGAGAGAATTCACATTAGATGACAAAAGACTGAAAGGCTTGAATGAGAATTAGAATTTAAACCTAACGCGATAGGCCACACAGAGCTATACTGGTTCACTGACTTGAATAGAATACGATAAAGAGATATTTAATAAAATATAGTAAGTTACAAATATTGCATAGTTTGAGTCAATTGTAGGGTTGTGGTGGTATTAAGGTGTTGTCATGGCTAAAAGACTGATTTGCTCCATTGTCTAGCAATCCGTTAGAGGATCTAAACCCTGTGTAAGTTATAAAAATTTTCCCATTGTCTAAGACCACTGATATTCCCTTACTTACAATCTCTGTCTATTAAACATTTGATGAGTTTTTGAGTGGTGCCAGGCTCAGTGTCGTCTCTCAATCAATATAAGGGAAGTGAGTTTGTAAGTAAATGCTGGTTTCATGAGCTCTGGACTCAAGAAGGAAGGATATCATGCAAGCCATCACCTCTAAAGTGCATGGAATATATAAATTTGCTCTAAAACAAAACAAAACAAACAAAAAACCTTACAATTAAATTTGGGAGATAAATGACATATTCATGAAATGGCAGTAGTAATTCAGGGTAGTGATTCTAGGGGTTTTTACAATAAATTCTAAATTACTCAATGGATCTTCAAAATCCTATCATATTTACTATCTTGCTTATGGATACAATTCTTATCTTGCTTATCAATGTTACTTTCTCATGATTACTTTGATGAAATCTCTGCCTCTGTCAGACTAATTAGTCATTCCTGAGTAAGCCTTTGCTTTCTTTCCTTGTCATCATTGCTCATTCTGTTCATTCTATTGGAATGCCTTCCCACTATGTAACAGTTTTAATCTTATATGCCCTTATAGAATCAGCTTAATTCCAATCTCTCCCATAAATCTTTTTCTCTCACTTCTAGCCATTTGTGCTAATATTTATGTGGCCTTACATATGTGTGTATGAAAAAAAAATATTTACTTTGTTTTTTATAGTTCAAATTGCAATCACATAGAAAATAATTGTGTACATTTATCTCATTCCTTCAATAAATAACAACTTAGGTACTCAATTTTAGGCACTGAGATATAACGTTGAACAAAACAGGTAAAATCTCTGACTTCATAGGGCTTGCATTTCAACGGTTCTGTCTTAAAATATTAACATTTCTTAAGATAATTTAATATATAATATCAGTATTCAAGTACTGATAGCTTATAATAATAATAATGTAATATACCTGCATTTCATTGCAACTACTTTAAACAGCATTCTCTTCTGAAGAGATACTGTAGAAAAGTTGGACTTGGCATCCTGGGAGCATCCTAACTGAGATGTGCTCAGGATGAAATAAGCTGTCACTGGAGTGTAGAGAGCTCTTGTGTGAAGTCTCCCTTCAAATATTTCAGGCACACAGCTCCGAAGTACCTTGTAGGGAGCACTTTTGCTTTGGAAGGCTAATGACCTTATAGAGGGAATGATGTTCTGTCAGTCTTTAAAAAAACAACCTGGCATGTGAAGGCAGGGAGTTTGTGTTGGTTTTACCATTGAATCCCTAGAGAGCAACAGGATGCTTTGGGAATAGTAGATGCTCAGTCAATATAGGCTGAGCAAATTAAATTAAAAAAAAGACTTTTTTGCTTATCATTTGTTCATTGGAATATTTAAATTATGAATGTTAACAATGAATAGTTTTTAAAATTCAGTTAAACAAATAGTAGGTACAAAATTCTGTGCTAGTAGTAAAGTCTTATTTTATTAAAGCCTTAGTAATATTTTTAATTCCACTAGCATTTATTAATGTCCATTCAATGCAGAGCATTGTGCTAGAAAAAGGATATATGTAGTGAAAATTAAGGTATGATCTATAAGTGAGCTTAGAGTTTTGGGATAAGCAAAATTCAACAGAGAATCCGATCTAATAAAAGAGTAATATGCAAATTAACCATCACTCCGCTACACCCACAAACCACACCCACAGGCCACGCCCACAAGCCAATCAGGAGCGAATATGCAAATAAACCCAACCAAGATGGCTACTGCCACAGAGAACAGGAGGGAGGCTTGGGTTTCCCCAGCAAAGCCAAGCTTTCCGCCTGCCCTTGCTGGCCTAGGCATCCACTCAAGGATACAAAGTTTCAATGATAGAAGATACATAAATCCAAACAGAAATGGCGGCAGCCACTGAGCTGGAAAGAGCAGGAGGCTAGGGTTGCCCCCGGCAATGAAGGAAGCCAAGCTTTCTGCACACCCTGGACAGCCCAGGCCTCCGCTTAAGGCTACAAAGTTTCAATTATAGAAGAAATGTATGTCCCAACAGAAATTGCTGCCGCCATGGAGCAAGCAGAAGGCTTGGCTCCGCTCCAGGCTACAAAGTTTCAATTGTAGAAGATAAATAAACCCCAGATACCAGGGCCTCCACTTGGGTCGCCAGGGGGTGTGGCCGGCCTGAAAACCACCACAGGTCCCTCACCCAGGCTGCCCCATGCCCCAAGGGAACCCCCACCCTGATCCGTGACACCCTTCAGGGCAAACCAGCTGCCCCCACCCGTGCACCAGGCCTCTATCCTATCTAATAAAAGAGTAATATGCAGATTGACCATCACTCCAACACACAAGATGGCTGCCCCCATGTGGTCAAAGATCCTACCCCCATGTGGACACAAGATGGCCACCACAAGATGGCCAGCAGGGGAGGGCAGTTGGGGGGGACCAGGCCTGCAGGGGAGGGCAGTTAGGGGTGACCAGGCCTGCAGGGGAGGGAAGTTAGGAGCAAACAGGCTGGCAGGGGAGCAGTTAGGCATCAATCAGGCTGGCAGGGGAGTGGTTAGGGGGTGATCAGGCTGGCAGGCAGAAGCAGTTAGGGGCAATCAGGAAGGCAGGCAGGGGAGCAGTTGGGAGCCAGCAGTCCTGGATTGTGAGAGGGATGACCGACTGCCCATTTAGGCCCGCGGACATCCCTTGAGGGGTCCCAGATTAAAGAGGGTGCAGGTTGGGCTGAGGGACACCCCCCCTACCCATGCACGAATTTCGTGTACCAGACCTCTAGTCATCTAATAATTGCAGCGCACATAAGCACTATGATGAGAAAGATAAAGGTAGTTCATTGAATGTGAAGGACAGGAAGATGCCAGAAGATGGAAAGGAAAAACTTTCTTGAGAAAGGGCATTGAATTTGCAACCTGAAAATAAGTTGAAATCAAGTTAAGTTATAAGGAAAGTGTTCTCCAGGAGTAATGGGGGAGTGCATTTTACAATGATCCTAAGGCAGGAAAGAGTATGGCACGTTGAATAAAATGAAAGAATATATATGTGATTTCCTTTGCTGAGCAAAAACATTTTAGTTGATGTAGTCCCATTTGTTTTTCTTTTGTTTCCCTTGCTTAAGGAGATATATCAGAAAAAAAATATTGCTATGAGGAATATCTGAGATTTTACTGCCTATGTTTTCTTTTCTCTTTTTTAAAAATATGTTTTTATTGATTTCAGAGAGACAGAGAGGGAGGGAAAGGGAGAGGGAGACATACCAATTGGCTGCTTCCTGCATGGGGATCCAGTCCACAACTGGTCATGTGTCCTAACCAAAAATTGGACCCTTGACCTCTTGGTGCATGAGACAGTGCTCAACCAACTGAGCCACATTGTCCAAGGCCTGCCTCTCTTTCTCTGCAGGATTTATATGGTTTAAAGTCTAACATTTCAGTCTTGAATCCATTTTGAGTTTATTCTTATGCCTGGCATAAGAAGGTGCTCTAGTTTCTTTTTTTCCCCTATCCCTGTCTAATTTTCCCAACACCATTTATTTAATAGACTGTCTTTACCCCATTGTACATTCTTGCCCCCTTTGTCAAATATTAATTGACCATAGAGGCATGGTTTTGTTTCTGAGCTCTCTATTCTATTCCATTGATCTATATGTCTGTTTTTATGCCAGTGCCATGCTGTTTTGTTTACTTTGGCATTGTAGTATAGTTTGATAGCAGGTAATGTGATTCCTTTAACTTTATTCTTTTCTCAACATTTATGTGGCTATTCAGGCTCTTTGTGGTTCCATATAAATATCTGGAATATTTGTTCTATATAGATCTATGAAATATACCATTGGTATCTTGATAGGGATTGCATTGAATCTATAGATCACTTTGGGAAGTATAGACATTTTATTGATGTTAATGCTTCCTATCCATAAACACAGTATTTTCTTTCATTTATTTATATATTTTTCAATTTATTTCTTCAGTGACTTATAATTTTCTGAGTAAAGGACTTTTATATTCTTGGTTAAATTTATTCCTAGGTATTTCATTTTTTTGTTTTTATTACAACTATAAATGGGGTGATTTCTTAGTTTCCCTTTCTAATAGTTCACTATTGTTGTATAAAAATGCAACCTATTTCTGAATATTTATTTTGTATCCTGCTACTTTACTGATTTCATTTATCAGTTCTAGTAGTTTCTTGATGGACTCTTTAGGGTATCATGCCATCTGCAAATAGTTACAGTTTTACCTCTTGCTTTCAAATTTGGATGCTTTTTATTTCCTCCTCTTGCCTGTTTGCTGTGGCTAGAACTTCCAGAACTATGCTGAATAAGAGCAGTGAAAACAGACTAGTCAACAAAATGAAAAGGCCATTGAATGAGAGGACATATTTGCTGATGATACATCTGATAATGGGGTTAATATCCAGAATTTATAAAGAACTTATACAATTCCACACCAAAAAAAAATCCAATTAAAAAATAGGCAAATGATATGAATAAACACTTCTTCAAAGCAAATATAGAGATGGCCAATAGACATATGACCTGTCAGAATGGCTATCATCAATAAATCACCAAACAAGTGTAAGTGGGGATGTGGAGAAAAGGGAGCCCTCATGTACTTATGGTGAGAATGCAGATTGGTACAGCCACTGTGGAAAGAAGTACAGACTTACCTCAAAAAATTTAAAGTGGATCTTCCTTATGACCCAGCAATTCCATTTTTGGGGATATATCTGAAGAATGTAGAAACACTGATTTGAAAGACTATATGCCACTATGTTCACTGCAGCATTACTTACAATAGCCAAGATTTGACAGTAGCTCAAGTATCCATCAGCAGATGAGTTGATAAAAAAGCAATGGTCGCCCAAACCAGTTTGGCTCAGTGGATAGAGTGTCTGCCCTCAGACTGAAGGGTCCCTGGTTCGATTGCGGTCAAGGGCATATACCTTGGTTGTGGGCTCGATCTCCAGTAGGGGGCAAGCAGGAGGTAGCTGATTTACATTTCTCTCTCATTGATGTTTCTGACTCTCTATCCTTCTCCCTTCCTCTCTGTAAAATCAATAAAAATATATTAAAAAAAAAAAAAGCAGTGGTTGCTCCAGCTTATGGTTAGAACACTGGTCCAAGGACCACAGTACCCCTGGTTCCATTCTGGTCAAGGGCACGTATCTGGATTGCAGGTTCAATCCTGGCCTCCATCAGTTCAGGTTCAGGCAGAAGGCAACCAATCAATATTTCTGTCTCTCTCTTCCCCCCGCCCCAATAAAAAAAGATTTAAAAATTTTAAAAAGTGGTGGCACATTTACACAATGGAATACTACTTGGCTATAAAAAAGAAGGAAATCTTACCTTTTGTGACAGCATGGGTGGACAGGGAGAGAATTATGTTAAGTGAAATAAGCCATTTAGAGAAAGACAAATACTTTATGATTTTACTTCTGTATGGAATCTCATGAAATACATAAACAAACCATATAGAAACATATTCATAAATACAGAAAACAAACTGATTATTGTTAGAGAGGGCGGGGGTTTGGGCCTGGGTAAGAAAGGTGAAGAGATTAAGCAAATAAATCATAGACACAGACAGTATGGTGATTACAAGAGGGCAAAGGTGTGGGGGAATGTAGAAGAGGGTAACTGGGGGAAAAGTGGTGATGGATGATGAACACACTAAGCAATATACAGATGATGTATTACAAAATTGTACACTTGAATCTCATATGTACTTTTATTAACCAATATCACCACAAGAGATTCAATAATTTTTTTTAAGATAAAGAAGAAATATGTGGTAAAAGTGTGAAGAGCAAGGTTAGTACCAGATGAGATTGGAAGTATAGGTGGGTGGTTAGCAAACAAAACAGCACTTTATGTCATTTTTATTTTATCCCACGAACTATTAAGAAGTTTTAGGGAAATAGTGAACTGATTAAATTTTCATTTTAGAAACAAAACAAAACAAAAAAATGAGTGCTAGATGGAGAATAGATTAGAAAGAATGATGGTATACACAATACAGGTTATTTCTATATTTTGTTGGCAATAAAATTGTTTATACTAGCATCTTGATAATCTATATATATATAAAAGCCTAAGCGACCATCAGACCATTCAACTGTCCAACTGGTAGCTATGATGAACACTGACCACCAGGGGGCAGACATTCAATGCAGGAGCTGCCAAGCTGCGGTGACTAGACAGCTTCAGTTCTCAGGTGACACACCCAGAACCAGAGAGCAGGGAGCTTGATTCCAGAGTGCATCACCCGAGAACCACCCTATTGCAATCCAGAACCCCTCAGGGGATGTCGGAGAGCTGGTTTCGGCCTGATCCCTGCAATATGTGCACCGGGCCTCTAGTATAGTAAAAGGAGGGTTGATGGGACTCAATGAGTTGTGTCTTTAGAGGAAGGAGGAGAAAGAGATGCCTAGGATGAGTCTGAAATTCTGACATGACCATTATGAAATAATATCCTACCTAATAATAGACAAATATGCAAATTGACCATACCTCCAACACACCCACAAGCCACACCCACAAAGCCACGCCCACCATCCAATCAGAGTGAGCATGCAAATTAACCCAAACCAAGATGGCTACAGCCACAGAGAGCAAGGTTTCCTAGGTAACAGAGGAAGCCAAGCTTTCTGCCTGCCCTTTGCCAGGCCTAAGCCTCCACTCAAGCTACAAAGTTTCAATTATAGAAGGTAAATAAATTCAAACAAATGGCGGCAGAATGGAGCTTGAGAGAGCAGGCAAGGGTTGCCGCCGGCAACAGGGGAAGCAAAGCTTTCTGCACACCCTGGCCGGGCCCACCCGCTTAAGGCAACAAAGTTTCAATTATAACCCCAACACAAATGGCTGCTTGCCTCGGAGGGAGCCCCAGGCTTGGCTCCGCTCCAGGCTACAAAGTTTCAATTGTAGAAGGAAAATAAATTCCAGATACCAGGGCCTCCGCTTGTGTTGCCAGGGGGCGTGGCTGGCCTGCAAACCACAACAGGCCCCTCGCTCAGGCCGCCCCATGCCCCAAGGGAACCCCCACCTGATCAGGGACACACTTCAGGGCAAACCAGCTGGCCCCCACCCCTGTACCAGGCCTCTATCCTATCTAATAAAAGAGTAATATACAGATTGATCATCACTGCAACACACAATATAGCTGCCCCCATGTGGGCAAAGATCCTGCCCCCATGTGGACACAAGATGGCCACCACAAGATGGCCAGTAGGAGAGGGCAGTTGGAGGTGATCAACCCTGCAGGAGAGGGCAGTTAGGGGTGACCAGGACAGCAGAGGAGGGAAGTTGGGGGCAAACAGGCTGGCAGCAGAGTGGTTAGGGGGTGATCAGGCTGGCAGGCAGAAGCGGTTAGGGGAAATCAGGAAGGCAGGCAGGCAAGCAGTTGGGAGCCAGCAGTCCTGGATTGTGAGAGGGATGTCTGACTGCCCGTTTAGGCCCAGTCGGACATCCCTTGAGGGGTCCCATATTGGAGAGGGTACAGGCTGGGCTGAGGGACAACCCCCCTCCATGCACGAGTTTCGTGCACCGGGCCTCTAGTATGTGAATATTGAGCTTAAGCCTCCTAATGTTCATAAGTCCAAATAATCTCTTTTCTGGAGTACTTGCTGGGTATGGGCTTATTCAGCTTTTCTAGGATAGCATTGTTTTCTATCCCAAATAGTTACACCAATATCAATTTTAAACAGCAATTTTAAAAGCTCTCTTTCTGCCAAATTCTTGACAATATTTAGTATTATCAAACATTTTGTTTTTATTTTTCTGGTGGAATGGGTATAAAGTAGCATTTCATTGAGATCTTGTTTGAATTTCCCTTGTTGAAGTTTTTCTTTCACATCTAAGTAATTAATATGCATTGATGTGCATGATGTAAATTAGTGATCTAATTTTATTTTGTACACTAAGATTAGCAGCTAAGCAATATGGGGAAGGAATCTGGTATTATCAATGTGGACCCTAAATGCAATTACAAATGTCCTTATAAAAGACAGACAGATATAGACTAAGAGAGGGTAATGTGACTAACAGCAGATATAAGAGTGACAACAGCCACAAATCCAGGAATGCCTGAAGCCATCAGGAGCTGGGAGAGAAAAGCAACAGCTTCTCCCCTAACACCTCTGGAGGGAGCATAGTCCTGCTGACACCATGACTTCAGCCTGCTGCTAAGAACTTCAGACTTCTGGCCTCTAGAAGCAAAAGAACAAATATCTGTTGTTTTAAACAACCCAATTTATGGTAACTCTTACCACAGCCATAGGAAACTTAATTTCTTAATTCCTACTTCTTACTCATACTTAGAAAAATGTTTGCTGCAAGTTTTAATTAGATGCCCAGTATGAGGTTAAGAATGTGGAGCTTATTCTTAGTGTGCTAAGAGTTTTTGTAATAAGTGGTTGATAAATTAAGTAAAATACTATTGGCATTAATTTTTTCCTCTTTTTAACTATTAATAAAAATTACAGACACAAGCACAAGTATTCTTCTAAGATAAATTACATTTGTTTTTTCCTAAGGTAAAATCAACTTGAGCATAATGCATATCTTTTTAATACATTACTTGATGTTGTTTGCTCCTATTTTGTATCTGTTTTATGAGTGCAATTGACCTAGAGCCTTGGTCGGCAAACTGCGGCTTGTGAGCCACATGCGGCTCTTTGGCCCCTTGAGTGTGGCTCTTCCACAAAATACCACAGCCTGGGCGAGTCTATTTTGAAGAAGTGGCGTTAGAAGAAGTTTAAGTTTAAGAAATTTGGCTCTCCAAAGAAATTTCAATCGTTGTACTGTTGATATTTGGCTCTGTTGACTAAGGAGTTTGCTGACCACTGACCTAGAGTATTTCTTTCTTGTACTGCACCTATCTACTTTTGGTGTATAAGACATAGTCGCTTTAGAAAATGTGTTGGAGATTGTCTTTGTTACTTTATGGAAGTGTTTGTATGCTAATGATCAGTTCCTAGGCCAGGTTTAAATTTACAGTACCAAAGGCAAGTGACATCAGTGGCCAAAACACAAGTTTGCTAGCACTGAATTGAACATCACACACGTGTGTGTGTGTGTGTGTGTGTGTGTGTGTGTGTGTGTGTGTCTTTAATTGTACTATGCATAGGTCATAACTTGACTCCATTTAAGATATTAGAACTAAATGTGAATGTAACCCCATTACCAAGCAGCAAGTATACTTAGTGAGATGACTTTTTCTGATCTCCTTATAACATGATAGATAATTGGACTCTGACAGACAGATTACTGATGTTTGCCATGACCTCTGGACCTATGTGTTCTAACTAGAGGCCCGGTGCACGAAAACTCGTGCACTGGAGGGGGGCAGTCCCTCAGCCCAGCCTTCCCCCTCTCACAGTCTGGGAGCCCTCAGGGGATGTCCTATTGATGGCTTAGGCCCTATTGCAATCCTGTGCGGTGCAGATCTAAGCCAGAGTCTGGCCTCCCTCTGTGGGAGGCAACCAGTTGATCATGGGAAGGCACTGCCCCCATTACCTCCTCACTGCTGCTGCCTCTGGCCTCCCTCTGCAGGAGGCAACTCCGTGATCAGGGGAAGACAATGCCCCCATCACACCTCTGCTGCTGCCGCTGCTGGCCATGAGGCTGCCTGAGCCTCAGCCCTCACAGCCACTGCGGCTTGCCTGAGCCTCAGCCCGGCCCTTGTTGCCTGAGCCTCGGTCCCTTGCAGCAGAAGCCGCCATCTACTCCCCTGATGCACCTCCTGGTCAAGTGCCCGCCCACCTGCGTGCGCCTTGCAGCTCACATAGCCCCACCCACCCGTGCGTGCCTGCTGCTCACATAGACCCCTGGTGATCGCTGTTGTGACATGAGGGCATCATGGCATGAGGGTGTGATGACCACGTAGGCTTTTATTAGTATAGATGATGTTTGCTGGGAGTATTATCTTTATGAAATATTTCAACCAACTGAAATCATGGAGGGACATCTTCCATAATTTAAGAGCACAGACTTGAAAGGCTGAATTCCTGGGTTTAGATTTCAAATATTTGCATTTTGGCCTGACTTTGGGCAAGTTACCCTCTCCAGGACTCTGTTTCCTCATTTGTAAAATGGAAGCAATAGCCTGGCCATCATGGCTCATGAACCAGGAGGTCACAGTTCCATTCCTGGTCAGGGCACATGCCCGGGTTGCAATCCCCAGTAGCAGGCATGCAGGAGGCATCCAATCAATGATTCTCTCTCATCATTGATGTTTCTATCTTATCTCTCCCTTTCCCTTCCTCTCTGAAATCAATAAAAACATATTTTTAAAAAATTGGAGGCAATAATGTGAGCAGTTACTTCATATGTTTGTTTTGAGGTTTGAGTGAGTGAGCGAGCATGTAGAGCACACAGAACCTTTTTGTTTCTAGGAAGGCTTTTATAAGCATTAGTTACTAATACATTAAGTTCTCCATTTTTCTTCTAAAGGTATTAGAAATGTTTACATTCATTATCCTCCCTAGTGTCAGAACCTTTGTGTACATACTGGATAAAAAGCTCATTTGATGTCCAGAATGATTGAATTCTGGAGGTTTTTGAACTGATTATAGAGAAATTAGCCTAAGAAAGTCAAAATGCTGATTAGACACCAGACATTACTCCAAGGTGTTTTCTTTCATACACTTACTCCATCAATGGGAATTATATTTTTTCCCTAAATATTCACATAAGCATAATTATTCTAACTAAAAATTCCCTATGCTTAACTTGAGTTATCATTTCTTTTAAAAAAAATCTTTATTGTTGAGAGTATTATACATGTCCCCCATTGACCTCTCCTACCCTGTTCCCACCCCCATCCCAGGCCTTAACTACCCTATTGTCTGTGTCCATTGGTTATGCATATATGCATATGAGTTCATTGGTTGATCTCTTCCTCCCTTTGCCCCACCCTCCATAGAAGCATGGAATAGACTGTTAAACCTCAAAGGCATTAAAAAATTAATGCCAATAAGTATTTTACTTAAAGCATTTTTTAAAGTAAGAAAATTGCATCTAATGTGTGATTTGCCATTTGATCCAGATTGTCTTGAAATCTATGTACTTGATGAAATCATTGATTTTTAAATTATGCTGAATTATTCATTCTTTCATCTTAAAGGTTTAAACAGAAAAAAATGATGTGGCATCATATTTTATATTAGGAAAGCCTTCTTATATCAATTTTTCATTTTTATTTATTTGTTTATTAAATGCACTTGTATATCATGAAGCATGGAGCTGAGACTTCTCTTATTATCAGATAATTTTCTATGCATTGTAAATATGTCTCTAATTTAACATGTGGATTATGTCCCCATGTGATATAACTAAGTAGTCACCTTGTAAATTATAGACAATGATTTTATAACTCTATAGTTATGCAGGCATACCTCAGAGATTGTGGGTTTGGTTCCAGACCACCATGATAAAGTGAATATTGCAATAAAGTGAGTTGGTAATCTTTTTGCTGGTGGAGGGTCTTACCTTCAGTTCATAAAAGTACAACACCAGTAAACTCAATAAAGCAAAGCACAATAAAACAAGGTATGCCTGTATATTAAGCTAGAGGCCCGGTGCATGAATTTGTGCACGGGTGGGGTCCAGCTGGCCCGATGAGGGGGGGTGCTATTGGGGTCAGGGCCAGGTGGAGGGAGGGGCCATGGGCAGTTGGCCAGCTGGCCTCACCCCCTGGTTGATGTCTTGGTCCAGGGGACAATTTGCATATTAGCCTTTTATTATATAGGATAATAATAATGAGTAACAACACATTTTTCTAAAAGAAGAATGAGTGAAGATTTCAAAACTTTGAGCACAGTCTATCACATTTTTTTCTCATTTGGAATGTTACTTTTTTAGTCAATTAGGGCACATCTGGCAAAAATATTTTTATTGCATTTAAGTATCTCAGTCTCCTCCCATACTAAACTGGCTGATGTTCAATATCTAAAATTGGATATGTTCAAACTAACTTGCCAAGAAAGTAGGAATTTGTTTTTATGTGACATCTATAAGAAATAATGTAAATTCTTATGAGCTCTTTGTACATGATTAGTTTAAAATTGCCTATGCAGAATCCTATGCAAAATGGAACAGAAAAAGAGTGACTCAAATGAGTGTGATTCAAAATATTCCTGAAATATTATAGCCTTTAGATTTTATTTAAATAAATAAGTTGGTGTGTTTTTTTTGTGAGTAATAGGACAGCACGATTTTTCCTCAAAAGCATAAAAGGAAAGAAGGAATAGAGAAAGTATGGAGTGGAGGAAGGAAGGAAGGAAGGAAGGAAGAAAGGAAGGAAGGAAGGAAGGAAGGAAATGAATCAGTTTTATGATTTTTATTACCAGCTGTGATTTATTTCCCCTTTAGACCAAATAAAGAATATACATAAAATTAGATAAATATCTAGGATATTTTAGCTTTATGCTAGTCAAATAGAAAATAAGAGATGAACATATAATCAATTGGACTAATCGATTGGTGCTGATTTATTTCTAGAGAGATTGTGAAGTTATAATAGTGTATAGAAATGGATAGGATTAATTAACTAACAGTATTAAAGACTATAATATATGTAGAGTTCTTAGTTTGGTGCTATTTACTTTGTTATTATTTAATACAGGTATTGTTAAAAATACTATTATTGTTCATAACATTAATATTGATATTAGAAGGAGGGTCTTGAAAGCCTTTACAAAGCAAAGGCCTAATAATTAAGAGTCAGTTTTCCTGAGAGCCATGTTGGTTTTAGAGGAATACAGAATTTTCGCTAACCAATCAATAAAAAAGTTACTAATTAGTGTTTATTTCTGTGAATCCTTATGATCTACTTTAAAAAAATGAAATAAATGCACTTGAAAAGGGAAAATACATTTTCCAGGAAAAGAGACCTCAGTATGCAATTGGGCTCAATCCTGAATAAAATGAAAAGTATACATTTATAGGTCAAGGAATGAGGTTGAGGGAGGTCAGTGGAAGCTCAAGTAACCTAACAGAATTCTTGCTAAAGACAGACAGGGTAGTCAGATATCACTTGGGGATGTTCAGGGTGGGGTTGGGGAGGAGCTGTATGAGAAATTGGGTCAGCTATCAAGAGTTATCCAATATTGAGGGTGGGGGATTCTGGCTAAATCTACTTAAAAAGATTCTTGTTAAAATTGGACCATGCAAAGATGAATGAGGAAGTCAAAAGCCAAGGCCTAGTTAAAGAGAAGTTTCAGAGGAGTCCCACAAAGTTTGGACAAGGAGAGCCACTTTGTGAATGACAGGTTTTTAAAACTGGATTAGCCAGCTGGGAGAAAAACAAAATGCCTGAGGAAATGTGATTTAGAGTGAACCATGGTGGATGATTGGAGATGTATTGGAAGAGAG
Source organism: Eptesicus fuscus (assembly GCF_027574615.1). NCBI lineage: Eukaryota > Metazoa > Chordata > Mammalia > Chiroptera > Vespertilionidae > Eptesicus > Eptesicus fuscus. Next base: position 20,704,308 of record NC_072485.1, on the reverse strand, counting down.
TTTTTTGCAAGAGCACTTACCAAACTCAACCAAACATGTTTTTGGAAATTAAAGATATGCAGATGGATGGGCAATAAGGAAAGATGCTATAACATGAGAGAAAGATAATAAGGATTGGTTGACAAAAGTGTGAAATTAGATCAACAGAGAGTTGGCTACTGAATTCCCCACAGAGCTTTTGTTCTGAACTATCCTTTGGTGTGATTTTAGTGTTCTATGTCAATATAAGAAATGTCCAAACCTGTAGAGAATTTTTAGGAGTTTATCTAAGTTAATTGAGCCAAACAGAGGGCATACATAGAAGCAAGATCTCAACAGACTAAGAAAATGCTCCAGAGAATGAAAGTTTTGCAGTTTCTTTTCTTTTTCTTTCTTTTTTTTTTTTTCATTTGGAATTAAGAAGGGGGCATACAAAAGATTAGAGTTCACAGTATTATGTGCTCCCTGGAGGGTAGTTATGCTTCCAAGGAGTCTAAAAATAGGATTATTCTGGCTTTCAGAAATGTGTAAACATAGATGCTCAAGAATATTCTGTGAGCTATCATGAGCTACGTTTTGCTGTTTGTCTCATTTTTCTGTGTTTTGCATCCCATAGAACATTTACATATTCCCTAAAACGAGTATTAAAAGTTATCCTATATGTCTTCAGAAAATTATCTCACACTTACAACATATTACACACATATAGGCACAGAGACCTTTTAGCAATGAGAATAACTCATTAGTTTGTAAAAGAACAGTTGGATACAAATTTTGTTTTGGAGGCATCTACAATTCAATCTATCCTTGACAATTCGAGTTCCAAATGACCTCCCCTCTTATAAAAATAAGGATAGCTGTTTTTAATATTTCAAAGAATTGAGTTGCCACCTAAGCAACATAATAAGTTAATCCACCTATCTAAATATTTTTGAGGATTCAAGAGATCAATTAAATATATTTTTTATTCATTGTGCCTAATTTCATAGTCAACCTTTTCTAACTGTGCGTGATAAGTATTTAGAAGTACCAAAGATTCGCATCCTGCAGGAGTATTAATGGGGGGCGGACAGTTGTGGGGCTTGTTGGTCTTGGAGGCATATTTCCCATGTTAATTTTAGGTTTCCTTCTGAAAACCGAACAAGCGTCTAGGAGGAACTAGCCTGCATGTGCACGTTTCAGGATGAGCCAAATGCAGTGGGTATGCCCGTGGGACTGCTTCATGCCCTAGAGGAAATTTTTCCTGTCAATCCCCAAAGGTTCTTAGCAACCTAAGAAGAGCTGAGATTTGGGTTGGGGAAGCAAGTGTCCTTTCTCTTTCAGAGCTAAATAGAGTTCAGTCTCTAATTTATCAGCAACGATTTAGTTCAGACTCTCAGTAAGCACTCCAATAACAATCCAAAATTAAAAGTATCTTCTCTCTCTCTCTCTCTCTCTCTCCTTCTCTCTCTCTTTCTCTCTCTCTCTCTCTCTCTCTTTCTCTCTTTCTCTCTCTCTCTCTCTCTCTTTCTCTCTCTCTTTCTCTCTCTCTTTCTCTCTCTCTTTCTCTCTCTCTCTCTCTCTCTCTCTCTCTCTCTCTCTCTCTTTCTCTCCTCTTTCTCTTTCTCTTTCTCTTTCTCTTTCTCTTTCTCTTTCTCTTTCTCTTTCTCTTTCTCTTTCTCTTTCTCTTTCTCTTTCTCTTTCTCTTTCTCTTTCTCTTTCTCTTTCTCTTTCTCTTTCTCTTTCTCTTTCTCTTTCTCTTTCTCTTTCTCTTTCTCTTTCTCTTTCTCTTTCTCTTTCTCTTTCTCTTTCTCTTTCTCTTTCTCTTTCTCTCTCCTTTCCCTGGTTACCTCAACCCTCTTCCACCTAGAGCAGTGGTCGGCAAACTCATTAGTCAACAGAGCCAAATATCAACAGTACAACGATTGAAATTTCTTTTGAGAGCCGAAAACCGACTTCTGTGCATGGGCCACGAAGTTTCAATCGCACTGTACGTGTGCGCCCACACGTGGTATTTTGTGGAAGAGCCATACTCAAGGGGCCAAAGAGCCGCATGTGGCTCTCCAGCCGCAGTTTGCTGACCACTGACCTAGAGGATTTTTCAAAGACGGTTCAAATAAAGTGCAGACCTGCTATGAAAAGCAGGGAGCTGGGACTCCAAGAGAAAATTCACCCAAGTTTACACAATGCAAGGCAGGAGCTGGCAGGGCTCAGTGGGCCCCGGCTGCCACCAGCACCAGGTCCTGCTCTGCAGGGTGGTCCTGGGTGGGCTTCTTTGGAATCAAGTAAATGTCAGCGTAAAAAATGTCCAAACCCTTAGAGGATTTTTTCAGTTTGAGTTCAACACAAGATGTGCCAAGAAGCAAGATCTCAACAGACTGAGAAAATGCTTAAGAGAATGACAGTTTTGCAGTTTCTTTTATGCATTTGGAATTAAGGAGGGACATAGGAAGATTTAATTCACAGCATTCTATGCTCCCTGGAGGGTAGTTATGCCTCCCAGGGGTCTGAAAAAAATCCAGTACTCTGTCATTTCAAAGGTGTGTTAACGTAGATCCACAAGAACAGTGGACAGGGCTTGCTTAAGGCAAAGATACACCTTTTACTAAAGAAGTTATATGTCTGGGGTGAGACTATGCACCATGACCTGTCTATTTAGGAATTTATGATCAGATTACCTTGAGAGGTTACTTTGGGTTACTAGACTTGTCAGATTTATTACAGACCCCCATTTTTGTCCACAGATATTATTAGTTTAATATATTAAGCTTTATTGAAATTAACACATCTAGCAAACTCATTGTTATTCTTTAAGAATAACATTCAAGCCAATTTTCTTACATCACATGTATCCTCATTATAAAAACATCTAGATGAAATTTTTATCTGATTATTCTTCCAAGAATAAAACTTCTCTTGAATAATTTATTTAATTCTATTTGATTAATTATGAATTTTATAATTGACTGTTTCTATTTTGAACATTCGAATTGCAGAATTTTACTCAGACAAAAATTGGTGGTGTACAGTATCACAGAAGTACAGGTGGTGCAAATATTTATTATAGTGGCTTTGGATCCTTTAGTCAATGATGGAACACTGCCAGGGGAGCACCTCAGGAGTTCAGGTTCAAAAGTACAAGGAGGGATAAAAGGAAGGAGAGACGATACCTATAAAATGCCCTTATCCTCCATGCTCAGCACCATGCTCACATAGGGATGGATTTATCTGTTGAAAGGCATAAAATAAGAATCATTTTAATTATTTAGCACCAGGCTATTTTTCCAGGCTGGTTAGAAATGGGTTATGAAGGTAAAAGACAAATATTCATGAAATTTAAGATGGTAGAAAGGGCAGAGAATTTTCGGGAGTAAAGGGGGGGACACACTTCTTTAGTTCAAGCACAAGGTTAATTTAGAATAGATGTAAACAATGAGCCTAGTTATAATGCTTGGGAACAGATGCAAAAGTCAGGAACAGATTGTTGGAAGGCTCTAACTATAACACAAAAGAGTTTAATTTTATTCTCTAACTTAATAGGAAAATGTTGTAGACATTTGTGTGGAGCACTAATGTTATGATAATGGTATTGTAGGAAGATTAATTTGGTCGTGTGACCTCAGTTTATTTTAACAATTATTTATTGAGTGCCTACTGGTTTCAAAATATTATGCTTGGTGTTTCAGGTGATATAAATTGACTTCACGTTTAAAAGTTTAACAATGAATTGTTTAGGGTTAACTATGTAACAGGAATAGTGCTAAGTATTCAGAATCAAACAGGACCAAATGGGAGGATAAGGAAACAAGAACACAAATCAGATGATGCTTGATTTTAGTTAGGTTCCTATAAACAACACATAATCAAATGCTATGGCGGTTCAAAATGGGGAAGAGATGATATCCAATTGGCTACAGAGGACAGCCAGCCACTACTGTTTTTCTCAAAGGTACTGTTACCTGCCCTTATCAGCATGTTCCTTATCATTTGGTGAACAAAAATCCTCGCAGCTGTCTTGAAGAATGCCCTCCTCAGCCCCTCGTATCTTGGTTGTATATGGCAAATCCACTTTATCATGCTCATCATCTCTTTATGTCCTTGTTCCCATTTTTGGGGGGTTTATTATGGAAATTTTGGCATCCATACTAATTTAACAAGGTTTATAGTCTTCCAAACTTCCACCAGTCATCCCAGAGGGCATTAGAGCTGTATCCTGGGGCCTTTGACAAGACATTAAATATTGTGTCAAGGGACAGTTCCCCATATTGACAGAATCTCCCTCATCCGGCTTCATATTTTGATCTTCTTTATCCAGTACCTTCACCATTTATCCCTAGTCAAGTGCTCCCAGTTCTTTGCCATACATGTTAGCCAGACCTTCTGGAATATAAGCATTCTCTCCCCTTACAAGCCCTAGTGTTCCCCACTGGGGTCATGCTTAGATTTGATTTTATTGATTTTCTGGTGGCCAGTAGGAGAGATAGGTGCAGATTCTGAGAGAAAAACGCATTGTCTTATAAGGCATCTGCCAAGTCTGCAGTCAAAGCAGGGGCTTCTATCATCTGACAAAGTAAGGAGGCAACTCCGGAAATCCCAGAGAGTTCAATGTTATTAGAGACTTCAGGGTTCTTCTGTCTACCCAGATAATTCAGTTATAATAGCATGCTTCCACCTTTGGCATAAAAGGCTTCATGTTGGCTGAAAACTCACCGTCCTCTGAAGTCAGCCATTTCAGTTCTTGCAATTAATTATGTGCCCAGTCTTCCAGCTCAATCTGTCATCTGGCTCCCAGAGATAAAACACTCTTCAAATGCTACCAAAGAAGACATTTGGTGCTAATACTTTGTGTTCTTTGTGTTATATAGGGCAGTAGTTCATCTGAGCTAATCATTTTCTCTATTGAAAGTATAAAATATGCTAAGCAATGGCCTAGGTCTTTATAGCTATTTTTATTCTCCACTGATCAAAGGCCTGAACTATTGCACCAAATTGTGCATCCCCTTCAGCTCCACTCCCTTCCAATAGTTCACAAGTGATGGGGTCTTCGTTGTTACATGGCCCAAGAATAAACCAACTCTAAAATCCTATTCTTGGAGTCCTAGGACCATTTGTGATATGAACTATTTTAGCCGAGGTTGCAAAGAAGAAGAGCCTGAGATTAGACTATTGTGCAATGGATTAGTTACATGTCTACTCTTCTTATGAAATCTACTAGAGGCCTGGTGCACAAAAATTCCCCTCAGCCAGGCGTGCACCCTCTTGCAGTGCAGGAGCCCTCGGGGGATGTCCACCAGCCACAGTAGACCATCCTTAGCACTGCCGCGGAGGCGGGAGAGGCTCCCACCACGGCCCCTGTGCTCAAAGCTGTCAGTCTGGCTTGTGGCTGAGCGGAGCTCCCCCTGTGGAAGCACACTGACCACCAGGGGCAGCTCCTGTGTGGAGCATCTTCCCTCTGGTGGTCAGTGCGTGTCATAGCAACCAGTCATTCTGCTGTTAGGGTCAATTTGCATATTACCCTTTCATTATATAAGATAAGGGAGTAAGGGAAGCAGAATAGTGCAGAGAAAGAGGCTATCTAAAGATATGAATTCAGTTTAAGTCAAGCTCAATCTGACCCAATGCAAAATTCTGAAGAATGAATAGTACCACAGAGTTGTATGGCTGAAAGGAAATGAGGCTAGGCTTCTGTAGCTCATTTCATTCAGTTATTGGCTGAGGGACAGTTCAGGAATAGGGCACAGCCTTCTAGGCATTTCTGGACACATGTTGATCAAGAGTCAGACATTAAAAAATGGAGTCAGACTCTTTAATACATGTACCAACAGCAACTACCTTGAGAGGACGAATCAAATGTTACCTCTTAATTTATACCCTGTGAATTCTTGTTCTTTGAGACATAGCACCATATATTATCTGGTAGTTTGTCCTATTTACTACACCTTGAAAGGTAATATCCTAATCTACCATATTGCTGCCTCTAAGTTGACATCTTGACTGGGCCTTTAAAGATCATTGCACAATATAATTAGTCCCTCTGTTTCTTGAGTTTGTCTTGCTAAGACACGTGTGCCTATTGAAGTGATCTTCCTTTGTCATAAAGTGGTCCTTTGAGCTGAGACAATACTGCATAGGATTAGATATTAACACATGAATTATTATATAAGTTATACGTTAGTACTTTGGTAGAAGGCAAATTCATTTTGCAGTAGGTATCACTTATGGGTAAGGGTGAATTGCTACAAAATATCCAGGTTGGAAGATATCTGATTAATCATGTCTTCCAGTAGATAACGAGTCTTCTTAAGGAATTATGTCATGTCAAGGGCTCAATATTTATCTTTGCTACTGGCAGTGGCAGTAGCTAGATCAGCCTTGATAACATGGAACCTATGCTGTTGAATTAATACAGCGATTTTCAACCTTTTTCATTTCATGGCACACATAAACTAATTAATAAAATTCTGCAGCACACCCAGAAATATATTTTTTGCTCATCTAACAGGAAAAAAATAGGTATAATTTTGATTGATTTACCAAAGAATAATAATAATGATAGTAATTACCTACCCTTTTTGCTCCAAAGTGATTTTTAAAAAAATCAGGTACCTATGCTTGTATAGAAGGGTTTCTGGTACCAAGAATTAACCAATCAGACACAACCTTATTATGCAACATGACCAATAATCTACAAATCTATTATATGACCTATATATTTATAGTTCAAGACAGGGCATTCACACCAGAAGGCTAATGTTGTGCTGGCTGTTGTCATTTTTTTATTTGCCAATTTAAGGGTAAAGCGGTTAATGCCCCTTACTAAACAATCAGGCATTGCATATTTTAAAAATTCTTGGGGCACACTGGTTGAAAATTGCTGAACTAATGTATAGCCTTCATCACTGCCACAATGGCAACTACATTCATTGGTCCATTGAGCCAGCACTAACACCACCAAGAAGAGTCTGACTGACATCCACAGACCATGTAATCCGACCCATCTGGTTTCAGAGAATGACATCTGAGGCAGACACTTCTTGAAGTCATTAATGCTAGACAAAACTATGTGCTTGCTTTCTGTACAATTTCATTAGTCCATCCATGCATTTCTTTTTTAAAATTGTATTTGGCATATGACATTATATAAATTTAAGTTGTACATCATGTTAATTTGATACATTTATTTATTGTAATATAATTGCCATTATAACAATAATTAGCACCTCTATCATCTTTTTTTTAGTGGCTGGAATAATTAAATTGCAGTCTCTTGGCACATCTGTTGATTATAACATATTGTGGTCTATATTTACTATACTGCATTAGATGTCTAGGGCTTATTGACTACATGTTGTAAGTTTGTACCCTTAAAAAACATCTATCCTATATCCCCATCCCCCAGCAACCACCATTTTACTCTATTTTTTCTTTCTTTTTCTTTCAGGTGTGGCCTTTTTGATTCCACATATAAGTGGTATCATAGAGCACTATCATTCTCTGTCTATCTTAGCATAAGATGCTCAAGGGTCACCCATATTCTTGCAAATGGCAGGGTATCCTCTTTTCTCATGGCTGAATAATATCCCATTGTGTGTATGTGTGTGTGTGTGTGTGTGTGTGTACATGTGTGTGTGTGTGTGTAACACATCTGTTTTTATTAATTTATCAATAAATACTTAAGTTGTTTCCATATTTTAGCTATTGTAAATAATGCTGCAATGAGCCTAGGGGTACATATGTATTTTTGAATTAGTGTTTTCATTTTATTTGGATAAATACTCAGAAGTGGAATTGCTGAATGATAGGGTAGTTCTATTTTTAATTTGGGGGGAATTTAAAAGTTGCTTGGATATTAAGTAAAATTATTGTTTTGTAAGATGAATGGCAACTTAGTTGTTCATTCACTTATCTCAACCTGAGAAACATTATTAACTATTCCAACAGATGCCTGTGAAGCAAGGCATCTTTGCTATTCTTTGTATTAAGCACAAATACCTTGTCTATACATACTGTCTTGTTACCTAGCTTCTGACATTATGAGATCTATCATGCCCAATTAAATTAAGAAGCCTGGTCCACAGAAGTGTCTTCTACTGTCCACCTTGTCCTACAAAGGATAACTGCTAGTGAATTTCTCAAAGATTTCATTCTTCTTCATTCGTGAGGGTCCCACTGATAAATATATTGAGTTGGTGCAGTCTCAGGTTTTACATAGTAACTCCATTTAATATTACCACTTTTCTGGGTTTTCTAATGCTTTCAGTAGTACAATATCATATGTAATTTTTTTGTATTCATGTTTTCAGTAATCACCCCAGTTGACTCTTAGGACTAGATGAGGTATCACTGTGAATATGCTTGATCCTCTATATCATCATGTCCTCTTTCTGCAGACTTATATTCTGCAACAACTCCTATTGCCCATCAGGATCCACTTTGGCAAATTCTTCCTGAATTCCTGCCCATACATATTAATCAGGTTCTATATTTAGGGGCTGTGGTACATTATTTCTCCCCAGAGAAGCACTGCACTTCTTTGCTTGGGCTGTTCTAGGTTCTGAACCTAAAATTGCCCTCAACAGCAATGATGAGTAGCAGAAGCAGGTCTTAAATAGAACAAGCATTATCTTTGTGAGACACTTGACACTGTTTCAATATCTATTACTAAAGGCCAAGTGCACAAAATTCGTGCACTGATAGGGTCCCTAGTGACTGCCGCCTGCTGGCCCGGGCCTCCCTCCCTTCCTCCGGCTGGCCCCACCCCTTGGTCAAACTCCCGGACAACCTCCTAGTCAAGGGGACAATTTGCATACTATGCTTTTATTATATAGGATTGTCTCAAGTATAGACTCTTCTGGAATTGTCAGGGCTGCTTCTATAAATCTGTAGAGTTTGAGATTATTAATACTTTAAATGCATATCTCACCTTTTCCCCATCAGGGCCTTGATTTTTACATCAGAGACTTTTTGAATATAAGCATTAGGTCTCTTTTTAGTTTCATCGGATACTTGATTTGATTTTCTATACCATCCACAGAAAATTATTTTTCTTAAAAGCTACTACAAAGAATCCTCTAGCATTCTGGACATGCCTTAAACCAGCAGCCAGCTAGGATGACTGTTCTTTTTTTTAAAAAAAAGGTATTTCAAAGACAATAGCAGTAGTCAATCCACAGTTCTTATGTTATAATTAGCATTATCTCCATAGCATTGAAAAGTCACAACCACTGCCTTTCCCTTACCTCACCACCCGCATTGACCTCATGTTATACACACTAAAAATGCAATTATTTTCAAACCTATCTATAGACTCAATGTCAGTGGGATATTTTTTTTTCTTTTTAAGAAAGTGACATTCAAAAGTTCATATGAGAATACGAATGATCTTGAAAACCCAAAAACAATTTTGAAAGAGAATATTTTGCAATTTCAATGCTTCTTATAAAGCTAAAGTAATCAAAGCAGTATGGTATTGACATAAGTATAAGCATAAATCAATGGAACAAAATGGAGCTCAGAAATAGACTCTGGCATGAAGAGTCCATGGATTTTTTTAAAGGTGCTGTGGTAATTCAATGGGGAAGGATAACATTTTCAACAAAAATTATTAGAATGATTGACTATCCAGATATGGGAGGTAATGTAAAAAATAAGAAAGGTAAGCAAACAGAGGAAATAGTTGTAGTATATCCACCAAAAATCTATATCTGGACCATCTAAATAACTCTCAAAACTCAATAATATAAAAAGTAACCCATTGAAAATTGGTCAAAATATGCTCAGACTGGTTTGGCTCAGTTATTAGAGTGTCGGCCCTTGGACTGAAGGGTGGAGGGTTCAATTCTAGTCAAGGGCACATACCTCGGTTGCAGGCTTAATCCCTACTCTGGTCAGGGCATGTGTGAGAGGCAAACCAATTAATGTGTCTCTCTAACATAGATACTTCTCTCTCTCTCTGTCTCTCTCCCTCCCTTCCACTCTCTCTAAAAATCAATGGAAAAATATTATTTGAGGATTAAAAAAAAAAATTGCGGGGGATGGGTGTGTACAAAATAGCCCAGCTGGTGTGGTTCAGTTGGTTGAACATCACCCCATGCACCAAGAGGTCACCAGTTCAATTTCCTAGTCAGGGCACATGCCTGGCTTGAGAGCTTGATCCCCCAGTAGGGGGCATACAGGAGGCAACTGATCAGCTGATCCATATCATGGGTGTTTCTCTCTCCCTCTCCCTTCCTCTCTCTCTAAAATCAATTTTTTTAAATGGACAAAATATTTGAACAGACACTTCACAGAAAAGAATGTACAAATGGCTAATAAAAACATGAAAATACCCAGATGTGTTCAATGATACCACTTTTAGGAATACATCCTACAAATCCCGAAATACCATTCAGAAAGAATATATGCATCCCTATGTTCATAGCAGCACTATTTACAATAGCTAAGATCTAGAAACAGGATAATTGTGCACCTTGTTATTAACCCAAAGTTTATACCCACACAAAAACATGCACATAAATGGTAACAAAAACTTCATTCAAAATTGCCAACACTTGAAAACAATCAAGATGCCCTTTAATAGGTAAATGGATAAATAAATTGTTACATCCAGACAATGGAATATTATTCAGAACTAAAAAAAAAAATTGAAATGAGCTATCTAACCATGAGTTAGAAGCATCTTCTGGGCAGGGCTCCTGAGGGGAGGAAGCTACTTTGGCCTCCAGATTGCAGAGGAGTAGAATAAAAATCTGATGGAGTTGTTAGATCCTGGCACGCCTCAAGTTAGGGTGGGTAGGGTAGAAAGCTGGACAGTAGAGAAAGGAAGGTGGAAGGTAGAGGACTCCAGCCAGCAACTTCCCCAGTTCTGTTGCTTGCAGGGCTGAGAAATCCAGAAATTGGCCCTAGACAGCAACCCCAGAGCAGTGCTGAGGGGACTCTTGGAGGGGGGTACAGGTGCTGTGACCTATAAGGGTGCACTGAGGATGTTCAGGGTAGAAGTCTCCATTGTTGGGGTGTAAGAGACTCTATGGCTCCCCCTGAGACCTGAGAATTGGGAGGCCCGGGGCTGTCATAGAAGATCTCAGGGTGCAAGAGCGTAAATGCATCTAAGTGAAAAAAAGCCAATCTGTGCTGAAACTGGTTTGGCTCAGTGGATAGAGCATTGGCCTGCGGACTCAAGGGTCCCAGGCTCGATTCCTGTCAAGGGCATGTACCTTGGTTGCGGGCACATCCCAAGTAGGGGGTGTGCAGGAGGCAACTGATCGATGTTTCTCTCATCGATGTTTCTAGCTCTCTATCCCTCTCTCTTCCTCTCTGTGAAAAATCAATAAAATATATATATATTTTTTTAAAAAGCCAATCTGTAGAGGCTTCATATTGTTTAATTCCATGAGTCCAATTACATGATATTTTGGATAAGGCAAAACTATGAATAGGGTAAAAGGATCAGTGGTAGTGGTAGGGGTCAAAGTTGGCGGTGAGGTGTGGGTGGTATGAATTGGCAGAGCACAGGATTTTTAAGGCAGTGGAAAAACTCAGTATAATACTAAAATGATGGATACATGTTACACCGATGCTATACATTTGTCCAAGCCATAAGATGTGAACTTTAATGTAAACTAGAAACTCTGGGTGACTATATAGTGTTGATGTGGGTTCCTTGATTGTAACAAATCCACTCCTCATGGGAGATGTGAATGTGGGAGGCTGTGCATGTTTGGGGATAGGTATATATGGGAAATAGCGATACCTTCTTCTTAATTTTTCTGTGAATCTAAAATTGCACTAAAATAATGTCTTTAAAAAACCACAAGATACAACCACAGACCCGTGAGAATGGCTAGAGCATAAAGAATGCCAGTACCAAGTGTTGAAGGCAGTGTGTTTCAACTGCATAGCTCACATCTTGCTGATAGGAGAGTACAATGGTACAATCACTTTCAAAACAGTGTGGAGCTTCTTGTAAATTTAATCAGCCACATCCTATATGCTATTTATCCACTCATTATCTCTCAGTTCCCAATGCACCTTTCAATTTATGCTCTGTAATAACAAAAAAAGGGATAACATTAAATATTTTACTTTTAAAGCGAGCACGATGTTCAGCTTTCAATAGAAAGTGCTGGAGAGAGATTTCAGGACCTCGGCTTCCTAAAGTGTTCCACGGGGGCCTGGGATGGAGGTGAGGGACCACAGATGCCTGGTTGTCTGGTGCCAAGAATGGGGTAGAACTGACTGCAGAGTGGCAGGAGGCAAAGAGGAGTTGATAGAAATGTTTTATATCTTCATTACAGTGTTGGTTTATGGATGGATCAAGTTGCCAAAACTCTTCAAACTGTTCACCCCAGCTCATAAAATGTATGCATTTTATTTTGTGTTAATAATTTCCTAACAAAAGTTATTTTAAAATATTTCATCTGTGGACATGTGAACATGTGAACAGAACTTTGGTCTGTGTTTCAAAAATATGAATTTGATTCATAGCTCACTGTAAAAATTTGACATATATTCCTTCTGCCTCCTCCAACACCATCAAAGCACATTTAATTCAGTTCAGCTAGAGCTTGTACAGCTATACCAGGTTTAAACTAAAGTTGGGATGCGCGCGCGTGCATACACACACACACACACACACACACACACACACACACACACACACACACAGAACAACAAAACTACCTGAACACAAAACAAAATAAAAAAAGAAGAAATGCAAGAGTTAAAGCAAGACTCTAGAAGGAAATAATTATTTATGTATTAATTCATTAGCACCTACTGAGTAGATACTTTGTACTAAGCCTTGTGCTAGAATCAGGGAAAAGGGTCTCTGCAGTTAAGAAGAGTCCAATAGACAAGTACTAGTAAGTAAAGCCCCTGTGTATGGAGTTGGGTAACATATTTTACTAATGAAGCATCCCAAGGGGCTTACCAATGTGTGCCACAGTGGGAGAAAGACCTGAACAAGGGGTATAAGAGACTGATTGGGTAGAAGAGGTAAGAAAGAGATGCAAACATAACAAAACAAAAAACTCCATGATGTTGAGCCTAAAAAAGCAGAAAGAAGTGTAAGGTTTAGGTGAAATAATGAATTTAGCTTTGTACAAGTTAAACATTGGTAATGAGAATGTTGCTCTATGAAGATTACCTAATCAGCCCACAAGAGGTGATAGTGGAAAATATAGGCAGAGATGAAATCTCTAGGAAGATGATTAAAGAAACTCAAGTATTAAAAGTAAAAATTAAAGACACATTCTTAATGAAGGGTCAAAATGAGGAAGATGTAACCATGGTAACTCTTCAGCTATAAGAGCTTGATACACTGACTGTGCTCAGATATGATTCTGAATCCGAGCTACATGATAAGTTTGGTTTGACAGTATGGTTTAAATTATATTGCATTAATTTGAAAAGTAATAGCAATTAATAATGAGGCTCAGAATGATGCAATAAAAAGTGCTTTACGTCTCAACAGTTTTATGGTTGTAAAAACAAAAATTTCAAATGTACATTTTGCCAGATTTTTATAATATTTTAAGGTGAGCAGGGCAGATCTATTTAGTCCCATTTACCAGTTAAGGAAATACCATCTCTATTACATTTAATGATTGTCCTGAGATCATACAGCTAATAAATGACAGAAATGGAATGGATACCTGATTCAGATTCTTAACCCAATGCAGTTTCTACCTTAGAGCCTAATATGAGATTTTTTTATTCTCTGTGCTCTGATGTAATAATGGGAAACATAAAAATTACTTATTTCACTCTGGGAGATTAAGCACATTAAGAGTGGACCAGGGTAATGGAGGTGAACATAGTGAATATCATGAGTTTGAGCATGTGCAGAATGTGTTTGTGTGTGTGTGTGTGTGTGTGTGTGTGTTTTCAATATTTCAATATGCCTCTCTCCTGATGATGAATTTCAGATAATAGTGATTATCACTGTTGGAATTAATTTTCTGTATTACAATAATGTATCCATTTAATCGAACTGACTTGCTTTTATTGGCAATTCTAGACTCTCACTATTAACTTAATGAATGCATGCTCTCTTATTATCCATATATTTTTTGTGATATTTAGAAGTTGGGGCATAAAAAGCTATAAAGAAAATATACATAAGCCACATTAAATTATGCTCCCAATAATACTGAAAATTTCAATAATATTAATGCTAACTTCCATATCTAAATAAAATGCTGTTTCTTGCAGTCCACAAGATATATGCTCCTTCAAGTAAAATTGATGGATTTATCCTAGTCCATCTACTCTGTTTCTTGATCTAGTTTGTGGAATGATGATGAATATTTACAAGAGGTATGGCCTAAGTTAGCAGTATTATTTTTGGCCCAGAGGAGTCTAAAGAAAGATAGATCTATGATGCTAGCAGTCTCTATCTATCTTAGGTGAATATCAGAAAATACTATGTGGAATATATTTAATACATTTTGAGAAAAAAGTGCCGGCCCGGCCAGCATGGCTCAGGGGTTGAGCATCAACCTATAAACCAGGAGGTCACAGTTTGATTCCTGGTCAGGGCATCTGTGCAAGTTGCAGGTTCAATCTCCAGTAGGGGGCATGCAGGAGGCAGTCAATCGATAATTCTCTTTCACCCTTGATGTTTGTATCTCTTTCTCACTCTCCCTTCCTCTCTGAAATCAATAAAAAAATATCTTTTTAAAAGTGCTGTTAGACCACATAGCAATATAATTATTTTGTATGATGTTTGACATTTCTTGCTTTTCTATGGGAAATAAAATTAATATGCATCATGGCTAAATATAAATGAATTGTGTTCCTATGATATGTTAAGTCATGAGCCTCCTAATTTTTTGGAGCCAATAATAAGGACTATATTATCCAAGAAACTATTTTGGGGAGGAATTAGAGATTGACTGAACAGATGCTTAGAGAGAAATGTCCAACATTACTTTTTCTATATATGTCATGATTAAAACATTTTATTAATAGATTATTCTTTACATATAAAGCTTCTTCACTTTTGCTTTTATCATGGTTCTTACCAAAGTCTTCCCTGCGTTATTTTTATTTTATGTTTTAAAAAAATTCCTACCTGAGAGGAATCATTCAAAATCCAAACTGTCTTGCTCTTTGCTGCATCTCTCATGATGCCTATCAAAATACACATTAACTACCTATCAGTTAACTATGCTTTTATCATAGTAAACAATGCGTAAATGCTTCTTAAATAAAAAAGTAAATACATTCATTATTGAAAGAGATGAGATTGATCTATATGGGGACCTAATTTCTGGTCTTATTCACATTATATCTGTTCTCTGTGGGCATCTGAAAAAGGTATATTCATTTAAATATAAGTCATATTTATCATGCCTCTACTATGTTTTGGTCACTGTTTTTTTTGTGTTTTTTTTTAAAATATATTTTTATTGATTTTTTACTGAGAGAGGAAGGGAGAGGGATAGAGAGCTAGAAACATCAATGAGAGAGAAACATGGATCAGCTGCCTCCTGCACTCCCCCTACTGGGGATTGTGCCCGCAACTAAGGTACATGCCCTTGACCTGAATTGAACCTGGGACCCTTCAGTCCGCAGGCCGACGCTCTATCCACTGAGCCAAACCAGTTAAGGCTTGGTCACTGTTTTTGACACTGAGGTTATAGCAGTAAATGAAACAAAACCATCTTTAGCCTAATGAAGCTCACATCCTAGCAATAGACAATAAAAAACATACAAAATAAACTATATAGCATGTGAGATGGTGTTAAGACCTATTGGGAAAATAATGTGTAACAGGTAAGTAGAGAGTGACAGGTTGGAAACATGATGACTTACCTGGTAAGACGGGGTAGTGAGGAAAGGCCTCCCTGAGAAAAAAGGTATTTGATCCAAAACCTACTGGAGATAAGGGAGTGAGTCACATAGATATTTGACAGTAGAGCAATCTAGGCAGAATATTTTTATGCAGAACCAGTCCTCCAGTGAGCATGGAACAGCAAGATTGCCAATTTTTCAGTAGTCAATAAACGTTAATGGATGAGTAGAAAAAGATGACATCTGTACACAATATGTACACCATAAGTTGGATAAGTTAGATACACGGTTTGAGAGAAAAATAAAAAGATATAGGGATGACTACAAAGTTTATGGATGGAGGAACCAAAATAAAGGAATTGTAATTAATGGACACAGGGAAAACTTTTTGTGTGATTTTTGTTTTGTTTTTTAATTTGTCATTTTCAAGATGTTCATTAGCTCTAAGTAGAGGTATTAATGACTGAAGTTTAGAGAACTGACACTATTTCTGGAAATAATAAAAAAAAGAAATAACACTTAGATATTTGTTAAAGCCATTAACATGGAGATCACTCAAAGAGTGAATATAAATGAGAGGGGACAAAGGGCAACAAAGGAAGGAAAGCAAAAGAAAGTGAAGGGGGAGCTGAGAAGGTAAGAAAGAGAAGGTAAGAAAAATTAAGAACTAATTGCAGGAATGTTCCAATATTAAGAAAAGAAGAGAGGCCAGAAAAATAAATAAATAAGAGAGAGAGAGAGAGAACAAGCCTGTATTAGTTTTCTATTGTTTGCTATTACAATATACTATAAATGTAGTGGTTAAAACAACAAATTAATTTTCTATGGTTATGAAAGTGAGAAGCTGAAAATAGGCTCCACTGGGCTGAAATCAAACCGGAATTGTATTCCTTCTGAGCTTCTAGGAAAGGAGCCGGCTCCTTGGCTTTTCCAGCTCCTGGAGGCCACTGCATTCCTTGGCTCATGGGCCTCTCCTCCCTTTTGACAGCCAGCAATTCCATCACAGGGACCTTACTTTCTGCCATCACATCTCTTGCTCTGGTCTCATTCTTTGGTCTCCCTCTCTTATAAAGACCCTTGTAATTACACTGGGTCCACCTGAATAATACAGGATAATGTGCCCATCCCAGGATTTTTAATTTAACAATATCTATAAAGCCTCTTTTTCTATGTATGGTTAACCTATTCACAGGTTTTGGGAAGTAGGCCATGAAATCTTTGGTGAAATCATTATCCTGTCTATCACAAGGATGAATTAACCTGAGAGGCAGAATGTATTTATACAGGATAGTGTGTTGTCTTCAAATTCAAGTAAAGTACATGCTTAAAGCAGGAGAGATGCATAACTATGCCACCTGTTTATTGATAGCTGAAGAAATAAGAGAACTGAAAAATAATGATTGGACTTTATAGAGGAATTGGGTAAAAATTTAGGGCACATGTATTTTAGTATGGATTCAAGTGAGTACATACAGAGAACATTGTAGGCAACTAGTTTGAACAAATTTATCAAGAAATTTTGCTCCAAAGGGAAAAATAGCCTATAAAGGAGAGAATAACAGGCATTAGAGAAATATTTTTAATGGGAGAAATAATATGCATAAGTTATATGCATATGCTGCATATATGAATAAGCATAATACTATATGCTGATGGTAATGATTTAGATAAGCTTGGATGAAGCAGGAGAGGGGGAGAAACTGCTGCCATTTCAGTAGGCAAATGGCAAAGAGATCTAGTACAAATTGGAAGGATTGACATTCGTTTGCACATAACATGCCCATAATAATAAGAGGGAAAAGGTAGGTAGGTAAATATAAAGTGAACATTTTTAATATTTGTTTCATTCTTAATAAGATGGAAAGTAATGCTAGAATAAACATGATACAGAAGTCATTAGGATTTATGGGATAAATGAGAAAGCTTGAAAACGTTATCCAGGAGAGTGAATGGTGGCCTAGGGAAAGAGTATGTGATTTCGGGGCAGCACTAAGAGAATACTTGAAGTTTGATGTCATAAATGTATTGTATACTAGGCATGGTCTGTTTTTGCATGTGTTTCTAGTTTCATTCAGTTATATAGATACTAGAGGCCTGGTGCACAAAATTCGTGCACGGGGGGCAGCGGGGAGGGTGTCCCTCAGCCTGGCCTGCACCCTCTCCAATCTGGGACCCCTCGTGGGATAACCAACAGTTGGACATCCCTCTCACAATTCAGAACTGCTGGCTCCTAACCCCTTGCCTGCCTGCCTGATTGCCCCTAACTGCTTCTGACTGCCAGCCTGATTGTCCCTAACTGCTCCTCTGCTGGCTTGATTGCCCCTAACCACCTCTGCCTCGGCCCACACCTGGTACCCAGGATTCCCTCCTCCAGCTGACCACAGGCACCTGGGATCCGGGCTTCCCTCCCTCTGGTCAGCCATAGGCACCCAGGCTGGCTGGCTGCAGCCTCAGGGGATGGTGGGCAGGTGGTTTCGCCTGTGCTGCAGCTGCAAGTGCTGGTGCCCAGGACCGCAAGGTGGGAGGCTTCTCTGTCTCCCAGGCCACAGCCAGCCACAGGTGCTGGTGCCCGGGACTGCGGGGTGGGCGGCTTCTCCATCTACCAGGCTGTAGCCAGCTGCAGGTGCTGGCACCTGGACCGCAGGCTGGTGGCTTCTCCATCTTCCCTCGGATGCAGTGGGGGTGACTTCTCCTTCTGGCTGCGGCCTGGGATCATAGAGCAGGTGGCTTCTTCGTCTCCCAGGTCGCAGCCAGCCTCAGGCGCTGGGGCCCGGTTTCTCCATCTCCCCCAGGACATGGGGCAGGCGGACCTGAGGTTTCTGCTGCTGGCTGCGGCCTGGGATCACAGGGCAGGTGGCTTCTTCATCTCCCGGGCTGCAGCCAGCCTCAGGCACTGGCATCTGGTTTCTTGTCTCCCCCAGGACGTGGGGTGAACCGCTTCTCCAGCTGGCTGCAGCTTGGGATCATGGGTAGGCGGTTGGGATCACGGGGCAGGCGGCTTCTTCACCTCCCAGGTCACAGCCAGCCTTAGGTGCTGGGGCCCGGTTTCTCAGTCTCCCCCAGGACGTGGGGCAGGCGGACCTGAGGTTTCTGCTGCTGGCTGCAGCCTGGGATCACAGGGCAGGCGGCTTCTTGGTCTCTGTGGCTGCAGCCAGCCTCAGGCACTGGCACCCGGTTTCTTGTCTCCCCCAGGACGTGGGGTGAACAGCTTCTCCAGCTGGCTGCGGCCTGGGATCACGGGGCAGGCAGCTTCTTCGTCTCCCGGGCCGCACCCAGCCTCAGGTGCTGGGGCCCGGTTTCTCCATCTCCCCAGAATGTGGGGGAGGTGGACATGAGGCTTCTGAGGCTGGCTGCAGCCTGGGATCATGGGGCAGGAAGCTTCTTGGTCTCCGTGGCTGCAGCCAGCCTCAGGCGCTGATGCCTGACTTCTCTGACTCCCACAGGCCTGGAGAGGCTGGGGGGCGGGGCTGCCACCATGTTTTCGGTTTAATTTGCATACTCACTCTGATTGGCTGGTGGGCGTGGCTTGTGAGTGTAGTGGAGTGATGATTTGCATATTACTCTTTTATTAGATAGGATAGAATCAGAATAGGCAAAATGCTAAATTTAAAAGGTTAAAAAGATTGAGAGTGCGGAAGGTAGTTTAAGATGAAAGTGATTATTTTGACTCATGGAGGGACTTATTCATGGTAGTGGGGAAAGAAGACATGGGATTGAGAGTAAAATTTGATCAAAGTGAATGAATTGTTGACTCTATTATTGTTGTGGATTATATGAGCTAGATATATGAGGCATTAGAAAGTAGGATGCTTAAAACTGAGATTAAGATAGGGTTGCAGCAATTGGTAATGACAGGATATAGGGTATGCTTAGGAAGTGAATGGTTGAAGTAGGTAAAGTCAACATAAGAGGAGGTGAAGATGTCAAGGACTTGATAGGTCAACAGTGGTGCTATAATAACTAACATGGATAGTGAAATCAGCTCAAAAATGTGACAGAAGTGTTCAAGATAATGACAAACTCAGGAATTGTTTCAAAAACAAAAGGAGTGATCTTCTAAGTCTTTAAGACAATGTCAGTAAGTAAGGGTTGTAGAGAGTAATCTATTGATAAGTGATTTATGGTAGAGATTTTCAGGAAAAAGACAGTAATTGAAAGTGTCAACAATCGGAGGGGAAATCACTCCCTTTTCTGGGGATATTAAAGAGAAAGATGAACTATTAGAGTAGGCTGCAGAAGTTGTATCTTCAGAGGTAAATCCAGTGTCTGTTAGAGCAAGGAGAAGTGAACATTCTGAGGTGTTAAGGCTATGGGGGATAATGCTGATCCGTGCCTGAGTTCCAGTGGTACCGAGGAAAGTTGGGGGGATTTGGGAGATGGGTAAACATTTGGAATGTACAGACCTGCATGAAAATTGTATTGAAAAAAAAATGAGAGATGGCTATATGAATATTAAATTTGGTGGTATTTGATGAAAAGCATAAAGAATGGAAGAAGCTGTATGTAAGGAGAGAAAAGAAGGCTAGATTCCTTGCCAAGAGAATGGAGAATCCTGAGACATCTTCACAACTGCCATTGTGGAAGTTGAGAAAGAGTGTTCATGTCCTTAGCTCCCAGCTCTCCTCTCCACCCCACCCTCTTCTTCCTTTGGTGGCTCTTGAGTTGTGTCTTAAAGTTTGCCAGTGTCAACGTGAAGCTGGAAAAGAAGCAATTTTTGTTGGAGTATGTGTAACTTAGGGGCTCCTTATTGGCTCCTTTTTTGATGGCTTGTTCTTTTCTTTGTTTAAACCAAACAGATTCTACTATTATGGTTACTGTTGTTGGAGAGGGTACTACTAATGCCTTCTCTACGTAGTTGCTGCTTCCCGCTTTGTTTGAAGTTGTTCACTTAGCTAAGCTCAGGCTACAGCAGTAAAGAATCAATGGATATCAAGAAAAATTCAAGGGTCTTTCTAGGCATACTATTATTAGTTGTACTGGAGCAGTTTAAGAGCCTTTTACTTCTATCCATTTATTTAAGCTTAGATTCCTTATTTATAAATGGAAATAACAGTATTAATTAATAAGACTGTAGTGAGAACTAAATGGGATATTCTTAGCACAGTATTCTGGCTAGATTAAGCACTCCAGGTGCATTCATGATACCTATTAATATATGTGCATTAAACAGCACCTTGGTGAAAGCGTAATTGCTTGATCCCAACCAACCAGTCATAGATCATGAGCTCTGAAGCAGAGTATCTCAGGAAAACACATACACACATCTTGGCTATAATGTTTTATTGTCATTAATCATATTTATCACTCTCACTGTGTCTCACTATAGAAAAGCAACCTATAGATGGGTTTCCTAATTGGCCATATGCATTTTGAAGTAACTTAGAAAATGCACTTATATTTGAATTCACAGTGAGTTTTAGTAATTACTTTTACAAGAGGATTTTAAGGGAGTAACATTGATCCAGCTTTTCATTACATTTTATCCATTTCCTCTATAAAAACTCCCTATTAGGCCCTGGGAGGTAGCAGATGATGGCCAGATATAATCAATTCAGGCTAACCTAATTTCAGAGCTATGTAGAGGTCAGAGTGACATAAAGAAAAAAAAAAAGTTCTATTTAACAAAAAATGAAATTCCAAACACTCACTACATGGCATCCATCCTTGTACTTCCTTCTTTCTAAAAGATGTTTTCCCTTGCCCTAGCCAGTTTAGCTCAGTGGATAGAGTGTTAGCCTGCAGATTGAAAGGTCCCAGGTTCGATTCCAGCCAAGGGCACATGTCCGAGTTGAGGGCTCGATCCCCATTAGGAGGCATGCAGGAGGCAGCTGATCAATGATTCTCTCTCATCATTGATGTTTCGACCTCTCTCTCCCTCTCCCTTCCTCTCTGAAATCATTAAAGAAATATATTTAAAAAAACATACATCTTTCCCTTTAGGGAGCTGTTACTTGGGGAAAGTGTTACAGCTGTAAGATTTGGATAGGATATGCACTGTGCACAGTTCTAGGACTAGCAATGATGAATGTAAGCAAACACCATTAGAGAAACTGAGCTAATGAGACCATGGCATTCCATTGAGTATAAATATTTGTTCAGTGTTTGTAAAAATAGAGCAAACCTAAGGACTTGTAAAACATCTGAGTGATGGTGAATGAAGTATTAAAGAAATATAAACAAGGAAACATTTAGTTTAGAGCTAACTGCCTCTGATGATCAGATTGCAACTATAATCAAAACCAGACTTCAGATGAAGACTTTGTATGGGGAATGGGGAGTACAAACAGAGGAGTGGAACAGTGTCCCTAATACTACTGTATCTGGTACTCCCACTGCCCCTATACTTTCAGTTATAAAAGTAGTTGAATTATATTATTTAAGCCATCTTAAGTTTTGGTTTCTTCTACAGCTGAAAACATGTAATACACTACTTTTAGCTTGTCTACTCAATCTTTGAAATGAAGTTATCACTTGAACTTTATAATGAGACATTTAATAAAATTATAGTGGCCTGGGATATCATCTAGTTCATAGATTTATCCTATATTTCAATTTTACATATGTCACTGCTAGCAACTGGCATAGCATTTCAGTATCCAGCCAGAAGAACAAAACTCATACCAAGAAACTAAATAGAAATAATTTAATATGTAAATCAGTAAAGAAACTGTTAGAAAAGCTGTAAAAGCAATCAGGAGATAGGAGGTAACTGAAATTAATAAATACACAAGGTTTCTCTCAATGCTAATTTCAGGAGTGACCAAAGAAAAAGACTGTGCTATCATGACCTAGGAACCAAAGCCACACCCTAGATTTAGAAACTGGAACCATGGAAAATCCCAAGTAACCACTGCTATTTATCAAAATTGGTGATTGAAGGAGGGGAAGAAAAATGTAGCCTACTTTCTTTCTTTCTCCAATCTCCTGCCAATAGCTTTCATTAATCAAAGCAGTAGGCAAAGTGACCTGGAAAAAAAACCACACACACACAGAAGAAAACTTTCAAGTCAGTTTCTTTTCCAAAAAGAGCAGAGTATGAAAGTGAGAGAAACACATCAGTGTGAGAGAGTCACATCTATTGGTTGCTTCCTGATGGGGCAGGGAGTGAATCCACAATCCAGGTACATGCCCTTGATCAGAAATTGAACCAAAGACCCTTCAGTCTGGGAGCTGACACTCTAATCATTGAGTACACTGGCCAGGTTCAGCCATTATTTCTTCTTTTTTTAAAAATACTTTTTACTTCTTTTCTATAAGTATTTTATTTTAATTATAATACTACTAGAGGCCCAGTGCATGAAATTTGTGCACGGGGGCGGGGGAGTGTCCCTCAGCCCAGCATGCACCCTCTCCAATCTGGGACCCCTCGAGGGATAGGGCCTAAACGGACAGTTGGACATCCCTCTCACAATCCAGGACTGCTGGCTCCCAACTGCTTGCCTGCCTGCCTTCCTGATTGCCCCTAACTGCTTCTGCCTGCCACCCTGATCACCCCCTAACCGCTCCCCTGCCAGCCTGATTGATGTCTAACTGCTCCCCTACCAGCCTGATTGCCTCTAAGTCACCCCTAACTGCCCTCCCCTGCAGGCCTGGTCACACCTAACTGTCCTCCCTTGCAGGCCTGGGTCCCCCCCCCAACTGCCCTCCCATGCCAGCCTGTTTGCCCCTAACTGCTCTCCCCTGCAAGCCTGGTCACCCCTAACTGCACTCTCCTGAAGGCCTGGTCCCCCCCCAACTGCCCATGAAGGCCTGGTCCCCCCAACTGCCCATCCCTGTAGGCCTGGTCACCTCCAACTACCCTCCTCTGCCAGCCTGGTCAACCCTAACTGCCCTCCCCTGCAGGCCTGATTACCCCCAACTGCCCTCCCCTACTGGCCATCTTGTGGTGGCCATCTGTGTCCACATGGGGGCAGCCATCTTTGACTACATGGGGGCAGCCATCTTGTGTGTTGGAGTGATGGTCAATTTGCATATTTCTCTTTTATTAGATAGGATAGAGGCCTGGTGCACAGATGGGGGCCGGCTGGTTTGCCCTAAAGGGTGTCCCGGATCAGGATGGGGGTTTCCTTGGGGTGTGGGGCGGCCTGGGCGAGGGGCCTGTGGTGGTTTGCAGGCCGGCCATGCCCCCGCTGATCCAACCAGAGGCCCTGGTATCTGGGATTTTATTTATCTTCTATAATTGAAATTTTGTAGCCTTGAGAGGAGGCCAGGGCAGGCCAGTGGGGCAGAAAGCTTGGCTTCCTCCCTCACCAGGGGCAATCCAAGCCTCCTGCTCTCTAGCTCTGTGGCCGCCACCATATTTGTTGGGTTAATTTTCATACTCACTCCTGATTGGCTTGTGGGCGTGGCTTGTGGACATAGCAGAGGTGCGGTCAATTTGCATGTTTCTCTTCTATTAGATAGGATATTAGCTAGGATGTTATAATTTAAACCATAATTATCATACTTTTATATTACAATGCATATCATCTATGAAATTTTGTAATTTTTCTAATAGATTTTTCATACTTCTTGTATCCTTTTTTTTTTTCAGCACAAAATCATTAGAAAAAAACAAAAACAGCAACTATCTCTGAGTCAGGGACTCTTATTCAGCATTCTTCTTTTTTTTCCTTTCTTTTAATTTTGTTGTTGATTTTCTCTTTTGCATTTTTAAATTTCTTTCACTGAATTCTCTAGCTCCAGAATTTCTTTTCTTAAATTATATATATATTTAGGATTTTATTTAATTGAATTTTGCATTGCTGTCTTTACATTTGAAGTAGCAGCCACCTCCTAAAATCTTTACTAATTGCCTTTAAGGAGAGACACATCTTCAGTCAGTCCTGGTAGTGATTCTGAGGCATTCTGGGAACTTGTATGGATACACCTGCTCCACACTCCTTACTCCCTCTTGTGGCAATATTCTTAAGCTAGCAAATCTTCTCACAAATCCATCATACCAGACCACTGCTGATTGCCTGTCTTTCGTTTCCTGAAGGTGGTATTACAGCTTGAGTTCATGGATTTTTCCTGACCCACAGACTCTGACCTGCATTCTGTGAATGCTGCCTAGCTATGTACTGAGACTCACTCTTACCACTCTTTACCAGAGGCTTGTGTGTGGGCTTCCTGATGGAGTCCACAATGTAGTCTGCAGAAACCATATCCCCTAAATGCCCACAGAAAATCTTATCTGCTGCTCTCTCAGTCTCCCCGCTCCTTCCACTCTTGGAGCTCCTAATTTAATACTCTACATGCTTCGAGAGAAAAATAAATCTCTTTGGCAGCATCCAGTACAGTGTCCCCAGGCATGTACTCACCTCATTTCCTCTTTCCTGTGGAAGAAATTACAGTCCACAAGGTCTGCCGTAGCTCTAAGCTGTTCGGCCTTGGGGGACGGGTGACAAAGGCAAAGTCAAATTATTCCTCTTATCTATTCTAAAGCATTCAGACTTTTATGTTTTGATTGGACTTCTCTTCTTAAATCCAGATTTCCACAGGGCTTTCTTGTCTATGGTGACTGACCAGGTTAGTGTTCTCCATGTACATCTGGACCACACCTAGAGGGTCTATAACTATTCAGAGTTTAGGACAGAGTTCACAGATACTACAAACGTCCATCTTCCTATAACCAGGTACATAGGTGAGTTAGGTTCCTTGTCCATGAGGCTGGACCCCCCAATCCCAATAGAGGCATTTTGCTTGCAAATGGATGCCTAATTTTTGTTTTTGAGATGGAGAAGACAAGACTGAGGGGTAACTTATGACACCATCACCTTGAATTCGCACTCACTACTCTCTTTTAACAGTAAAACATTAATCATTACAGTGACATTTTTTAACTCTCAAGCTAGTCAACACTGAGCCTTCAGTAATTTTTCTTTATTTAAATTATTTTTTTATTTTTCAATTACGGTTGATATGCAATATTATATTAGTTTCAGGTGTACAACCCAGTGATCAGACAGTATATAACTTACTAAGTGATCATCCCAATAAATCTCACACCCATCTGAAATCATACATAGTTATTATAATATTATTGACTATATTCTCTATACTGTAACAATAAATTTGTACTTCTTAAATCCTTCACCTTTTTCACTTATCCCCTCATACCCTCCCATCTTATGGCCATCAAAATGTAGCTATGAGTCTAATTCTATTCTGCTTGTTCATTTATTTTTTTATAGATTTAATTATTGATTGATATATATTTATTGCCATTTTATTGTTAACATTTTAAATCTTCTTCTTCTTAAAGGAAACCCTTTAACATTTCATATAATACTGTTTTTGTAGTGGTGATGAGTTCCTTTAGCTTTTTCTTTTAGGAAAGCTCTTTATATTTTCTTTGATTATAGATGATAACTTTGCTGGATAGAATAATCTTCATTGTAGGCCCTTGCTTTTCATCACTTTGAATATGTCTTGCTAATCATTTCTGGCCTGAAAAATTTCTGTTGAGAAATCAGCTGAAAGTCTTATAGGAGCTCCCTTGTAGGTAACTAACTGCTTTTCTCTTGTTGCTTTTAAGATTCTCTCATTGTCTTGTCCAGTCAGCATGGTTCAGTGGTAGAGCATCAACCTATGAACCACGAGGTCATGATTCCCAGTCAGGCATAGCTCGAGTTGTGGTCTTGATCCTCAGTGTGTGGCATGCAGCAGGCAACTGATCAATGATTCTCTCTTATCATTGATGTTTCTCTCTCTCCCTTGCTCTTTCTTTCTAAAACCAATAAAATATTTTTAAAAATTATCTCTCTTTTACATTTTAATGATAATGTGTATTGGTGTGGGATTCTTTGTGCTTCCTGGACTTGTATGTCTATTCCCTTCACTAGGGTAGGGAAGTTTACTGTCATTATATTTTCAAATAGGTTTTCAATTTCTTGCTCTCTCTCTTCTCCTTCCAGCACCCTCACAATGTGAATGTTAGTATGCTTGAAGTTGTCCCAGAGACTCCTTACACTATTTTTTTTACACTCCTTACACTAAATTGCTTTTCCTTTTTGCTGTTCTGAGCGGATGTTTTTTGCTTCTATATACGTATATTTCAAATTACTGATTTGATTCTCAGCTTTATTTACTCTACTATTGATTCCCTGTAAATTATTCCTTATTTCAATTGGGGTAGCCTTCATTTCTGGCTGGTTCTCTTTTAATGTTTTCATGTCCTTTTTAATACTGTTTAAGTTCTCACTAAGTTCATCGAGCATCATTATAAACAGTGTTTTAAACTCTGTATCCAGTAATTGCTTGTCTCCATTTTATTTGGTTCTCTTTCTTCACCTTCTCATTTTGGCAGCCTCCCTGTGCTTGTTTCTATGAATTAGGTAGAACTGCTATGTTTCTTGGGATGGTAAAGTGGACTTATGTAGTAGGTGTGCTGTAGGGAAAAATGGCACAGCCTCACCAATTATCCAAGTAGTGCATTTACAGGTGCATCCCCCTATGTGGGTTGTGTACACGCTCCTGTTGTAGGGAGCCTTGACTGCCGTTTGCACATCAATGGGAGGGGTTCACCAGGCTGATAGGCTGTTAGGACTGGCCGTGACAATTTAGCACCATGATCAGTTGTGCAGGACCCTGCCCCACAGAGAAGGATTTACCTCATAGGATCTCTCAGGTTTGCTTAGTTTGCCCCTTGAATTGCTTTGACATGGTCTGAAGCTGTCCGCAAGATGTGCTGGCTATGGGGCCTCCCAGGAGATGAAGGCCAAAGTCAGCCACCACCTATGTGCTACCTGGGGCCACCCTGGATGAGCTGCAAAGTGATCTGTAGATGGCTGCTACATGTGCAGGGCTTGGAGGTGCCCAGGTGAGGTCAAGCTGCAAACCAAGGCTGGCTAATGCTAGTGCCAGAAGTGGGGTCACTCAATGCATAGTACTGAATATACTGATGCCAGATGCTGTATATTTGAGAGATTTTAAGGAAGTCTAAAGTATGAGCTAAGACAAGCCATTCCTTTGGAAAGCCACTGGAAACAAGTTGGATAGAGGGAATTTTTAGGGTGGGACAAACAATGTGAGCCAGGTTGATAGTCAGATATGGCACCCACCTGCTTGCTTTGTTTGAGGAGGCTCAGAAAAGGAACAATGGCTTCTGTCAGCACTTTTGTCTGGAAGAAAGCTGTCCCCCCAGCTCTCGCCCTGATGCCATACCACTTGGTTCTTCCCTTTTGAGCTGCTGCCCTAGCACTTAAGCTCAGAGGGAGTGAGTCTGAGTAAGTCTGTGTACTAGCTATTTAAGAGGAACTGCCTGGGACTCCAGTGTCTTCCATCTCACTCAGTTACAAACCCTATTGGCTTTTACAGCCAGAAGTTTTGGGGACATTTCTTCCTGTTGCTAGAACCCTGGGCTGGTGTGGCTGGAACTTCTCTCTCCTCATAGGAAACCTCCACAGCTGAATATCTCTCCCAGTTTTTATCCCCCATGTGCGACCAGCCCATTCTACATAGCTGCCCCCTCCTGCCAGTCTTGATGTGGCTTCTTCTTTATATTCTTCATTGTAGAACTTCTATTCATTTAGGTTTCAGGTGGTTCTGAATGATGGTTGTTGATGGTTGTTCTGTAATTTTGATGTGATTGTGGGAGGATGAAATACTGCATTTATCTACACTGCCATCTTGACCAGAAGTCTCCATAATTTGTTAATTATAGTTTAAGTGTTCCTGCTGGCACTGGCTCCAGCAGCAGGTTTCTGGTCCTGGGCTCCAAGTAAGTTTTGATTCTCTGTATTCATCTCTGTCTCTAGTTTTTGCTGTTGTTTGTGACTTGCCCTATGACCTCAATTCTCTGGTGGCTATAATGAAAGTTGTTGTTTTTTAGTTTGTTCAGCGTTATTCTTACTGTTAGGATGCCAGTGACAACTTCCAAGCTCTCTATATGTTGAAGAGGAAATCAGAAGTGGACTTGACTTTTAAAAGGCAAAGAAACCCAAGACCCACTTGTGTTTTAAACATTAATCAAAGCCTTTTCTTTCTTTCTTTTCTTTCTTTTCTTTTCTTTTTATGGTTGTTTACTCATATCTCATCCCCTAAAACTTATTGGAGGTATGTAATAATTTTTTAGCATGCATGAAAATATGAATAAAAATTGTTTAGTGCCTCATAAGTAAGTTAAAGTTCTGGGACCAAAACCCATTTTTCTGACATACTGTGTTTTCCATAATAATACATAACAACTGTTTAGTTATGTACTATTTACTATTATAAATATCATGGTTATATTTCTGTGTACTACACTAGAATATGGTTATGATTCTGACTTTCTGATTCTGAAACTTATTTTTGAAAGATAAATGAGTTCATCCTTCAACTTGTTTTACCTGGCTCAATGTTTGCTCAATGCCTGGTTTTTCATTAGTCTCTTTATATGTTGCATCACTTGAGTAACATCTGTTAAACAAGAACAATCTATACCAAAATATACTTTTAAAAGTCTCTTTGTTTTGTACTGAAATTTAAGGACCCTCTTTGTTAAATAAAATACTGGAGCCATGTACAATGGAAGTAGCTTAAGTTGAGATTGGATATTATAAATGACATCCTCTGTAGTCCGTCAGTCAAGGTGAAGTAGTTCAGGATTGAGTCTTTAAAATTAAACGTATAAAAACACAAGATACTATTAATAGAATCTTAGAACTGAATGGGACTAAAATCATTTATGAATGCACAATTTATTTTAGAAACTAGGATACTTTTATGGAAATATATTAAATAAACTTCTCTAAATTTCAGGGAACGTTAGTGGAAAAACCACAACAAATATCCAGGTCTTCACACTTCCAATTAAGTGCTTTATCCTTGTATTATTTTTCTTTCACTGTCTTTTATCGTTCAGTTGTATTCTTTTCTATTTAGTTGAACAAAGTAATACCTAATACATGGTGGGTGATCATATGTTAATTAGTGATAATAATAGCATCTGAGATTTGTCAGGTCAAGTTATAGGGCAAGTTATTTATCTGGCTCACCATTTAATTTATTCTAACATCCTGACTCAAAGGAGAGACTATAATTTTATTGCTTTACATTCTGGGACCCAGTGTGCATTTCTATTAAAACCCTGGAGCCACATCACAACACCAGCCTCCATGCAGTTACACTTCACAAAGAGGCTAATGGAAGTTCATGCTGAGAGTAGGCTAGGGCCCACAGGGTGAGTACTGCTTCTTTCTCATATTCTCGAATTGTGTTTATTAGTGTTTTTAAGTTACTGATTGTGAGGAACAGCTTTAGAACTGTCCGTTTTTAATACATTGGGACAGAAATCCTGATTTCAATTTCTCTCTGTACCCTCAATTACAGAGAGGTCTGAGCCAGTCATATCCTCTACCTGCTCATTTTGCTGTCTTCATAATGAGGATAAGGATGCTGCCTTCCAACTTACCTTACAGGAATGCCCTGAGGGTTAGTGAGATCACATGCAAAATGTTCTTGGAGCACAGAGAATGACATAAATTATTTCTCCTATTAATCTCATGAGGTGTAATTCATGACTGTATAATGTGGCATTGCGCTGTAGTTTTAGGTGCTCAGTGACAATTTACAAAAAGCTTTTCTGCTGGGTAGTTGTCTACTTCTCCGAAAGAGAATAATAGTGTGGGGAAAACGACGAGCTTTTCTCTGAATTGTGCAGTAGGTAAGTCTAGAAAAACCATGGAACAACATTGCATGTTTAGAGCAGAAGGCACCTAGGCCAGCTTCTCAACATTTCCTTAGGTAGTAAAGGAACATCTGAGTGAGTATTTCTAGGGATGAGGGCCCCACTACTTGTAAAGACTGTCATTGCTAGACACTGGATATTGCTTACATTGATGGCTCAATCCTATCTAATAAAAGAGTAATATGCAAATTGACCATCACCACAACACACAAGATGGCTGTCCCATGTGGACACAAGATGGCTGCCACAAGGGGAGGGCAGTTGGGAGGGACCAGGCCTGTAAGGGAGGGCAGTTGGGGGTGATCAAGCCTGCAGGTAAGGGCAGTTAGGTGTGACCAGGCTGGCAGAGGAGGGGAGTTGGGGGCAACCGGGCCTGCAGGCAAGGGAAGTTGGGGGGGACCTGGTCCTGCAGGGGAGAGCAGTTGGGGGGGACCAGGCTAGTAGGGGAGAGCAGTTAGGGGTGACCAGGCCTGCAGGGAGGATAGTTAGGGGCAATCAGGCTGGCAGGGAAGCAGTTAGGCATCAATCAGGCTGGCAGGGAAGCATTTAGGCATCAATCAGGCTGGCAGGGGAGTGGTTAGGGGGTTATCAGGCTCTGGTAGGCAGTTAGGGGCAATCAGGAAGGCAGGCAGGCGAGCAGTTGGGAGCCAGCAGTCCTGGATTGTGAGAGGGATGTCCGAATGCCAATTTAGGCCCGATCCAATTGGATCGGGCCTAAACAGGCAGTCGGACATCCCTCAAAGGGTCCCAGATTGGAGAGGATGCAGGCTGGACACTCACTTCCATGCATGAATTTCATGCACCTGGCCTCAAGTCTATGATAATATTTTTTCTCCTGCCTATCATACTTCTTATATTTCAGGGCACTATCAAACATTTAATTCTTCTCATCTTGATTAAATAGCATTTATTTCTCCTTCCCTTTCTCTGCCTTTATTCTATTTCTATGTAGCTACTTTAACCCTCTGCACTCGCTTGCTTTTTTTCTCGATTCCTTTATTCTAATGCTAACTGTGTGGAGTCACACTCAACATCCGAGTGCAAAAGGTTAATATTGTATACTTTATATAAAATGTAGTGTTCATAATTGGGTCTAGCACTACAGAACACTGTGGGCATATGTGTACGCCAGGGGAGTTTGTCACTTGGCTCTCCTTTAAGGAAAGATCCTGCCAATCATCTGTGAGAAGTGAATTACATTGACAGCTCCAACTGAAGCAACTTTGGGACTCACTGCAGAATTTGAACAGAGCCCAGGTTCTTGTTCAGTCTTAGATGATGAATGAACTTGGTAAAGTATGGGGTCCTGGCCATTTCTGCTCAAAGCACAACTCCCCTATAGGCAATCTCCGCACCTGAGATCTCTGTTGGTCTGGAGGGGACTTTCTCAGCTGCACCAGAGAGTAAATCTTCCTACTCAATCCTCTTTCTATTCCCCTCTCCATCCGCATATGTCAGACCAGCATTACAATCTGAATGTTTACATTACCTACTCCTCTTTCCATTCTTTCTCTTATAGGCATTATTTCAGATATTTCTTATATTTCTAATTCCATGCTGTCATCTGTTTTCTGGAGGACACACATGAACATAATATGATGCCTACTTAGCTTGGTTTGGACTTTTTAAAAATATATATTTTATTGATTTTAGAGAGGAAGGGAGAGGGAGAGAGAGATATATAGAAACATCAATGATGAGCCGAAACCGGTTTGGCTCAGTGGATAGAGCGTCGGCCTGCGAACTCAAGGGTCCCAGGTTCGATTCCAGTCAAGGGCATGTACCTTGGTTGCGGGCACATCCCCAGTAGGGGGTGTGCAAGAGGCAGCTGATCGATGTTTCTCTCTCATCGATGTTTCTAACTCTCTATCCCTCTCTCTTCCTCTCTGTAAGAAATCAATAAATATATATATATATATATATATATATATATATATATATATATATATATATAAAGATAGAAACATCAATGATGAGAGAATCATAGATTGGCTGCCTCCTGCACACCCCCTACTGGGGATTGAGCCCGCAACCCAGGGATGTGCCCTTGGCCAGAATCAAACCTGGGATCCTTCAGTCCGCAGGCCGACGCTCTGTCTGCAGAGCCAAACCAGCTAGGGCTTGGTTTAGACTTTTATAGCATCATCAAAGCAAATGGTGGCAATAGTCAATGACCTATACTAAGGTTATAGTGTATGGAATATCAAGGACTACATAGATTACTGTAGTGTCTGGTCTATTATTAGAATGAGCTAGAGGTATCACTCTGGACACTGGCTTCCATGTAAAATGTCCAAAATCTCTTCCTGCCCATCCCTGGGAAACTTTTGTTTAGAGCTCCAGAGGGCTTTAGTGCCTGAAATCAGGTCCTTCATAATTTCTGTCAACTTTATATAAGCGAACACATTAGTCATACCTTAGACACTCATTTATTCATTCCTGGGCTTCTTGGCAAAACCCCCCTACTTACCTCTATGATTTCTGCTTTCATTATGTATCTCCCATTTATGGCTTCACCTCACTTTTATCCTCAATATTTATAATAATAATTTTTATGGCTTTGAACTTTGAAAGCCCTATTTGAATAAAATCTGCATTTGTCCTAAGCCAATCCCTATTGTATATATTTCTGTGTATTTTACACTTCTCCAACTGGTTGTACTGACTTCCTATGGAAAAAAAAAAAAACAACCTCTTAAAAACTCTAAAAACCTTCAGCATGTTAATTAGCCACAATCAGGCTATATAACTCATGTTAATGTTATAATCATAACAAGAAACAAATAAAGGCTTTTGTTTGTATTGGAGAAGTAATGAAGAGGCTGAGGACAATCATTGCTGTGAATTTGGGTCTTCTTTAATCGGAGTCAAGCTCGATTCTCCTTTTCTCCTCTTCTTCCTCCAACTCATTTATCCCCGTCTCTCCATCTCTCTCTCCTCCTGTTTCTCTGCTACATCTATGGCCTTGGCTGAAGCATCTTGAAGTCCTCATTAATTCAAGTCCTCTTGACTTTGTGCCACCAAAGACCAGCACATCACTTAACATCTGGAGGAATCACGAGTCCTCCATTTCAATGTTGCCAATAATGAACATGAAGTACAAATGAGAAATACACCTTCATTTTTTTTAAGCCACTAGAACAGTGGTTCTCAACCTTTCTAATGCCGCGACCCTTTAATACAGTTCCTCATGTTGTGGTGACCCTCAACCATAAAATTATTTTCGTTGCTACTTCATAACTGTAATGTTGCTACTGTTGTGAATTGTAATGTAAATATCTGTGTCTTCCGATGGTCTTAGGTGACCCTGCTAGTGGTTCTCAACCTGTGGGGTCGTGACACACAGGTTGAGAACAGCTGCTGTAGAGCCTCAGACCATCGGAAATCACAGATATTTACATTACAATTCATAACAGTAGCAACATTACAGTTATGAAGTAGCAACGAAAATAATTTTATGGTTGGGGGTCACCACAACATGAGGAACTGTATTAAAGGGTCGCGGCATTAGAAAGGTTGAGAACCACTGCACTAGAACATGGTGGTTGTTATAGCCAAATAAGTGCACTATTCTGACTGAAGCACTTCCCTATTGTATAAATTTTTTCTGTCTATATTTTAAATGGAATTCCATATTTCCTGAAACTTACTTGCTTGCTGTGTCCATAACTCTATATGTCCTCATTTGTACTTTCTCCAATGTGTGCTTTCTCCCTTCAGCCTGTTTCATCTCCCTAGCAGACATGGTGCTCTGGTATAGTCATTTCTCCTAGAGCCAGTCAACCCTTCCTATACCACCAGCTTTTTAAAAATATTTTATCTTTGCCCACAGGCAGTAGGTTCATGGATTTCTATGAAAACATATAAATGCAAAGAGATTGAAGCCTAAATCAATCTCTGTGCCTAAGTGTCCCAGATGTAAAATTCAAATAAGCCTTCCTAAATTTCAAATAATATTGGGATTTATCTAAGTAAGGATCTCAAAACATCAAAGGAAAATTGACTAAATAAGTAAAAATATAAATTGAGTTCCCATGAGAGCAAGGTATTTTGCCTTCCTGAATATGTTATGGATACTTACAAATAATAATCAGATGACCAATACAGAATTCAAATGCAGCACATATTCAGTAAATATTTTCTGTGACATTGATTTTAAAGTAAAGGAAAATAGAGTAGCTTAAACTTTAAAATTGAACTTGTAGTAAATAAATAACTGAAGGGAGAAAAAAAAGCAGAAGTAATAGCAACACGATGTACTGTTAGGATGTGAAGAAACGTTTAAAGATGTAAGAGACTGAGGAGAATAGGAAAGCTAATTCAAGCACACCATTTACTTCTTTTGCAGGATGTCTATTTGTGACTCCCAGATAATTTATGGATCTATTCAATTAACAAGTTAGACATGAGTGTGCCTACATCTGCCCCTGCAGCTGAAAGCAATAATCTCTATGCCGGGGCATTATTGTTGATAAAAACTTTCTGCAGCAAATGGAAGAGAATTTAGTTTTCTTCAGAGTGGTGGAGAGGGAAATGAATCACAGAGAGGAATCTTTAGAGATTCAAACATGGCAAATAAATCTGTGGTCTGGAGTGGAAGCCTTAGGCACACAGATGCCACACTCAGAGGCACACAGTGAAATATTCAGCCGCAGTCTTCCCATTTTGGTTTAAATCTTTGCTATTTACAAAAAAAAAAAAAATGTGTATCAAGCATATGGTTTCTGTTTTCTACTTGTCCTTTACAACTTTAACCAAGGTTGTTTCCCACTTTTTGCAAGCTAAACTCCTCATGAATGTGCCCATATAATTTGTCAGTCCAGCAGCAAAGTTAGAGATTTAATGAAAAGGGTGCTCTAATTAAATTTGGGAGAACCACCTGAACTTTATATAAGAATTGTTTTTAGGTTGAAATTAGATGGTATTTGATTTTAAAATACGGCATCATCTCTTTGAATGTTTCCCTAGCAAGTAACCCAACATTTTGGAAAATGCTATGTGATGGGAATCTTGGCAACTAGACAGACACTTTTTATTAGAGGCTCCTGAGCTAAACAAAATATGAAGCCTTTTAAAATCCCAGTCCTTATCTATTACATCTGTTACAGATAGATAAATGTGAGACAGATAGGCACATAAGAGTAGTTCGAGCATAGCCTATCCATTTTGTTGGCATTATAGCTTTTCTATTAATTCATACAGGTATTAAATATTTAATGCCTGTCTTATAAATTAGTAAATAGAGGATATATGAATATGTATTTAATTTTACGCTCCCTGGGATAGCCATATGAGACCAACTACTTTACTAGTAATGTTTCCATGTCATGCTTGGAAATTATTAAACTATATCATGGTATATTGGAGGGAAAATGTTTCATGTTGAAATTAAACCTGTTAATTTCTATAAGTAAGGAAAAGGGACAGAAGTGTTGCCCTCTCCTGTAGAGCTTTGACATGTTTCTGGAAGAAAAATTATGTATTTACTCTCCTCAGATTGAGTCTTGTATATGTTCACATTTCAGTTTGTTTGTATCTCTAGATGTAGTGTGTGTTTCTAATTTGTTTTCCTAATTTCTTGATAGAGAAAAAGACAAAATAAAACCTAAGCCTTCCACCATCTTGTTTCTGACCTCCCAAGATATTTCACTTAGCTCCTCTAAACCTCATTTCCCTCATCTGTAAAAATGTTTAAAATAATACTTCCTCAATGGGTTGTTGATTAATTTAATCTGTGTTTCAACATGAACTAGAATATTAGTTCTTCATGAGTTGCCATAGATCCCAGAACTACTATAAATGTGCCACTACATTTTGATTAATGTACACCATTTATTATTCCTTCTGAAACTAAGAAGTCATACTATGCAATAATATTTGCAGTTGAACTGTTCTGTAGAGCAGGTTATGGAGTTCAAGGTAGAGCAGGATGTCTTAGTTGCTCTAGAAGGGAAGGGGCATGGCCTAAAAGCAAGATTACACTAAAACAATGTTAGACTTTAACTGTAACATGTGAGCCATTTACCTTGTAATCATTTTAAAAGAACTATAAGGACTCCACGATAACAACATGTAACCAAAGGGTGAGCCTGTGATAGCCGTGAACGTATTTATAGACATTGTGAGACATTTTTATGATGTAGAGATATTAAGATTGGAATTATGACTGACTTGTGTAATGTAATTTTGAGTTTGTAAATCAATCAAGCATGTCATTAAATATTCTAGTATACCATTTAAAATTGTTCCACAAGCACACATTATTGAGCCTACCAAAATATATGTACAGTTAGTAAACATTACATAATGTACTTCTAACTGTACATGCAGAATTACTATATTTGCTTGCTCTCCAAATATTTTTTTCTTTTATTTCTTCCCTCTCCTCTAAAAAAAATGTTTTGCTAGCTTATATTTATGCATATACGTACTCTCTTCTCTTTATCTCTCCCTCTGCCTCCCTCTTTTCCTCATTTTCTTCCCCTCTCCCTCTCTTCTAAAGTTCCAGAGATTTCTTATAGTTTTATTTTGGCCTTTGGCTATTTTATCAGATTTTATTCTACCTCTAAATCAAAACTAAGTCAGAATGTAATGATTCTCCTGTTCTTCACAATTGGTCTTGGTGATTCTTTCTTAAAATACTCTAATATACTTTGTCTGGCAGTACCCTCCCCCACCTTGTATAACCTTTTATCTAATTAAGGTAAAATGGAGAGCAAGAAAATATAGTAATTCTGCATGAAGGTCTTTCAAACATTGCACATTTTTTTTTTTTTTTTTTTTGTAACCAAGAAGTGCTTGAAAGTCAGCTTTGGTTGTGTCAAAGCACTAAAATGCTAAGAATAACTTTTGATTTTGAAAAGTTCAGTCATCTAGCCAATAGTTATAAGTGGAAGTGCATTTATTGCAGAGCAAAGAGTAATTGGTTAAAATAATAGATTTATAATTGCATATAATTACATATCAATTGAAACTTCATTAGGTTCTCTTGTCATGATTGAAGGCATCCTTGAGCAATATAAGCTGAGAGTTCTTTATTAATTCCTTTGCTCTTTTTCTCTATAGGCAAGCAGAATATACACAGTAAGGTTACTATTGTCATGAGGTAATAGAAGAATAAGCCTTTCCCATTTAATAAATAACTATATCGTAAATGAATAATGGAATTTTTTTAGTATCCATATCTGCCATGCATAATGCTCTTATTAAAACTTCGGTGGATGTAAAGAAAACTGGTATTTTTAACATTGTTAAAAGTAAAGTGATATATTTTTATTTAAAACTAGGGGCCCAGTGCACGAATTCGTGCACCTTGAAAGAAACTGTGGGCTGCTAGGCTGCAGTGTGCACAGGGGAGGGTCTCGGCCCATCCTTCACACCCCTGCCTGGCCCCTCCCGCCACAGCCCCCAGTCCTGTCTGCTGGCAGCCACTGCCACCGCTCCTATGCACTGATGGCACCAGCCTTGCTAGCACCCACTGATGGCACAGAGCGATTGGTGCTGGCACCAGCAGCGAGTGAGAATGGGGCCGTTGCTGGCACCAGGTGCGAGAGGTGGCTGCCAACCCCAATCACCCCTCAGGAGCAGGGGGAGGTGGAGAAGCCCTGAGGGGCAATCAGGGCCGGCACCCACCACTTGCACCTGCTGATAGCACTGAACTATTGGGGCCCGCAGCAGGTACAAGTGGCAGCTCTGGCACCAGCAGTGGGTGCAAGCGCCTGGTGGGACCAAAGAATTTTCAGTAACCACCAGAGGCTTGCCCTGATGTCAGTGACGAGCGCCCCACCTTGGTTTGGCGCCCCCGCTCACCTCCACCATCCCACCATGGCCAGTGCCCACCATGTTCCACACTCTGCCTCCTGCCCTGTTCCGCGCGCACCCCCTGGTGGTTAGCGCACATCATAGCTACTGTTTGTTCGATTGTTTGGCCATTCGGTCTATTTGCATATTAGGGTTTTACTTATTGAATGAGCTCTATAGCATATTCAATCCCCCCTTTTTTGTAGTTTTTCACAAATGGATTGAACTCATTTGCTAACACCTATGATGGTCATAATTCTAAATTTAAGGTGGCTGAAAATATTGATTTACTCTCTCACAAGTTAATGATGGAACTTCATGTTGGATATGATTTGTTTTGGGTGTATAAAATACTGTAGCACTTATTGCCCTGAAGTGCTATACTGGAGGATAATTGAGAACATAGCAGAAGGATTCAAATATTACTATGGAACCAAATGCTGGGGTGCAATTTTTTATGTATAGCTTCTTAACCTTAAAGCTGACATATAACCTCTGTATGCTCAAGTAAATTGGGGATTAAATCAGCAAATCTCTTACGGTTATTTTGAGGATTAAATGGATCAATACATATAACCTCATTATAATTCTGTTTGTTACATTTAAAGTACCTCAATAAGTATTAGCAATGATTAATATGGGGAAAATGAAAATATCTTATCATTGAAGGGTTCTCCAAAGGTGTCCTTTAGGTATTTGCTTCCTGAGGATATTTAAGATCTGAAGATATATATATATATAGTTGCATTTTTTTTATGTTGGGTAATTGCAATGTGGACTTTTAAATCTAGAAATTTATGTCAAGGAATTAATATCCAGAGATTGTCTGGCTCACCTTTCAAAGGCAATACACCTCACACTTCTCATACATACACAGAAACAATATAAAAAATATGTATCATTATAATGATTATGATTTTAAAAGAGATTTGGACATCCACATCTTTTTCACCTTTTAACAAACCTGT
The DNA here is from genome assembly GCF_027574615.1 of Eptesicus fuscus. Lineage (NCBI taxonomy): Eukaryota > Metazoa > Chordata > Mammalia > Chiroptera > Vespertilionidae > Eptesicus > Eptesicus fuscus. The sequence goes on along the minus strand of NC_072485.1, from coordinate 20,665,134 downwards.
GATGTATGGAATAGGATTTTCATTATTTTACCCATTTTATTGATGAGACAACTGAAGTTCTGAGACTAAGTAGTTTGCTTAAGGTCTTACACATGCAAGAAGCAGAGAAAGAACTTTAAATACCTATCATTCTTAAGCCTTTGTACCTCCAAAAGTAAAATACATAGAATGGTGGGGAAAAGTATGTTTATAGCTGTTTGTATGGAAAAAGCTATAATAATTAAAAGTCTAATATGCTAATTAGACCGGACAGCCGAACGACCTTCCTGATGTAGCCGGGGCTGCAAGGGCCGAGCCCCTTGCATGAATCTCAGGGCAGTGAGTCTCTAATAATACAATAATAATCCTATATAATAGAGAGGTAATATGCAAATTGACCATCATGCCAACACACAAGATGGCCGCCCCCATGTGGACACAAGATGGCCACCACAAGATGGCAAGCATGGGAGGGCAGTTGTGGACACAAGATGGCCATCATGGGAGGGCAGTTGTAGGCAATCAGGCCTGCAAGGGAGGGGAGTTGGGGGTGACCAGGCCTACAGGGAGGGTAGTTTGGGGCAACCAGGCCGGCAGGGGAGGGTAGTTAGGGGTGACCAGGCCTGCAGGGGAGGAGCAGTTGGGGCTGACCAGGCTGGCAGAGGGGAGGGCAGTTAGGGGCAATTGAGCCTGCAGGGGAGCAGTTAGGCGTCGATCTGGCGGGCAGGGGAGTGATTAGGGGGTGATCAGGCTGGGCAGGCAGAAGTGGTTAGGGGCAATCAGGCAGGCAAGTGATTGGGAGCCAGCAGTCCTGGATTGTGAGAGGTATGTCCCAGATTGGAGAGGGTGAAGGCTGGGCTGAGAGACACCTCCCCGCCCCTCACCATGCACAAATTTCGTGCACCAGGCCTCTAGTACAAGAATAATCTCTATTTTGCATACTCACATATTATAATAAAAGTTACCCTTAGGCAATAAGGAGAGAAAATATTCCTTCTCTATATATTTATACTTCCAAAATCAAGGTCATAACAGACACTCTCTTATCTCAAACTGATTGTTCTCTGGCTTTCCTTTCTCAGTCAGTGAAGAATATCATACTTCATTCCATTTAACAGGTCAAAACTTAAACATAATCCTTAAGCCTTTTTTGTCTAATCCATCCATTAAACTCATGATATTTTCTTTCTAAATATATTTTGATTCTGTCTACTCCACATTATCTCCTCTGGTTCTACCTAAGTTAACACTACCAACATTCCTCTCATATACTGTTCCAACATCCACCGATGTCCTTATATCCATTGTGCCTTTTCTCCAGTCTGCAGTCGACACCACAATGGAGGTCATCTTTCACAATGGAACTCCCATCATTACACTTTTCAACTAACATGCTTCACATACCACTCTTTTTCTCTTTAGATTAAAAAAAAAAAAAGTCTTTAACATGCCCTCATGGCTCTGCATGTTTATGTCTTCATCTAGAAGCTTTCTCTATCCCATTCAGATTAGACTGCACCATGCTTTTCTCCCTCCAAGCCCAGCACTCTTTCCAATCTGAACTTCCCATCTGGAACTCACTACCCTGCCATACCTGCTGCAGGAGCCCCCAAATCCTACTTAAAAATGTACCTCTTCTGCCCATCCTTCAGATGCCAGCATAAGCTCTGCTTTCTTGGGAAAATCACTTCTGATCCCCAAAACAAGGCCAGATCTCTCTATTACCCGTTAGCACATCTTACTGTATCTTCATTGAATTTGTCTGTTTGAAAATATTTATTTTACTGGTTATTAATATTTAATACTCTCATACTAATCCTTGAGATCAGTGTTACTTTTTATTGTTTTTACACAAGGCAGCAATATTGACAGGTAAATGGGTATTTAAAAGTATCTGTTGATTGAAAGAATGAGTAAATGACTGAATGAGCCCTTTATATTGTTACATTTTATATAATTATTTACTGCTTGATATTTATTTTTTATTATAGAGGCTTGATTTCAGAGATGCTCCACTGTACTAGTAAGATTAACAATCTAAAATATTTATTTTTAGAACCAATTATTTATTAAGAGTAGATATAGCTGTAACACCTCTAATTTTATATACCAGAAATGACTTTAATGCAAACATTTGAGTAATAAATGGTTTCACTAAACCTATACTAATAAAAGGGTAATATGCTAATTAGACCAGATAGACCAGATGTCTTCTGGAAAAAGCCATGGTGGTGGGGGTCAAGGCAGAGCAATTAGGGGCATCAGGCAGAGGAGTTAGGGGCGATCAGGCAGGCATGCAGGTGAGGGGTTAGGAGCCAGCAGTCCCAAATTATGAAAGGGAAGTCCAACTGTGGTTTAGGCCCAATCCCACAAGGATCGGGCCTAAACCGGCAGTCGGACATCCCCCGAGGGGTCCCGGATTGGAGAGGGTGCAGGCTGGGCTGAGGGACACCCCCCCCCAAGCACAAATTTTGTGCACCAGGCCTCTAGTATTACATAATTATAAACAACACATTTTATAAATATACATGTTTTAAAATTATATACAACATATATGTGTCATATACAGTATATGCCTCTATAAAATAATAATGATGAAATAAGCACATATTAGAAATCAGTTTGTTACAGATGACAGCTCAAGTATGTAGTGACCTTATTGTAGTTTTAGCTCTTGTACTCAGTGTAGTTGTAGGAAAAACACTGGGATGAAAAATAAAAATACTCAGGTCTTAGTTCCAGTTTTGATCTAAAATCTCTCTAGGATATTAATGAAATCACATTTTTCAGGAGCCACTTTTCTTATCTGTGACTTAAGGGTTTATGCTACTCATTCTGTCAAGTCCCTGTAGCTTCACAGTGCTATTACCTTTTCTTTTTGTATTAGACTAAGATTTTTATAGATGTTACTTTCAGATCTAGAAGCATTTGAGGAAATGACAGGTGAAATAAGGGTTATGATTTATGCACAAGTATTATAAAAAGGTTAGAAAAGTATGCTTTAAATCAATGAGACTTCATTATGATATCTGAGAACTTCATTTTATTAATGGTATTTAGTATAACTTATTTTAATTTTTAGAGAACATAATTCAAATTTACTCAAAAATATAATTAGAATTTAACTTAAAATATGCAAAATATAATTTTAGGTTTTCTGGTTTTCCATAAATTAGGTCTTTTTGTTGTTGTTGTTAGTTTTATAAACCTCTCCAGTGGATGATGTGGTTCAGAATATGAATGGGATGTTGTTCTTACTCAATTTCCATGATATTTTAAACAACTTGAAAAATTATAAATCAATAGGCAATTAAAAATCAAATAAAAAATTTAAAAGAATTAGGTATTGTTAGATATCTGAAATGAGAGCTATTAATATTGATACAGAACCAAACTCTGAATAAATATGCCATTTTATGTTTATATGGCTCTTATTGCCCTTACCAGATTACAGAAAAAAAGGAAAAGAAAAAAACTTCAAGAACATAAATGAACTTAACACTTCTTTCTGACATATTTCTGTATTTTTAGAGGATTTAAGATCCTTTTAGAATCTTCAGTTCTATTATTGTGAATATTCATTAAAATTCCACTTTAGATGGAAGAGAGTGTCAATTTCTGTATTATAGCTGTTAGTAGGTGATGGAAAAATAATTTACTCTCATTGACCTTACAAAGTAAACATGACATTCATCCCTTTTATTAATAAATGTAACAAAACTTAGAAAATTTGATTAAGATTGTTACCATTATTTAACACCTCTTAGTTCTTTTCTCAAGAAATATCCCGATGACAGCTTTAATATGTTTCTTAGTAGAAAAGTCAGTGCTTGGGATTATGTCCAGGATTTTGACGGCTATATATATCATAGAGAGGTTGAAAGGTAGGAGACAGCTTCCAGAAATAATGAATACCTAGATATCCGATAGTCATCTTAAAACAATTTAGTTATACAGAGTTGGGAGGCAGCCAGGAACTGAAATTGAAGATGCAAAAATTAATGGGATAAGATAAGGGTTGTAAATCAAAAGAATTTGCAAGCTATTGGTCTTATATAGCAAGAAGATTGAACAATGATTGACAAGATGTAGATATTAACTTGAGGAGATAGAGATGGAGATAATAGGATATGGTCACCGGATTAAATGTATGGAATTAGAATACTAAAATAGATGTAAAGCAAAAAGAAAAAAAAAAAAAAAAAGGACCCAAAAAAGGTTATCTTGAGTTTTGATATTCTATGTAGATAATCACCATAGAATACATTGAAGAAATACAAATATATAAAGTATGATAACGAGTTTAATTTTACCACATTTTCTTTATCCAGTTATCCATCAAAAGACCCTTAGTTTCCAAGTCTTGGCTATTGTGAATAATGTTGCAATGAACACAGGGGTACATATGTCTTCACTCATAGTGTTTTCAAAATGTTTGGGTAGATACCCAGAAAATGGATTGCTGGATTATGTTAGCTCTATTCTTAATTTCCATAGTGGCTGTACAAGTTTACATTCCCACCAGCAGTGAATGAGGGTTCCTTTTTGTCCACACCCTCTCCAACACTTACCATATCCTATGTTTTGGTTTTGTGTTTTTGTTTATTTTTCTTCTGTGATAACTGCTTTTATTATTGTTACCATTTTCAAGACAGTACCCTACAGCTATTTTTTTTCAGGCATATTCTTTTTTTTTTTAAATTGATAAAGGCAATGTATAAAACTTGTTTGTATTTTTATACACTAGCAATGAACACTCAGAAAATAAAATTAAGGAAATGATTTCACTTATAATAGCATAAAATAATAAAATAGGTAATAAATTAACAAAAGAATTGCAAGACTTGCATACTAAAAACAACAAAATTTTTCATTGAAAGAAATTAGAGGATACCTAAATATATGAAAAGGCATTTCAAGTTTATGACTTGCAAGTGTTAATATTGTTAAATGATAATACTCCCCAAGTTCATCAACCGATTCAATATAAACCCAATCATAATCTTAGATGCCTTTTTTGCATAAATTGACAAACTGACTCTAAAATTCATATGAAAATGCAAGGGACTCAGAATAGCTGAAACAATCTTGAAAAAGAACATATTTTCTACTCTAAACTCAGAATATGAACATTTAACAAGCATAAATGCTAGAACAAAAATACATCAAAAAATATCATAACTGGAACGCCTTGTCTTGTTGATTGCTGTCTAATATAACAGGTGCTCCTTAAGTAGTGGTGAATAAGGAAATGTGGATTTTTCCCTCACCCACCCTAACACTTTCTATTATCAAATTGTAGATGCAAAATAGCCATTTACATGCAATAAACACTAATATTTCATTGGATCCTCATAGTTCACCCAGATTTGGTTCCGATTGGTTGGTTTCTATGCCAGTCAGCATCTCTGGGCCTATCTCCAGGCCTGATTAGAGAGGCAGGGCTGATCAGCAGCCCCTGCGGAGGCCCGGAGAGAAAGAGGCATGCTGCTGGCCAGGACCAGAGAGAAAGAGAGAGGCAAGGGCTGATCAACAGAGGCTATGCATCAAACCCTGCTTCTCTCTCCAGGCCTGATCCGGACTAACTTCCGGTGTTCGGTTGAGCCTTCAGTTGTTATGGTCACTGCCATTTTATATATATATATACATATATATATATACACACACACACACATACATATATATATATATAGACTAGAGGCCTGGTGCATGGATTCATGCACAGATGGGGTCCCTCAGCCTGGCCTGCACCCTCTCGCAATCCAGGCCCCCTCATAGAATGTCGGCTGAAATCCCTTAACCTTTTGCACTCGGATGTCGAGTGTGACTCGACATGGTTAGCATTAGAATAAAGGAATCGAGAAAAAAGCAAGCGAGTGCAAAGGGTTAAGGGCTGTAGTAGTGTGCAAAGCAGCAGGTTGCTGGGTGCTGCGTCGCTCCCACTCAGTAGCACACTGCTACAGAGGCCAAAGAGGCTTGCGCCACTGCAGTGGCACTCACCAGCCTTCAGCCCGGCATCTGGCGCCAGTCAGCTGAGCAGGGCTTCCGCTATGGGAGTGCACTGACCACCAAGGGTAAGCTCCTGCATTGAGCATCTGCCCCTGGTGGTCAGTGTGTGTCATAGTGACCGGTCAAATGGTCGTTCAGTCACTTAGGCTTTTATATAAATAGACTAGAGGCCTGGTGCACGAAATTCGTGCACTGGGGAGGGTGTCCCTCAGCCCAGCTTGCCCCCTCTCTAATATGGGACCCCTCGGGGGATGTCCAACTGCAGGATTAGGCCCGATTCCTGTGGAATTGGGCCTAATCCTGCAGTTGGACATTCTTCTCACAATCCGGGACTGCTGGCTCCTAACCGCTCACCTACCTGCCTGATTGCCCCCTAACTGCTTCCTTGCTGGCTTGATTGACCCCTAGCTGCTCCTCTGCGGGCCTGATTGCCCCCAAATACCCTCCCCTGCTGGCCTGATCACCCCCAAGGCTTTTATTAGTATAGATATGACCCTGCACAGAAAATTTTACTAACCCTGCTTTACAATAAGGGCTTGACGATTGAATCATTAGGACCAGACACCAAGATTTCCTTTCTTTGAATAGTGGAGGGAATACTTATCTTGTCTTTAAGTTGCCCGGAAATTAAAATGAGATAATGACTTAGAAAAGTATAAAAGCATCACATAAAGACAACTGTCTTTTTAATGAAGTGGCAAAATGAAAAACACTTTTTATTCTCCCCTTCCTTCCTTTACAGCTTTTATTTAAACTTTGAAATTTATAAAAATTTCACTCCAATTTTCATTTCTTTATATTCAACATTATTTTGTATTGGTTTCAGGTTTTATATTAGTTACAGAATAGTGGTTAGACAATCATATACTTTACAAAGTGTTCCCCGATATTTCTAGTACCCACCTGGCATCATACCATCATTACAACACTACTGACTATATTCCCTATTTAAGTGACAATGGGTTTACAGGTTCCTTTCAATCTTTCTTTTGTGTTTTTTTGTCCTTACTTTTCTTTCTCACTTCTTCCCTCATTTTCTTTATATAGTATCTCAATTGGCCATCAAAGATCAGTGAAGGCACTGGGACACGCTTCATCCATTTTACAGACCAGGAAACTGAGGCCAATTCCAGTTGGCTGTGGAACTTGACTCAGGAAGCCCTCAGAGCACACAGGAAGCCCTCAGAGCCATGCTCTTTGCGCTTCCTAAGGGGCAGCGGCCCAGCAAACAGAACAAACCTTCCAGTCAGGCTTCCGAGCCTCTTTCTCAAGCACCTCTTCATTGCGGATGCTCCACATTCTTTCCTCTCCCCCCATTCTTTACTGCCCCCCCCTTCTCCGAAGCAGGTGGAAGGCTTCCCACTCACTGCCTAGGCATGCTCTGCTATGGGGCAGGGTGTAGCGAGCTTGCTTTTGGGTGAAGGCAGGAGAAGTAGTCACTGCCTCTGAAGTGTGAAGGCCGCCTGAGCGAGGCCCATTAGCACTGGGAGCTTCTCTGAATCACGTCAGTCAGTCCAGTACCCTGCAGTGCAGTACCCCTTCACTGAGGTGGCTCCATCCCTCAACCCCCGCCTCAGGGGTGAGGGTCCTTGCCCCTCTGCCAGGAGTACTTCCATGCCCCTTGACCCCTGGCTGGGCCCACCCACATCTTGGGGGCACTGCAGAACCTCTGGCTCTCTGCAGATGAAGCAGATCCCTGCCCTAGGTCTCCGCAAAGCTATTAATCTGTGGCCAGAGGCCTGGTCTGGGTCTCAGCAACCACATGGCTGCTATGTTCCCAGGGACCCTGGGAGGGGCTGGGCGAGTCCTGCCACGCCCCACCCAGGGTAGCGATGGCCCCCGGATCCCCCGGAGCGCCTGGCTCAGCCGGACTCGCCCCCCCAGGGTGGCGATTGCCTGGCTCGGAACGCACACGCCCCCGCAGGGTGGCCATCACCTGGCTCCGGACCCCCGTATGTGCCTGGCTCGGACTGCACACACCCCCGCGGGTGGCGATTGCCTGGCTCGGGACCCCCGGCAGCGCCAGGCTCGGACCGGACACGCCCCCCGGGTGGCGATCGCCGCCCGGGAACCCCCGGCAGCGCCTGGGTTGGACCGGACACGCCCCCCAGGGTGGCGATCGCCGCCCGGGGACCCCCGGCAGCGCCTGGCTCGGACCGGACACGCCCCCCCGGGTGGCGATCGCCTGGCTCGGACCCCCGGCAGCGCCTGGCTCGGACCGGACACGCCCCCCAGGGTGGCGATCGCCGCCCGGGGACCCCCGGCAGCGCCTGGCTCGGACCGGACACGCCCCCCCGGGTGGCGATCGCCTGGCTCGGACCCCCGGCAGCGCCTGGCTCGGACCGGACACGGCCCCCAGGGTGGCGATCGCCGCCCGGGGACCCCCGAGCAGCGCCTGGCTTGGACCGGACACGCCCCCCAGGGTGACGATTGCTGCCCCAGACCCCCGGCAGCACCTGGCTTGGACCGGACACGCCCCCCCGGGTGGCGATCGCTTAGCTCGGACCCCCGGCAACGCCTGGCTCGCACCGGACACGCCACCCCGGGTGGCGATTGCTGCCCCAGACCCCCGGCAGCACCTGGCTTGGACCGGACACGCCCCCCCGGGTGGCGATCGCCTGGCTCGGACCCTCGGCAGCGCCTGGCTCGGACCGGACACGCCCCCCCGGGTGGCGATCGCTTGGCTCGGACCCCTGGCAGCGCCTGGCTCGGACCGGACACGCCCCCCAGGGTGGCGATCGCCGCACCAGACCCCCGGCAGCGCCTGGACGGACCGGACACGCCCCCCCGGGTGGCGATCGCCTGGCTCGGACCCCCGGCAGCGCCTGGCTGGGACCGGACACGCTCCCCCGGGTGGCGATCGCCGCCTGGGACCCCCGGCAGCGCCTGGCTCGGACCGGACACGCCCCCCCGGGTGGCGATCGCCGCCTGGGACCCCCGGCAGCGCCTGGCTCGGACCGGACACGCCCCCCAGGGTGGCGATCGCCGCCTGGGACCCCCGGCAGCGCCTGGCTCGGACCGGACACGCCCCCCCGGGTGGCGATCGCCTGGCTCGGACCCCCGGCAGCGCCTGGCTCGGACCGGACACGCCCACCAGGGTGGCGATCGCCTGGCTCAGACCCCCGACAGCGCCTGGCTCAGACCGGACACGCCCCCCCAGGTGGCGATCGCCTGGCTCGGACCCCCGGCAGTGCCTGGCTCGGACCGGACATGCCCCCCAGGGTGGCGATCGCCGCCAGGGACCCCGGGCAGCGCCTGGCTCGGACCGGACACGCCCCCCCGGGTGGCGATCGCAGCCCCAGACCCCGGAACTAAGAGGATTGGGCGCCGCCATCTTGCTCTTCTCAACGGCCGGATAGGCCACCCGGAGTCCCGCCCCCAGCCTCTCGCAGGCCCAATCATGGGCATAGCGGAGGTGCGGTCAATTTGCATATTTCTCTATTATAAGGTAGGATGCATTTTTGGAGTTCTAGGTCTGTGAAATGTTCCATTGGTATCTTAATAGGGATTGCATTGAATCTCTAGATTGCTTTGGGTAGTATGAGCATTCTACTAATCCATGAACACAGTATATTCTTCCATTTGTTTATGTCTCCCTCTTTTTTTATCTCTTTCTTTCAATGTTTTGTAGTTTTCCCAGTACAGGCCTTTTACCTCCTTAGTTAAGTTTATTTCTAGGTATCTTAATTTTTTTGTTGTAATGGTAAAAAAGCCATAGATTTCTGGGTGTTAATTTTGTATACTGTTACATTGCTGAATTCATTTATTAAATATAGTAGTTTTTTTATGGAGTCTTTAGGGTTTTCCATGTACAATATCATGTCATCTGTGAATAATGATATTATTCCTCTTCTTTTCCAATTTGGATGCCTTTTATTTCTTTTTCTTGTCTGATCGCTATGGCTAGAACTTCCAGTACTATCTCGAACAGGCGTGGTAAAAGTGGGCATCCCTGTCTTGTTCCGGTTCTTAGGGGAAATGGTTTTAGTTTTTGCCCATTGAGAATGATGTTGGCTGTAGGTTTGTCATGTAAGGCTTTTATTATGTTGAGATATGCTCCCTCTATTCCAACTTTGCTGAGAGTTATTATCAAGAAAGGGTGTTGGATTTTGTAAAATGCTTTTTCTGCAGCTATTGATAGTATCATGTGATTTTTGTCTCTCAATTTGTTTATGTGATATATCATGTTTATTGATTTGTGAATATTGTACCAGCCTTGCATCCCTGTAATAAATCTCACTTGATCATAGTATATAATATTTTTAATATTTTGCTGGATGCGATTGCTAGAATTTTGTTGAGAATTTTAGCATCTATGTTCATCAGGGATATTGGCCTATAATTCTCTTTCTTAATAGTATCTTTATCTGTTTTTGGAATTAGGGTTATTCTGGCCTCATAATAAGAGTTTGGAAGTGTTCCTTCCTCTTGAATTTTCTGAAATAATTTGAGGACTATAAGTGTTAGTTCTTCTTTGAATGTTTGGTAAAACTCCCCTGTGAAGCCTTCCAGAACTGGGCTTTTGTTTGGTTGGAGTTTTTTTATTACTGCTTCTATTTCATCAGTTGTTATTGGCCAATTCAGGTTTTTGGATTCTTCCTGATTCAGTTTTGGGAGATTGTATTTTTCTAGAAATTTGTCTATTTCATTCACATTGTCCAGCTTGTGTTGGTATATATTTGTTCATAGTATTTTCTTATAATCCTTTGTATTTCTGTGGTGTCAGTGGTTACTTCTCCACGTTTGTTTCTGATTTTATTTATTTAGGTCATCTCTCTGTTTCTTGATGAGTCTGGCTAATGGTTTATCAATTTTGTTTATCCTTTCAAAGAACCAACTCTTGGTTTCATTGATTTTTTGTATTATTTCTTTTAGTCTCTATGTGATTTATTTCTGCTCTATTCTTTCCTTCCTTCTACTTACACTGGGCTTTTCTTGTTGTTCTCTTTCTAGTTTTTTAAGTTGTAGGGTTAAATAGTTTATTGCTGATTTTTCATGGTTTTTTTGTATGCCTGTAGGCAGTGATGGCGAACCTATGACACGCGTGTCAGCACTGACACATGTAGCCATTTCTGATGACACGCGGCCGCTGAGGCGGCCGCATGCCGAGGATGAAACATTTGCTGCTCCTGAGGATGAAACATTTGTGAAATAATGTTTTTTCCTTAAAGTGACACACTACCCGAGTTATGCTCAGTTTTTTGGCGAAGTTTGACACACCAAGCTCAAAAGGTTGCCCATCATACCTGTAGTGCTATGAACTTCTCTCTCAGGACTGCTTTTGCTGTGTCCCAGAGATTTGGAGTTGTTGTGTGTTCATTTTCACTTGTTTCCAGGAAGTTTTTTTATTTTTTTCTTGATCTCGTTGGTAACCCATTCATTGTTTAATAACATGCTATTTAGCCTCCACGTGTTTGAATGTTTTTGGGTTTTTTTTTATTGTGGTTTATTTCTAATTTCATTCCACTGTGATCTGAGAAGATGCTTGATATTATTTCAATCTTCTTGAACTTGTAGAGACTTGATTTGTGTCCTAACATGTGGTCTATTATTGTGAAAGGTCCATGTGCACTTAAGAAGAATGTATATTCTGTTGCATTAGGGTGAAATGTTCTATAAATATCAATTAAATCCATCTGATCCAGTGTGTCCTTTACAGTCTCTGTTTCCTTGTTAAGTTTTTGTCTGGAATATCTATCCAGTGAAGTCAGAGAGGTGTTAAGGTCCCCAACTATGACTGTATTGTTGTGTATCTCTCCTTTAAAGTCCTCTAGAAGTTTTTTTTTAATATATTTAGGTGCTCCTATATTGGGTGCCTATATGTTTACCAAGGTTATATCCTCTTGTTGGATGGATCCCTCTAGTATTATGTTGTCTTTTGTGACGGACTTCCTTTTAAAGTCTATTTTGTTGGATATGAGTATTGCTACTCCAGCTTTATTTTTCTTTTCCATTGGCATGGAATTTTTTTCCATCCCTTCACTCTCATCCTGTGTGTGTCTTTTGTTTTGAGGTGGGATACATGTTTTTGTATCCATTCAGCTACCCTATGCCTTTTGATTGGAGCATTTAATCCATTTACATTTAGGGTTATTAATAGGTACTTATTTATTGCCATTTAAATCTGTATGGCTAGGTTTCTCTCTCTGTTTTTTCTTCTCATTACAGCATTGCCTTTAGCAGTTCTTGTAATGTTGGCTTGGTGGTAATGTTCTCCTTTAGACTTTTTTTGTCTGGGAAGCTCTTTATTTGACTATTTTGAATGATAGCTTTGCTGGATATAGTAATCTTAGTCTCAGATCCTTGCTTTCCATTACCTAGAGTACTTCATGCCATTCACTTTTGTAGAGTTTCTGAAGAGAAATCAGGTGTCAGCCTTATGGGAACTTCATTGTAGGTAAATTTTTCTTTTAAGATTATCTCTTTGTCTTTAATTTTTGGCATTTTAATTATGATGTGTCTGGGTGTGGGCCTGTGTGGGTTCTTCTTGTTTGGGGTTCTCTGTGCCTCCTGAACTTGTGTGACTTTTTTCTTTACCAGGTTAGGGAAGTTTTCTGCCATTATTTCTTCAAACACCTTTTCTATGCTTTTCTCCCTTTCTGCCTCTTCTGGCACACCTGCTATTCTAATATTGTTACATTTCACATTGTCCCACAGCTCCCTTAAGCTGTCCTCCCTTTTTTTTTTTTTTTTTTTTTTAATTGTTTTACTTTCTTTTTGGTTCTCTTATTGATATTTTCAAGTCTGTCTTCTAATTCACTGATTTGATCCTTAGCTTCCCCTAATCTGCTATGTATTCCTTCCAGTGTGTTCTTTGTGTTATGTCATTCTTTATCTCAGAGTATTCTTTTTTCATAGTTACTATATTTTTTATCATGCTGTTGAGCATTTTTACCATCATTACTCTGAACTCTGTTTCAGATAAATTTCTTATCTCTGCTTTATTTATCTCTTCTTCTGAAGAATTCTCTAGTTCTTTCATTTGGGGTTGTTTCTTTGTCTCCTCATTTTAGCTTTCTGTTTGAGTATGTAACTATGTATTAGGAAGATCCCCTACACCTTTCGATCTCTAGTGCAGGGCAGTGTTAAAGGCTGTTTCTAATTAGATCAGGCATAGACTCAAAGCCTCCAGAGACTGCCTCTACCTACAGACTGATAGGATTCTGACTTGAATTGACCCCCAGACAATCATCCTCAGGTGTGGCCAGTTTTTTGTGTGTTTTTTTTTCAACAGTGTGGGGCAGTTACTTCTGGCTGGTGGCTAATTGTTATTTTTAATCTTTTAAGTGGCCTCAGGGCAAGGGGTTTTCCAATAGGGTTTGTCAACTTTCTTCCCCCCCAGGCAAGGCAAATGTCTATGTGTGAAAGATGTCCTCCACTGCATGAGGGAATAACTCAGTCCAGGAAACTTGGGGTGTCTGCCTTCTGAGCTCTATCGCCCAAGTCCCCAGTCCTGGCTTCTGCTCTCACATTTCCTCCACTTTACCCTCCTTTTGCCGGATCACAAGGTGGGTGGCTCCACAGAGAATTTTTTACTTTGGCCCTTTAAGAGAGTGCCTAAATTTTCAGCTGTTACTTCCTGTCAGATAGCACCCCACTGCTTTTCACAGCCAGATGTTATGTGTGTACCCTCCTCATTTTTGGTGCTCTCTGCTGGGGGGCCCAGCTTGGGGATTAGATCCCAGAGTTCTCAGTGGCAACCCCCTACAGCTGAGATATTTCTCTGGGACTTCAGTTGCTGTCTGTGGGCACCACCCAACCCTTTCATGCCTCTGCCCTCTTACCAGTCTCTATGTGGTCTCCACTTTCAGTCCTCGGGTATCAGGGTTCTCTCCTGCAAGATTTCCGTTGATTATTCAGTAAGTTTTTCTGCATATTAGTTGTTATGCCAGTTTGTTCCTGGGAGCATGTCCATGCAGCATACACTAACTCTGATGCCATTTTTAATCTCCTCCAGGCATATTCTGATTGGACAAAAAACCATTGCTTCTCCACTTCAATAAGAGAGATATGGGCAGGACTGGTAGTGTTTTGAAAGAAAGTGGCCAGGGTGAGGACAAAACTGAGACAGCCAGATGGAAGTGGGCAGTTGGTGCTATTGGTGATATCAGAAGCCTCTAGCCATATCTTGTGTTATTGATAATAGCCATTCTATCAGGTATGAGGTGGTAGCTCATTGTGGTTTTAATTTACAATTCCCTTATAGCTAGTGAATTTGAACATCACTTTCATATTTTTGTTGGCAACTTATATGTCTTCCTTGGAAAAGTGTCCACTGTCTATTTCTTAACCAAATTGGTTTTGTGTTGCTGTTGTTTGAGTTATACAAGCTCATTATATATTTTGGTTATTAGCCTTTTATTGGAGGTATCATTTGAAAATATTTTCTCCCATTTGGTTGGCTGACTTATTGTTTTGTTGATGATTTCTTTTGCAGTGGAAAGCTTTTTAGTTTGATGTGTTCCTACTCATTTATTTTCCTTTTACTTTACTTGTCTTTGGTATCAAGTTCACAAAAACTCATCTGAGACCGAGGTCCATAGTTTGGTGCCTATGTTTTCTTCTATGTATTTTATTGCTTCAGGTCTTAAATTCAAGTCTTTAATAGATGTCAGTTAATTTGTGTCTATGGTATCAGCAGTCTAGTTTCATTCTTTTGCATGTGGATTTCTAATTTGTCCAATACCATTTATTAAGGAGACTGTCCTTTATGCATTATGTTTGTGAAATTTATATGATTCATTTTAAAAAGAAACCTCAAAGATTGTTAGATACAGATTAGCTCAGAATGAGTCTGAGACATTTTGTTTATTAAGTACGTTTACATAGTTATAATACCATTATTTTTAGGATTACTATAACATTTAATGATGGCTGGATAAGTTTTCCAAGCTGCTTTATAAAGCCAAATATATCAATAAAATATAGGAAAGGAAGTGTGAAGGATTTATTTTGCATTCTGTATATCTCACACATTATATATATGTTTTATAATTCTTCCAGTTATCAAATTGATAAGATACAGATTTATATTTTGTGCTCCATATGTTGATTACATGCTGTTGTTTGCATGCTACTTATTCTTGGTGTCAAGCAGGATTAAGTATATATTTTTTTCTTTCTTCCTAAGAAGAATATAGGGGAAGTTAAATAAGTGGGAGAACAACACTATATATTGATTCACTTCTCTAACTTTAGTGCTTGTTTTATTCTTCTTAAAATGATAGACTCTTGATCTTTGATAAATGGCTGGCAAAGCTGTTTGGTTCCCTGTGCTTCTGAAATAGTACATAGAAAGGTTTTCTTAACTGATGGCGAGCTCCCTGAATCAGTATGTTTCTGTACTTTCCACAGTACTGATACATTTGTTTTTGTTTTAAGTGTAGCAACAGATTAGGACAATAGTTTTTTTTGTACACTGAGACACAATCAGGGCAGGTAGAATGACGATCATGTAACAATCCCTATCTGTTATTTGTGAAAATTTTCCACTTTTCAGTCCAGAAGAGAGATGATTCCAAATATAAAACATGAAGCAAAAGGAAGATAAAAAGGAAGCAGTCAGTGTGCAACACAAAAATGCTTTTGCATTCTAACACTAAGTTTTTTAAGTACAGTCATGCATCGCTTAATGATGGGGTAGGTTCTGAGAAATGCATCATTAGGTGAACATGATAGACTATGATATAGTCTACTAGTATAGTCTACTATTTCTAGTCTACAAACTGTGTGCAGCACATAGGGCCAAACCTGCTTGTTTGCAATGTTAAAAGTAAAGGCTAGCCCTAGCTGGTTTGGCTCAGTTGATAGGGTGTTGGCCTGCAGACTGAAGGGTCCCAGGTTTGACTTCGGTCAAAGGCACATGCCCAGGTTGTGGGCTCAATCCCCAGTGTGTGGCGTGCAGGAGGCAGCTGATCAATGATTCTCTCTCATCATTGATGTGTCTATCTCTCTCTCCCTCTCCCTTCCTCTCTGAATATGATCATGAATGTACTGCTTATATCTGGATGGTAAACTCAAGAGTCATTGCATAATATGAAAGTGAGTGTCAAGTCTGTGAATGCTGATGTCATAGTGTTACCAAGCAAGGTCCTCTGCCCAATGTGTATAGGAGCCAACCTCTGACACAGCTTTTGAGGAAAAGAAAGAGATTTGCCAGGCCAGCATGGCTCAGTGGTTGAGCATCGACCTATGAACTAGGAGGTCAAGGTTTGATTCCTGGGCAGGGCTCATGACTGGTGTGGGCTCGATTTCCAGTGTGGGATGTGCAGGAGGCATCCAATCAATGATTCTCATAATTGGTGTTTCTTTCTCTCTTTTCCTCTATGAAATCAATAAAAATACATGTTTTTAAAAGGAAAGCCTTTATTATTTGTGGATTGACCTATGAGGAGACAGGAGACACTGCTCCAATTTGCCTCCCTGATCCAGGGTAGGTTTATAAGGGGTTAGGAGGGAACAGCTCTGCGGAAGTGCTGGCAGGGCAAGTGGTGATTGAAGAGTTTTGGAACTTGGCCATTTATGAATTGGCCATTTATGAAGGGGCTTTAGAACTGGATCTTCCAGGATGGTGGACCCTTCACTTCTGAAAGGGTTCCTGTGTTCAAGTGGCAGGTCATGTCCCCAGCCTTTGGGGAAGGGGAGGCTTTGGTTCCTGGTCTAGCTGATAGATACACAGTAAAATAACTCAATGATTGTATTAATCATGGTTCTTCTGTAAGGGAGTAGAATGAGTTTTGAGCTGGCCAATGTGATTTGTGTGCTGTTTCAAAAGCAGCTAAAGACTTTTTGGAAGCTAAATAAGCTAATTGTGGAGGAATATTACTTATCAGTATTCAGTTGGCCTCCTTATGGATAAAAGTCCTTTGAGGCATTCATTTCCAGAACAGGGAATTTTCGTCCATACTCAATAGGATGTCATTAGGCAATAGGGATTTTTTTTTTTGCTTCATTATAATCTTATATGTGTTCTCTCACTGATCAAATGTTGTTATTCAGCTCACAACTGTATAGTGTAATACAAGACAAAAGACAATAAAAATATTTTATGTAGTAGAGATAGGAAAGAACTTTTAAGAATAATGCATTCTCAACACCTTCATTAATGAGGTACATACCAAACAGATAATATGCAAACACAAGGGAATTCACACAAGGTGTGAAATTAAAGGGAAACAGATGTATTCCATCAGGACTCCTTGGGCTCACATAATTACAACTAAAGAAAGGGACTCTTGGCCAAAAGCAAATGGCTAATGAATCCATGATATAAAACTGCCACAGCAATATCTGCCCTAGGCTCTATCCCACTACCCCAGATGAAAAATTCCTTGGCAGAAAATATTGGGTAAGAGATAAGAAAGAGCATGATGGACTCTATGGGGCTACACTCCCGGCTTGGGTTCAGCTCAAGGTCCTGTGCTATTGCTCTGATCAGGTGTGGAACTCCAGATGATTGTTCCCCAAATTAAGGAAATAACTATATAGAAACCAAAGAAGTTAATTATTTCCTTCCTTTATTCTTATTTTAGTTACATCCAAGAAATTCTTATTTATTTATTAAAACATTTTTTTCTGTCCTGGGAGGAATTAAGAAGGAAAAGTATTATTTTTTTTCTGTGTGTAATATGGAATAGAGTAAGATGATGGTTCTTTTCATATGGTCAATTTTCATTACTGGAACACAGTTTTCTGATCTTGATTCTGATATCATCCTCATTAAACTGTGCTATTTCTATTCTCTTGCACACTTGAGTTCAGAAAACATTTAAACCCTGGTGAGTAACAGAGCTATAAGAGAAGGCAGTGTCACTAATAGAGCTTCAGTGTCACTTGACAATTCTGTAATACATCTATTGTTTGTTTTGTAAAAAACAAGATAAACATCCCCAGGGAGTTGGTAGCATTGCCTTTAAATTAAGAGTTTCATAAGTTCCATATCATTTGCTAAAACAACAGTTGTTAAATTATTTGACTTTTCCTTTATGTCCTTTACCCTCACAATGGGGAGAAATCAAAATTAAAAGCCCCTTTACCAGCAGATGGTCAAATGAGTCCCAAAGAAAGAGGGGAAAAAATATTCAAGCTTTCTTCTTTTAACTTGGAGTGTTTTTTGTTGCATGAGAAACATGAGTTTTTGCATATAAAGAAATTATCCCAAGCATAAGGAGTTTCATTAATATCACATCAACATCTTATCTAGATTTTTCCAAAGTTCACATCATGTATTTTGAATGTCTTGCATATCCTTAAATGGAGAAAAAAAATGGTGAAATATGTTTTACATTGTTTTAACTTAAAAGTTTATATAATTCAAATCTCTGCATTATCAAGTTTATGTGTGGTAAATATAACCAATGTTGTTGACTATCTTAAATAAGTTTCCCACGATTTCCAGGAATAGTATCTGGAAGGAAAAAGAAAAGTATGCAGCAGTCACTATAATAAAACTCACTCATAACTTGGAATTCTTATTGCACAACATTTGTAATATTGATCTAATGAAATGAAATTATCTTAACAGTTGTTGCCAAAGAAAACATTTAGCCAAGTACATGGAGATGAGTCACACTGGCATTTTAAAGGGAATAAGAAATTTGTTAAAAGTACGTTCACACATAGGACTTAAGGGAACTTATTTTGAGAGAAATTTGAAGAAGGTGTTTTCACGAACCACTTAAAATTCACTGTTGAGATGTATCATACAGTATGTTGTTTTTAGGTTATTTTGGTTTCCCTCATGTGCTTTGTTGTTATCTCTCTTGAGTAAGAAACTGATCTTCTCATTTATCATATTTCTTGTGTTATTTAATTTGGAAATGATATAAAACATTTTTATCTATTATATGAAAAAATCCATTTGCCAGTATATACATGCTTTTGACAAAATATAAGCTTAACATATACATTTTACACTAATAATCAAATTTAACTCTACTATTATACCTCAAAACATTCTTGTTTTACTTATACATTCTCTGCTAATTTGCACTTAAGCACATACAACTAGGATCGGTCCATATTTTCACCTACTGGCATTTGTATTTAAGGCCAAAACATACTTTCTTTATGAACATAACTGTATGTATAGGCTAGCTTATGTTAACAAACAAAGCCAATATTTCAGTTGCTTAAAATAGCAAAGGCTATTTCTTACTCATTATGTGTGTGTAGAGAGAGAAGAGATATTTTTAAACTGTTTAAGTTACTAACCAAACCTTATTTGTGGAAAAATATTTGTCCCTAATAGCAAATACTCAAAATTTCTTGTGTATGTGAGAGAGAGAGAAAGGCCATCTACCACTGACACAGGACCCCAAGGGCAGTATGTCCAAAGAACCATCTGGCAAATGTAACAAATTAATACTGTATTATTGTTTATCTTTGGTTCCAAATTTCATGCCTTTGTGAGTTGAGTTTGGACTAGCTTAACTCCTCTAACCTAGGTACGTAAAACCAGTCTGCCCCACAGTCCTCTTCTCCTCATCCCATACTCAAGCCCTTGGGTTGCCAAGGTGGGACACCTCCCATAATTGGAAGCTCGGGTTTGTCTGATTGCATTAGTCAGAGTTCTAAAGAATAAAGAGGGGGAGATGGATCCAAAATATCAAAAAATAAAACAAAAATCAGAGATGCCAAAATAGTGGAAAGGCAAGAAACTAGAAATGTGAATTACCAAGAAAGCCAGGTTGCCATTTCCATGTGTTTTTCCCAAAAGCTACAACTGATAGCCACTACTAAATTCGTGATTTCAATTAGTACAAGATCCATACCAAAACTCTCTGGGCCTTGCAGACTTTTTGGGATCTGGAGTGCTTGTTTAAAGTCTTCTGCATTTTGTTTGCATGAAGCCTGTCATAAGCAGGGAAACCTATTTGATGTGTTACCTCTTAACACAGGGGTATACCTTGACACCCAATGGGTTCAGGGACTCTAGGCTAAAAGGAGTGCAATTAACCTTGGAAGCTGAGGAGGACAAGAGGAGACAGAAGTAAAGAGAGAATTTATGAGCATCAAGAAAAGGACTTGAATTTCCCTGGGGGATTTAATTTTTGATTTTTTGGGATTAATTTTTGTGCTAGTACTAATATACCAGTTAGTTCATAGACATCTAGAAATTACTTTCTGGATGAAGAACACTGGATGTTTTAGATTTTTTTTTTTCCTACAGCTCATACTCCATCCCCCTTGACCTCCCATTACCAAAGTATTTTTGTTGATAATCTATGGTTTTAATCATACTGACAGGACACTCCTGATAAGTAATTTAATGGAGATCAGATTAGAGTGAGGTGATTGCCTAGATTAGCATATTTATGTAACCCACTTTGGCATTCCTTGAAATAGAAAAACAGTAAGAGTGGTTCTGGAAAACAGAAACAAGAACCACCAACCTCCCTCCACACACACACACACATCTCCCTCTACACCTCCCCAAAATATAATTGATTTGAAGAAAATGTAATAATTACTTCCTACTAGTGACCCGGTGCATGGATTCGTGCATATTGAAAGGAAATTAATTAGAAGGTGGCCAGTGGGGCAGGACTGTGCAAGATGGGCTGGACACACCCTGGAGTCAACCTCCTGTGGTCCCTCCCTGGCTGGCTGAACCTGGGGCGGCACTGTGACTCAAAGGGTATCTGTGAAGTGAGTGGGGTTCTCTGGCAGGTGGGGTCCCTTGGCCTGGCCTGCGGGGATCAGGTTGAAACTGGCTCTCCGACACCCCCGAGGGGTCCCAGAGTGAGAGAGGAATCTTGAGGAATTGAGCTCCCTCCTCTCTAGTTCCGGGGTGTGTCACCCAAGAACCACAACTCGGCAGCTCCTGCATTGAGTGTCTGCCCCCTGGTGGTCAGTGTGCATCTTAGCTACTGGCCAGTTGGATGGTTCCTTAACCTTTTATAGATAATTTACAGATGCCCTTTCAATTTCATATTTCATTATTAGAATTCTGAGATTTTTTCAGTGTATAGTGTTTTTTTTTTTTTTTTAAATCATTTATTTTTATTGATTTTTCACAGAGAAGAAGGGAGAGGGAGAGTTAGAAACATTGAGAGAGAAACATCATCGGCTGCCTCCTGCACACCCCCCATGGGGATGTGCCCGCAACCAAGGTATATGCCCTTGACCGGGAATCGACCCGGGACCCTTCAGTCCGCAGGCCGAGCTCTATCCACTGAGCCACACCGGCCAGGGCTGTATAGTGTTTTTAAAGTTATAACTATAATTAGTAAAGTTTAAGCTGTGGGTGGTGATGCAGTAGAGAAATCAAATAAAGTTTTAAAAATCAACTTTTAATAGCAACAGCAGTTCACACAATTAAGCTAGCAATTCAGCGAACTGCATCTTTTACAAATTCCAAGCTCTGACACATCATGGGGTGACTTTATAGCCTACTGTTTTCACATCCTTGTTGATGTCTTGAATTAGTCAAGCATCTGTTGCCCCAATGAAGTCAGATATCTAATTCACTGTATTTATTTTCAGCATTGAAGTTGTGGTCTGATGCTTTTATATATTTATACAAGTGAGACATATTTTTTGAATATTTTCTCATAATCATTATTTATTTGTATTTTAATGAAAGGTACCTGTGAGGGATTGTTTTTTTCAAATCGGTCTATCAAAAGACTTATTCTTTCAATATTTCCATTTACTTACTTTCTCTCTCTCTCTCTTTTTTTATTTTTTTTTTTTTTGCTAGTAGAATACTATGCAAGTCAAAGAGAAGACTTATTCTAAAACATAAAGGAGTAAATTGGCAAGTCATCATTAACTGGTGCTTTCACAGTCTCATTCGCTACTATCTGGGTTCTGTATCATTTTTCCCTTCCACATAATGCATAGCCCAAAATGAAAGAATTAGACTAAGGAATTTAGATAATCTTTATTCAGAATATTTTAAAACTATTTTGATGAGATCAAAGATCTTAGGCATATTACAAAAAAACAAACCAGTTTTAAAAACCATGCTTCCCTACTGTTAATGAAATGACTCTACTCAACATATTTTTATTAAGTTGTGATTCTTTTAATAACATAAAAATGAATGAAACTTGAATATTTTCAAATACATGTCCTAAATTCAAAGCATTAGGAAGACAGTCTTGAAATGTATTCCTTTTTATATTAAGCTAAACAGCTCCTTGTTGAAATACTTTAGATTAAAATTTTAAAGCTGACAGAAAAGTGACTGGTATGTAAAAGGTAATAGATATACCCCTTCTTTAACTTTTGTTCGCATGTCATGTGACTGACTAATGGACTATTATTTAGTGCTAAATTGTTTTTCTTAATGCTAATACCTTTTTTTTCTTAATAGGGAAAATATAAAACAGATACCGCCCCTCTCCCCTGCCAAAAAAAAGTTGTTGCATGCAACCATGGGAGATTTTGAGTTATGAAATTATTCTCTCCAGATAAATATTACATTAATAAAGTATTGACTGTGTAAAGGCAAGTGACTTTAAAATAAAAGTAAATACTATCCATGGTTTCTAAATTCAATAGAAAATTATCAAGATGTTTCAACTAATTAAGGTGGCTTAATCAACAAAGTGTGATGGCTGGTATATTTAACAAGACCACAGACAATTCTAAAAATAGCTATCCTTCCCCCCCACACACACACACATTATTGTCTGTATTTGTCTCCAAAGAGTTACTAAAGGGCTAAGAGGACAGAGAGAACTGGGAAAAGTAACTGGCAGAGTGGTTAAATAATCTTCTTAAAAAATGATGAGGACGATAGTATTACTTACAAAGGGAAGAAACTCAGGCTTGCCTATGAGCACTAGTCAAACTCAGGGAGAGATGCTACTTGAATCGGGGATTTCTGCATGTGGAATCCATGTGTGCATTTACTCATTGGAAGGTTTCTCGAAAGAGAAACCAAAGGAAGAAACTAGTGAAAGCAAAAGAGATGAAAATTGCTAAGGAGACGTTTCCCTCTCCTTTCCAACTGCAGTATAGCTAAGGCAAGTGGGGAAGGAATGGAGAAGAAAACTTTCATTGTGTTTAGGACTCAAAAATAAATAGGCAGCTCCTTGAAGAAGTAAAAAAAAAAAAAGGATAATGAAGGCTGGGGACCTTAAGAATTCATTAAATGAGGCTTCATTAGTCACACATGGCATGTTCCCTCTCTGTGTCTTTCGGGTTTTGGAGGAGGAGTCCAATAATCTTTCCAGTAGTTTTATTTCTTTTAGGTTTGTTGTATCAATTCCATGTATGTATTGATTTTTGCATAAGGCAGATAAGAAGAGCCAAGGACTTATTTTTGGGGAAAACATGAATAGGAGAAATGTCGGATACCTCCCTTGTTTACTCTTACTGCCTAAGTCTAGGTTGTTTTGTAAGATAAATTGAGACATATTAAAAATGTTAAGTGTATATTTGAGCAAAGATCAATTTAAATCAGGCAGCATGCAATCTAGTAGATAAAAAGGAGTTCTGAGAAGCTGTACAAAATGAAACATTTTTATAGCCAGAAGAGAATGGGGAAAGAAAGTTATAGTAAGCAGAGAAGTAGGCTGCTTATGGCAAAGTTACTTTCCTCTAGTCTAGGGCCGTGGTCGGCAAACTGCGGCTCACGAGCCACATGCAGCTCTTTGGCCCCTTGAGTGTGGCTCTTCCACGGCCTGGGCAAGTCTATTTTGAAGAAGTGGCATTAGAAGAAGTTTAAGTTTAAAAAATTTGGCTCTCAAAAGAAATTTCAATCGTTGTACTGTTGATATTTGGCTCTGTTGACTAATGAGTTTGCTGACCACTGGTCTAGGGGATGGCTGGGGTCTATCTAGTGCTGATCAGGTGATTCCTGATTGACTGGTTTAAGAGTACATTTCTGGTTAAGTGTTGGCTTTGGTGACGTGGAAGCAACTCCATTTTGGACCTGTTGTCTTATTTTTAACAAATAAGATTATCGGCCAAATGGAGAGATGTGGTCAATATTTAAGGCATTGGCACTATTCTTGCTACTGATCTGGAATTCTCCATTATTTTTTGCTGAGTCTCTGTGGGGTATTCACAGGTAATGATGTCGGGTTCACATTTTTAAGTCAGTCATTCTCTTTGCTCTTTTTCTGATGTTCTAATCTTAGAGAGATCATCTTCTTGGTGGTTACTGGCTGTGAACATCCTTTACAACTTTTGAGGTACCAAGGAGACTAATTATTAGAAGCATGATAATTCTCAATGTCTGAAATTCATTTCAGAGCCAAACAATTGGGATAAAGTAAGTTTTAAAAAGACCCAGTTTTAAGGAGTCACTTTCTTAAGCCAAGTGGCTTCTTCTTATGTAGTTGAGAAGTTATGTAGTTCCTCAGAAGTGGCAATCCAACATATGAGGTTACCTTTCTTGCTCACAAATGTTGTAATAGAGATAACATGAGCTTATTTGACTTTTAGTAAACCTAGGTGGAATAAAGTATTATATTTAATTCTAATAACTCTAAAGACATGCCTGCTTTATTTAAACTAACAAACTTAAACTAGAAGTTTATCTTAGATCATGTGACCTTGGCAAACATTTGGCAAGACTCAAAATCTTTGCTTTCTAGGTCGATTAAAGGTTAAAAATTTAAAACAAAATAAGTAAAACCTTTTATAAACTATTATCAAGAGCAGCTCAATAGTCCAGGAATAGTTTGTCCTTTTAGCAGATGAAATAAAATTAAGTTTTAGTCTTACATAAGTCCACTATTTTCATTATATGTTTTTAGTAGTCTCTATATTTTTTAGGGTATATATTTGATTTAAATAGAGCTCTTTAAAAATTAACTTTGGCTATACCATTCAGAGGTAGAAAAAAATGACCCATTTTTAAAATATAAGTATGCATAGACATGCAAAATTATATAGACCAATGTAACCAGAAATCTTGTAGCATTCATTTTAAAATCTTAGCCATGAGACAGGTACAATAAAGCAAAATTCACTAGTTTAAAAAAGAACAGTTGGATCAAAACTGTGGTTCTGGCAGATGGGTAAGTTAAGGTTACTTGATCAAGTGACAGATGGCTGAAGCTTTTTGCTAATATTTGTGAAGGAGATTTTTAAGGTTTTTGTTTGTTCTTGACACATATAGCAGGTTCTTGCATAAAGTTTTGTTTAACATAATTTTGTTATAACATTAATGAATTGCCCCAGGGATTTAACTATTTTTTATATCAATTAGGCTATGGTAAAATTGTAATTATTATGCATCATTTTGCTGCAGTTACAAGAACCTATTGACATTGTTAAGTGAGGACTTATTCCTGTCCACAGCCTTTATAAAATTGCTAGAGGCCCGGTGCACGAAATTCATACACGCGGGTGGGGAGGGTGTGTGTGTGTGTCCCTCAGCCCAGCCTGCACCTTCTCCAATCTGGAACCCCTTGAGGGATGTCTGACTGGGATCAGGCCTAAACGGGCAGTCAGACATTCCTCTCACAATCCAGGACTGCTGGCTCCCAACTGCTTGCCTTCCTGATTGCCCCTGCCAGCCTGATCACTGTCTAACTGCTCCCCTGCCAGCCTGGTCACCCCTAACTGCCCTCTCCTGCAGGCTTGATTGCCCCCAACTGCCTTCCCTTGCAGGCC
Source organism: Eptesicus fuscus (assembly GCF_027574615.1). Lineage (NCBI taxonomy): Eukaryota > Metazoa > Chordata > Mammalia > Chiroptera > Vespertilionidae > Eptesicus > Eptesicus fuscus. The sequence continues at coordinate 20,639,568 of NC_072485.1, read as the reverse complement.
TGGTCCCTCCCAACTGCCCTCCCCTGCTGGCCATCTTGTGTCCACATGGGGGCAGCCATCTTATGTGTTGGAGTGCTGGTCAATCTGCCTATTACTCTTATTAGATAGGATAGAGGCCTGGTGCATGGGTGGGGGTTCTCTTGGGGTGTGGCTCGGCCTAGGCAAGGGGCCTGTGGTGGTTTGCAGGCTGGCCACACCACCCGGCAACCCAAGCGGAGGCCCTGGTATCTGGTGTTTATTTATCTTCTACAATTGAAACTTTGTAGCCTTGAGCAGAGCCAAGCCTTCTGCTAGCTCAGTGGTGGCAGCCATTTCTGTTGGAATTTATCTATCTTATATAATTGAAACTTTGTAGTCTTAAGCAGAGATCTGGGCCAGCCAGGGGGTGAGGAAAGCTTGGCTTCCTCCATCACCTGGGAAACCCAAGCCTCCCTCCTGCTCTCTCTGTGGCTGCAGCCATCTTGGTTGGGTTAATTTGCATACTCACCTCCTGATTGGCTTATGGGCGTGGAGTGATGGTTAATTTGAATATTACGCTTTTATTAGATAGGATATTTTCAACAAGAGTGCCTTTATAAGAATCTATCTTTTTAAAAGCCTCTTTCCCCCTTTTATTTACCTCCATCTCCTGTGATTATGGGCAGTGTTTTACTTACCTTTTGGGGTGTATACATTTCAAAGACATGGAAAGATTTATATCTTTAAGGGACAGAGAAAAAATTAACATTTTATCCTAGGAGTTTTGGGGTATATCTCTTATAAGAAGTCTAAAGTAACTACTATTTATGTATTCCCTTCATTTTCTTAAAAGCAGGACACTTCTATTCACAAAGTCCTGACCTGTGACAATGTCTGCAAGCATTTGAGATGGATGGGAAAGGTACATGGACTTTGAGTTGCTTCTAGAGCTGCATTTCTGGTTTTGCAAATTTGGAAGATAATGATAGTTGCTTTTATTATTAAGTGTAGGTACAATGTTATGTTAGTTTCAGATGTGCAAATAGTGATTAGTCATGTTTAGACCTTATGTTGCTTTTAATTCCTCAAATAATAGGGTTGCAGCTTCAATGATATCAAGGGGCTGACTGCCCATCCAACTAACATCATCCTCAATTTTCTTCTTTATATCGGTGAAATCTTCAACTAAGATAAAAATCAAAGGATTCCTAGATCTAGATCTGTGTGACTCTGGAGTGTGTTAGTAAATCTTCCCACAAAAGGCTTTATAGTGTTTGTCTTTCCCTCTGGGCATATAGAATGTTTCTCCTCTAAGCAAAAATAAAACTTTCAAATACCTTGTCAGGTTTCAATTGGGACAAACAGTAAATATTCCTAGCATTATTAAACAATGCAAGAGGCATCCCCAAAGAGGGTGCAAAACACACTAACTTCCCAAGACCCAGAGCCACTTCAAGATAAATTTTAAAAAAGAAAGACAATTTCCTTGAGAGCTGTCAATAGTTGGTAGGACTGTAGGTACAAATGGAGTGAAATCTATATTTCTGTACAGCAACATTTAGGGGGTCCCCAATCTGAAGTTTGCCAAGGAACGCTCTCAGGGCACATTACAAGACAAACAAGAAGGCAATAGCTTTTCATCAGAAAGAATTAACAACCAATGAGTACTTTCCCAAAAATACACAAGCTACAATGTAAAGATCTAATTCTTTCTCTTTTTTTTTTTTTGCCAGTTTCAATTTGAAAAGAAAGGACAATGTGAAATTTTACCTTCCTCTCTCAACCAAGTAAAATGTGAAAAAACTTTTCCATGAGTGGCAATATTAAATATGACATATACAACTCAATATTTGGATATTTGTTAGAAACTATGGCATACATCTCATTAGTCAAAATGGCATTTGCAGAATCCTGACTCCATACCCTGAAACACTTTCTTATTCCAAGACAAAATGTTTTCTTCTATACCATTTGTATATCTACAATAAGTCTATAGTATCCAATTTAAGATAAGCATGGATATTTGATAATATTATTAGGATTACTAAAAAATATTTCAATTGAACAGGCTACTCATCCTCTCTTTTGTCCTACCTATCAAATGAAGAAAATAATGTATAGCAAGCATGTCAAACTCGAGGGCTCCTTGCCTCTTTTATTTGGCCTGTGTTAGCCTTTGAGTTTGATATGCTTGGTGTATAACACAGTATTGCAGAAGTTATATAAGCTATTTTATAAAAGAACACAAACATAATGCCTTGTATTTAGTTACTGTCCTTCTCTCTACATGTCTAAAATGCTATGGGTGAACATGCTTATTAGGAATTAATTTCCAAACATTAGCAGTATCATACTTTATGGTATATAGCAGGAAATAGACAATTTTCTACTTGTCTGGTGTTATTAAGTTTGGAAACTCAGACCTGCTTATCTGCAGAGCTCATGGCTACTTACACTTTTGTAATTAATCTCTTTGGGTTTCATGAGACCCTATCCTTTCTCATCCTGTCATCGAAGGCAAATACTTTGGTCTTTACAAGCCTAATTCTGCTTATGCAATGTGAGAATAACATATAAATTAAAGGGAAGTTGAGGTTTACATGAGATAATCTATCTGTAGGGGTTTATAAAAAAGTATAAAGTGTTATGTAATTATGCTGCTATGTGGTTGCTATCATCACATTTAATGCTTAAATCTGCTATAGAGACTTATCAGAATTGGGAATGTTACCATGTGTCAAATCAGGCAATTTACAGAGTAAAGACTAAAAGAAAGAAGTAAATCGAATTGCCAAAATGGTATGTTTGTAAATGAGTAAGCAAAGCTGTTTGGTGGAGCCCGATTAATCACATAATTCAAGACATAGAAGCATTGAGGGCCAGTGGGCAATGGGGTCCTGTACCAGCATGTACTGGTTCTTGACAGCTGATTGTCCCCCTCCCTTTCCAAATTCAGTGACCACCTACTGGTAGAAATCACCCATGATGGAGTAATTACCAAAGTAATTGAGGCTTGTTTTGAGGTCCAGTTGTTAAATATTTACCAGCATGCCACTGAGCAGAAGTCCTGTGTGTGTCTATGGAAGACCTGACATTTGGGGTTGATAAAACCCACTAGATGTAATTGTACTAATATATAATTAAGATCGGTTTGGCTCAGTTGATAGAGCATCAGCCTGTGGACTGAAGGATTTGATTCTGATCAAGGGCACATGCCCAGGTTGTGGGCTTTATCCCCAGTGTGGGGAGTGTAGGAGGCAGCCTATCAATGATTCTCTCTTCCTCTCTGAAATCATATACTTAAAAATATATTTTTTAAAAAAAGAGAAGATAGTAACCTTTCTCTCACTTTAAGACTATGTTGTTCCTGACAAGATGAGTCCTTTTATATCATATCATGAAATAGAGAATACAGCCAAAGGGTGATGTTGTAAAGTTGCTTAAAGAATTCTTGCTTTCAAACAGTCATTAAGCTTTCTGAGTTGATCTAATTGTTGCATAAGAGCTTTAAGGAGTGATGATTAACATCGTCATTGGTATTTAGTATTTATTTTGTACCAAAGAATTATCTTTTTACTTTGTTTGTATATCTAGCATATTTTAAAATATTGAGGTTTAAGTTAGACTGCCTATTACCTCAGGAACAATGCAATTTTATTTCTAATTCATCAGGCCTTGTGAATTTTTATGTTTGAATTTATAATTGCAAGACACTTTTGTGAAAGAACTACAAGGACTAAATTTAGCATTCATTTCCTTTCTTATATTCCAGCACACCACCACTATCTAACTTCGCCTTATCACGAACAGACTTTTTAAGAACATTGACAGCACTAATAGAAATTATTTCACAACCAGTTAGCAATCAGAAAACTTATTCCAATTTAAATGGAAATTATTTTGTATTAGTTATGTATATTTAATAATGGCATAATAATATGACTTTAATGGATAGGAATGAAATTTGTGTTCTTTCCTAAGGGATGAATCATATTCTCCTGTATCAAAGTTATTTCCTTAAAATGTAAGTTTCATGACTAGCAATTCAGTAGCAAAAGCAGTTGGTAGGTACATTAATGGAGTGAATGTAAAAATAATGTTCACTCAGAAAATATGCCCTAAGTGATTATTACATGCTGTACCAATGCCCTTTGTTTGAGAGTTCATAGTATATGCATTGTATTAAAGGATCCAGAAGGAATACACAAAAGTGTGATAGGAGTAAAAAATACAAAACTGTACTAACTGCAGTAAAGTATGTCAGAGTTCTCCATAGAAACAGAAACAATAGGACGTAGGAGACACTTATTTTAAAGAATTGGCTCATGTGATTGTTGAGGCTGGTAAATCTAAAATTTGCAGGATAGCGTGGCCAGCTGGAGGCCTAGGGAAGAGCTGCAATTAGAATCTGAATGGCATCTACTGGCAGTACATCTTACTCCTCCAGTGAGGTCAGTCATTTTTCTATGAAGGCTTTCAACTGATTGAATGGACCCCATCCACACAATGGAGTAAAGTGATAACACTTTACTCAAAGTCTAGTGATTTAAATGGTCAACCAAAAATTGAGTACCATGGCCTTGCCAAGTTGACAAATAAAATTAACCATCACAGGAGGCAAAAACTTAATATTCAAAGTTAAAAGAATACATTTGGTTAATCAAAATTGTGAATTGTAAATATATACAAAATATTATATAGGCAATAGAAAATAGATAACACTCAGAATTAAATGGTTAGGAAAGGTTTTATGGTGAGGTAGACTCTGAATTGGACCTGGCGGTACAGGTTCTAACATAAAAGTAAGGGTATCTTGTGTAGGGTAAAGTATTAGTAATATTAAAAGTGTAAACATAGTTTGCAACTATTCCATTAATGGATTACTAATCTGGGTAGGTACTACCTCCATGCCAAAGGGTGTCATCTAACTGAACCAAAGAGTCAGGGATATAAGTTTGAGAAAATATCTATCATCTTTGAAATATATGAGTAACCGTATGCAGAAAGATCAGATTCACTATCTGATTAGCTCCCTGCAAAACAGAATGGGTGATTGCTATTTCACTTAACAAATGAGAGCTTATTTAGAGAGATCTGCCACTGCTAGCAGGATAGAGAGTTAACAGCAAAAGAGACTCTAGTAGCTCATCTATAAATTGGGAATATTTGTCTCATGGCTATTATAAACATTAAGTAGTGTGTTATATGCTAGAAATATAAGAATAAGAGAGATTATATATTTATAGAGTTAATAGACTTAAAATATTATATATGCTGTAACATAAGAATACCTATACTATAATAGGTGGCATCTATTAATACAAATTTTCTTAATCTATTTTTCTTGTTCTGTACCCAGACATACACAATATATTCACATAAACATACAAATACCGTCTGTAATACCTCCTTGACCTCCTTTAGTTATCAGTTTCAAAGTTACTCTTCAAAGTACAAAAATATCTTCAAGCTAAATAGTCCTATTGTGGAATCAAACCTGATGAAAAAACACAAAGCCTGACATTGATTTAATACCCTATCTTGCCCTTGGGTGTACGAATCACATTGCAGTGTGTTTTAGAAAATCATGTAGCACATTTATGATTCAGAGGCTTTGGAGAGAGGTTTTCCCAGACCAGCAAATGTGATTCAAATAATGCAAAATGCAGGAATGACTGTGTAGAGAACATGTCCTAACGACTTCTCACTCAGACAGGTTGTGTCCCCTTGGCACACAGCATGTGGAAACGTCACCCCCTGCCGTGCGTGAAAAGCACGCCGCTCCCTCCCAGGTATAGCGTGCATTGCTCCCCACTGGTTTGGCTGCACTAGGGACACACAATATAGAAGAGAGTGTTTACCTTAAGCATCTGTTGACAAACTTGGGTTTTCCCTAGACAGTTATTGTGGGATTCCTGTGGATGTAATATAATCAGGTGAGAACTCGATTCATGTTTTGCTGGCATTTTCCAAGCCTGCTTCTATTAGGAATACAACTTACAATTGCATCATATACAATACCACATGTAAAATTCGCCAATGTTTTCCAACTTAAAACTTTCTCTCCCAGGATCTATTTCTAAAGCAGGTGACTGTTACTGTAGATTCTGGAGCATAATGGACCTGCAGCTACTTACCCTTATGTGCTTAAGTCCTAGGGATTTGACTGCTGTAGGCTTGTCACTCATTTGAGTTGTTCCACTCACTTGAGAGCAGTGATGAAAATTTTGCTATGTAAAATGGATGTGAGAATGCTGTTCACTAGGCATAATCTCTTGGGGTACATTTTATCTGCATGCATAGTAACACAGAGGTTAAGAGTATTGGCTTTGAATCATAGAATATAGGTTTATATCTTGACTCTAACCCTCAGTAGCTTGGAAATTTCTATCCAGTTATTTAACATATCTGAATAATTATCACAGGGTTATTGTGTTAAATTATTATATGTAACAAGAATTTAGGACTATGCTTGACACAAAGTAATGTGTTCACAAAATATTAGATATTTATTAGTTCTGGAACATTTTGGAGGGTTGGGGGAAGACAATGTTTTTGTCAGACTGTACAGAGTGGGGCAAAAGTAGGATTACAGTTGTGAGTACACAAAACAGAATATATCCTTGTATTGTTTCTCCATTGGAACAACTGTAAACCTATTTTTTCTCATGCTGTATACAAGCATACCCTCAAATAGTACTAAAAAAGCTTATTCAGGTAAGTTTTGTTTGGATTGGATGTGAGCAGCTTGGGGTTCAGATCAGAATTATATAGTTCTGATATGCAAAACACATCATTTCAAAGATTTTTCATTTTTGATGCTAAGTAAAAACTTCTTTATGTTAGGCTTATTTGGGGTAAATTATTCAGCAAATTGGATATTCACCTCAAAAAGTTTTATTTAATATCAAACTTTGTGATTTATATATGTGAAAAACTGTAGTGAATGATGTCATCATCCACATTGAACATCAAAATGTTTGTCTTATTTGCATATTTAGAAACACATTGTAGAAAAAGCACTTCTAAAATTCTCTCCTTTATAAATGCAACAAGAACAAAAATTGTGAAAATCAACTTTAATGAGAATTTTACTTTCTCTTTTCCAATTTGGATGCCTTTTATGTTTCTTCTTGTCTAATCACTATGGCTAGGACTTCAGAGTGGTGAAAGCAGACATTCCTATTTTGTTCCTGTTCTTAGGATAAATGGTTTTAGTTTTTACCCACTAAGTATGTAAATATCTTAGGTGACCCTGCTAGCGGTTCTCAACCTGTGGGTCATGACCCACAGGTTGAGAACTGCTGCTGTAGAGCCTAAGACCATCGGAAAACACAGATATTTACATTACGATTCATAACAGTAGCAAAATTACAGTTATGAAGTAGCAACGAAAATAATTTTATGGTTGGGGGTCACCACAACATGAGGAACTGTATTAAAGGGTCGCGCATTAGAAAGGTTGAGAACCACTGCCTTAGAGGTATCACACTCCCTGGGGTCAAAAATACTACAACAGTATGGTATTGGCACAAAAACAAACAGAGAGATGGTACAAAATTGAGAACTTAGAAATAAACTCACACATCCTATATAATAAAAGCATAATATGCTAATCAGACCGGACAACCTTCCTGACGAAGCCTGGGCTATAAGGGAAGCCGGTGCCGGCAACCAGGGGAAGGAAGGCCTACTCTTACACGATTTTCATGCATTAGGCTTTTAGTCTATAATAATAAAAGTATAATATGCAAATTGACCAAACAACAGAATGACCGTCTGGATGACCATGCTATGACACCCACTGGCAGGTGCGATGAGATTAGTTGGGGGCCTGGCCATTGCCCCATGATCACTCTGCAGAGGGAGGCCCAGGCCACCTACTGGCGGGCTGCGGTGGGTGGGCAGGGCCTCCCTCTGTGGGGGCAATCCATCGTGGAGCCCTGGCTGGGTGAGTGGGGCAATCAATCTCAGGGCTCCCGGACTGTGAGAGGGCACAGGCTGGTTGAGGAACCCTCCCCACCCCCAGTGCATGAATTTCGTGCACCAGGCCTCTAGTGTATGAATAACTAAATATGAAAAAGGAACAAAAAACATACAATGGAGAAAAGAAAGCATCTTCCTTAGTGTTAATAAACTAAACCATAATTTAAACAAAAAAAACTAACTCAAAATGGATTAAAGTCTTGAATCTAACACCTGAAACCATAAAATACATATTTACTAAGCTCCTTGACATCGATCTCAGTGATGCTTTTGTTGATTTGACACCCAAGCAAATGAAACCAAAATACATAAATTGGACTAAATCAAATTAAAATATTCTGCACAGCAAAGGAAACTATAAACAAAACAGAAAGGCAAACTACTAAATGGGAAATATATATTTTCAAATCATATATCTGATAAGGGGTTAACATCCAAAATACATAAAAAACTTTATAACTTAATAGCAAAAAATCAAAAGGAAAAAAACACCAAAAGAACAATCGGATTCAAACTGGGCATATAATCTAAATAGACATTTTCCAAAGAAGACATGCCCATGGCCAACAGGTACATGAAAAGATGCTTAGCACACTAATCATTATGGAAATGTACATAAAAACCACAATGAGATATTACCTCATATCTTTTGGAATGGCTACCATTAAAAAGAACAAGTGTTGGAGAAGATATGGAAAAAAGGGAAAACTCATGCACTGTTGGTGAGAATGTAAATTGGTATAGCCACTATGGAAAACAGTATGGAGAGTTCTTAAAATATTAAGATTACATCAACCATGTTGCCCAGCTATTCCACTTTGTGTATTTTTCCAAAGATTAATACACTAATCCAAAATATATATGTACTCCTGTGTGCATTGGAGCATTATTTACAGTAGACAAGTTATGAAAGCAACCTAAGTGCCCATAGACAGATGAATGGGTAAACAGTTTTAGAACAATTCAATACTATTCAGCCATTAAAAATATGAAATCTCTGTCAAACCTCAGAAGGAAGGCAGGGGAGGGGACAGGAGAGATCAACCAATGAAGTCATATGCACAACCCATGGGCACAGACAATAGGGTGGTGAAGGCCTGTGATGGGGGCAAGGTGGGAGAGGTCAATGGGGGAAAGGGGACATATGTAATACTTTAAAGTTTTTTTTAAATATGAAATATTACCATTTGCAACAACATGGATGGACCTTGAGGCTATTATGCTAAGTGAAAAATAACAGATGGAGAAAGACAAATACTGTCTGATTTCCCTCAGATGTGATAAAAACAAACTCATAGAGGCAGACAGCAGATTGGTGATTTCCAGAGGGGGAGTAAGATGGAGAGAGGGTGATTTCGGTAAAGAGGGTCAATTATATGGGAAGGCATAGAAACTATACTTTTCTTGGTAAGCACAATGTACTATATACAAATGTCAAATTTTTATGTACACCTGAAATTTATGTAATGTAAACCAATGTTACCTCAGTCAAAATGATAAGTACTCAAAACTCATCATTTTATACATATTTTACTATTTATCTATGCTTTTGAGGTTATTATACCTATTATATATCCTAGCTAATAAAACAGTAATATGCAAATTGACCACACCTTCGCTACGCCTAAGCCACGCCCACCATGCAATCAGAGCGAGTATGCAAATAAACCCGACCAAGATGGAGGTTAATGTGCATACATAGGCGCCCTGAGCTGACCCCCTGTGATGGACTGCAGGGAGCTGGGGTCCGCTCTGGCACCAGACCGAAAACCTCCGCCAGAAGCTTTTGGCCTGGAGCCAGAGCGGACACCCAGCTCCTAGCTCTGATTGGATGGTGGGGGTGACGGACACCCAGCTCCTAGCTCTGATTGGATGGTGGGCGTGGCGAGCGGACCCCTTGCAATCAAAAGCGGGGAGCTGGGTGTCCGCTCTGGCTCCAAGGCCTCCGCTGGAGGCTTTTGGCCTGGTGCACAAGCAGACACCCAGCTCCCCTGCCATCAAAAGCCGGGAGCTGGGTGGAGGCTTTTGGCCTGGTGAGTTAGCGGACACCCAGTTCCCCTGCTATGGAAAGCAGGGAGCTGGGTGTCAGCTCCAGCTCCAGGCCAAAAGCCTCTACCGGAGGCTTTTGGCCTGGTGCACGAGCAGACCCCCTGCCATCGATTGCAGGGAGCTGAGGGTTTCTTCAGCCTGGTACACCACGGACCCCCTGTGATTGATCACCTGGGCAGGGAGCTGGGGGTCTGCTTTTGGCCTGGTGCACGAGCGGACCCCCTGTAATCGATCCCAGGGACCTGGGGTTGCTTCGGCCTGGTACACCAGCAGAACCCCTGCGATTAATCACCTGGGCAGGGAGCTGGGGGTCTGCTTTTGGCCTGGGCAGGAGCGGACCCCCTGCGATTGATTGTAGGGAGCTGGGGGTCTGCTACTGCCCAAGAGGCTTTCGGTCTGGGCAGGCCTGGGCAGGGGCTGAGCTGGTGATCAGAGGGAGCTGGAGAGGCCTGCCCAGGCCTAAAGCTTCGGCCAGAGGCTTTAGGCCTGGGCGGGGCCCAGCCCTCCATTGGTGTGAACTATAGAGGAAACACCTTTTCTGACTGCACATTGGCTAAGCTTCTTGTATGCCACTGGTAATATTCTTAGTAACTTGGGTAATAAGAATCCAAAAAGGTGATCTAGGGTTTTTCCACCACACTTCTGGAGAAAAAAATGAAGGTCTGCTGCTGGAAGGCTAAGAAATGTCATATCCTGCCCTAGATATTGACTCGGTGGATAATGCCTCAGCCTGCAGACAGCAGGGTCTGGGTTAGATTCTGATCAAAGGCATGTACCTAGGTTGCAGGCTCCTCCCTGGCCGGGGCCCAGATCAGGGCTCATGCAGGAGGCAACCAATCAAAGTGTTTCTCTCTGTCTTTCTCTTTCTCTTCCACATTCTCTAAATGTCAATGGAAACATACCCTCAGGTGAGGATAAAAATAAAGAAATCCATATTTTATGAAAGACACATCTTGAAAATGCCTAAAGAAAGTTATCATTTTTTCTTGGAGAAGGGACTGGAATCCGTGTTGATAAAAACACCTTGGTGGCTGCGGTGACTGACAGTGGCTGCAGCAGTGGGGTGATGGGGCTGGTGCCTTCCCCTGACCAGCCTGGTTGCCTCCCACAAAGGGAGGCCAGACTGTGGCTTAGGTACGCTCCCTGTGGGACGCGGGCCTAAGCCGTCAGTAGGACATCCCCTGAGGGCTCCCAGTATGTGAGAGAGGGCAGGTTGGGCTGAGGGACCCCCGACCCCCAAGTCCATAATAAAAATACTGCATAAATGTGTTGGTGTATACCTCTATTTAACTCTGCATTGGCTGGTATCATAATGTTAAATTTAAATTGGACCCAGCTGGAAGATTCTTATCATGGGATCCAGGAAATTCTATAAAGGTTCTAGTGTGTTGTTGATTTTTTAAGTGGTGAAGAAAATATTAATAAATCAGATTAAACTTAAATAGTTGTCATGTCTGTAATAATCACATTGTGACTGGCACACAAATGAGGACATATTGTTTTGTTACTTGGAAAGTATCAGATTTTTTCTAATCTGCAAACCACTATAAAGATTACGGTGGTGAGACCTACAGCATTAAGTATCGTGCACACTATCACATGGGCTATGAATAATGGGGCCAGGATTTGAATTTCAATCCCTACTCCCTTAAATCACAATACAGTTTTTCAGCCTTCTTATAATGTTTTAGGCCAGCCAAGCAGGCATTGATTGTGATCGAGAGAAAAACAAACAAGAAAACCATTACATAGAAGAGCCAAGAAAGGATCACTTCAGTGACTTATGAATATCTGCATTATAATAACCTAATTAATGAACATCTGATTCAACATAGAAGTCACTTAAGTCATTGATGAATGAATAAAATTCCAAAATACACATGAGTTGTTTCATGCTTGTCTTACTAATTAATGTCAAAGAAACTATTAACCAATATTCATATTGCAAGTGCACTTGATCATCATTTGCAACCACAAGTTACCAACAAATGCAAGATTTTAGCAAAAATCAACAAAAGCATTCTCTGAAAATCAAGTCTACAGGCAGATAGCAATGAAGAAAATTGTGTACTTTAGTACGATCTAAAAGTTGTAGAGTACACACAATTTATAGTGGCCCAATTTATAATAAATTTATAATATATATTGTCTTTTAGAGAGTTACCAACACATGACCCTCCCTTCACTACTGTCTAAATACAACAATGTTGCTTCTTTCAATTGTCTCTCTCTGTATATCTTTAAATTTCCCTTGTTGATAGCTTCTCGCTGCTTAACTCTTATTTTCTTGTTAATACTGGTATATCGCTCTGCAGTCTTCATAAAAACTTCAGACCTACTGATCCAGCCTAGCAATTGTTTTTCTTAATTTCTCCTCTTAGTTCCTATGTCCCATTTTGCAAAATAGCTAGACCATGCCTTTCTAATTATAAATCAGACTCATCACTTCCTGTCTAAAGTTTTATATTATCATCTCATCACACTTAGAATAAAAGCTAAACTCTTCCCGGGGCTCATAGGGCTCAGTATAATCTGGTTCCTTCTTCTAGAGCTATATCTTATTGTCCTTCTCCCCTTATCACTTTTAGTCTTGGTTTCCTATTCAGTCACATAGGCCTCTGTGCTCAGAAGGGTCTCAATTTGGCTTAATAATCTGCTATTGCTGTCTTGACATATCTTAATACTTTTAAACAAGGGGCTCCACATTTTCATTTTACATCAGGACCTACTAATTATGATCATGGCCTTTCCTCAACACACTTTTTCCATCTTAGATTGTTTGTCATCCACCCCACTCTTCCTAGCAAGCGTTGCCCTCAGCCATATGCCAAACTGTTTATTCTTGCCATTCAAGTCTCAGCTCCATACAACACTTTTGTGAGGTCTTACCTAGTACTCAATTGTAAATAGGCAGCTCCTCAGTACTTTCACTCCTTAACTCATTTTTTATTGTCTCCATAATATTCACCCTTCGCTGAAGTGATTTCATTCACTTAATAGTATACTTGCTTATTGGTTAGCCCTCTTCATTAGAATTTTACCTGAGTAAGAGCAGAGTTTTATCTATGGAATTTAGTGCTCTACTAGTAGAAGCTTCAACACTAGGAAGCACACCAGTGATTCAATAAATATCTGCCAAATAAATGAATGAATCCATTCCTTTCTATCATCCACCATGACTAACTCTAGTTGCCTCATCTGAGAACTTTTCATTTTTAAAAAAATATATTTTATTGATTTTTTTACAGAGAGGAAGGGAGAGGGATAGAAAGCTAGAAACATCGATGAGAGATAAACATCGATCAGCTGCCTCCTGCACACCCCCCTACTGGGGATGTGCCCGCAACCAAGGTACATGCCCTTGACCGGAATCGAACCTGGGACCTTTCAGTCTGCAGGCCGACGCTCTATCCACTGAGCCAAACTGGTTTTGGCAGAACTTTTCATTTTTGACATCATTGGACTTCTCTTGTATCAGTTCTTGAACTGATCCTTCAGTGTTTGTTACAGTTTTGGGTCCTTGATTGAAATGTATATATATTTTTTCCCTCCAGTCATAAGTTCTGTTGTCTTAGTGATGTTATAAGGCACTATAGAAGCTGGAGAGGAACTTTGCCATGGTTTGGGAGAAGAGAAATGGCATTCAAATATTGTTTCCTACCTATAACCCTTGTAACAGTGGGCATGTTATTTAACTGTTCCAGGGTTCCGTTTTTTTTTTGTTTTTGTTTTTTTAATCTATAAAACCTATTAGCGTTGTGCAGATTACATGAGAATATGTATAAAATGAATTTAGGAGATAATTAGTGGACAGAAACTCCTCAATACATATTGGCACTGATTCTTACATCAGATGTATACATTTTTATTTTTTTTAATTACTGGAATCACAACTGTAAATTAGAGGTGAATATCCTTACTCAGCCACAAGTTAGATCTAACTATGACCTCACTAAATTGTTAAGAATAAAATTATACCTTTACTAGAGGCCTGGTGCATGGATTTGTGCACTGGTGGGGTCCCTCAGCCTGGCCTGCAGGGATCAAGCTGAAACCAACTCTCCAACCACCCCCAAGGAGTCCTGGATTGCGAGAGGGCAGTTCTCAGGTGACACACTCCAGAATCGGGCTCCCTCCTCTCTGGTTCCGGGTGCGTCACCCGAGATCTGCCACTGCCAAGTTACTGTAGCTCCTGTGTTGAGCGTCTACCCCTTGGTGGTCATTGCGCATCATAGCTACCAGCTGGTTGCTTAGGCTTTTATATATATAGATAAATAACATGTCTATAGAGATATACATCTCTATCTCAATATAGTTTGTCCCCAAAAAAGTATACATACCTTAACAGCTGATAACTTAATTTTCACTTCTTTTCCTGTTTAACTGATTTGAAATAATGGGTGAAGCCAGACTATGCTTTGAACAAAGAAAATTTTTCTACTAGATATTTTCATGGGGATACATAAAAGATAAAGTTTACGGTACAAAACTGGCAACAGTTGGCAAATTGAGGGCACACAAATACTGAGGGAGATGATTCCTGATATTTGCAATTCCATTGCCTCACGTTATCAGCAGTGCCTTGATCACAATGGTCATCAGTTTGAAAATAGGTGTTAACAAAAAAAATATTCATTTATGTAGATTCTTTTAAAATTTTAAAGTGAACTGTATGTTAATAAACACTAACTTTATAACCATGCAAAGTGTGTATAAATTATTGGGGGACACCCTATGTATACTACCCTGTTAATGTTGAACTATTTGTTTATATTTGTTAGTTTGTATGTTCTATAGACATATGTACAAATAATATTTTAATTCAGAGAAGTTTAGACATCACTCAGCTTAATATTGCTTGTAATTATGCTTACTGTCATTCCACTTTTGTAGTGCGATTTTATTACTCTTGAGTTTGAGTTTCATATTATACCTAATTATATTTGCACACCACACAAAGATCTTTAGCAAGTATCAATAATATTCTGTAGAGATGTTTTTAGATCTATGCTATTTTTGAAACAAACTTTTTCATCACTAAGTAAGAAGCAATGAAGTAAAAACAAAACATCACATCAACTGGGTTTTTTGGAATGTCGATTGACAACAATGTCATAACATTTTTAAAAAGGAGTTGAAGAGCAGAGTTGAAATGCTGAGAGCATAGTTTATTGTAAGTGCCTGAATCAAAGCAAGCAATCAGTGAAAGGTCAACATAACAGCCCATTGATCTGTACAAGCACATTTGCTAAACCTGGTAATAAATTCCCAGGAGCTGCAGCAGCAATTCCTTCAAATGTTTGTGATATCTTTTTGTATGAGGCAGCTGACCAGAAAGTATAGCAGAATTTGCCCTTTATCAATGTTAGCACATTGTCAGTAAACTGTGGGCCACCATAAGGATTTTTATTTCTGTAAATTTAATTCTATTGAACTCACATTTTCAGCACATGCCAGTCAATGATCTATGCCCTGTGGAAATAGTACCTAACAACACCATTGATAATATACTGTCCCTGTCATTCAGGACTTCAGTCTATCCAGGTAGAAATTACATGACAATGTGGCAATTACTATATTAGATGTGTAAAAAGGCTGCTATTGGAAAACATGGGTAATCTCTACATTTTTCTCTTTTGATGGTAATGTAATTTTGTAGCTCATGAAAATGTTTAGAAATTATTTTTAATATATTTTTTATTGATTTCAAAGAGGAAGGGAGAGGAAGAGATAGAAACATTAATGATGAGAGAATCATTGATTGGCTGTCTCCTGCACGCCCCACACTGGGGATTGAGCCCACAACCCAGGCATATGCCCTGATGGGGAATCAAACCATGACCTCCTGGTTCATAGGTCAACACTCAACCACTGAGCTACACCGGCCAGGTGAAAAGAAATTACTTTTGAGCTTGTCTTTGAAATCTATGTAGCAAAAATCCTATATAATATAGAGCTAATATGCTAATTAAACCAGATAGAGGGCAGAACAACATTCTGGACAAAGCCAGGGCTGTGAAGGCTGAGGCAGTGGGGGCTGCAAGGGCCGAGCCCCTTGCAAGAATTTCGTGCATTGGGCCTCTAGTACAGAAATAAACATGATGTAAAATAGGATAGGACACACTGAATATAGAAGAAAAAATAAAGGTGTATGGTCAAGAAAACGGAAGTCTTGCTTAGAGAATAGCAGAATTGTGATGGAGAAGTACTATAGCAACTCCAGCAGTCATGCTATATTACCCACCCCCTAACCCCACAATTACTAAGCTGTTCAATAGCATTAAATAAGCAGTAGTAAAGGAATAAACATGTGACAGCCAACAACAACAAAAACTAAGTCTCAAGCCTTTACTACCTAAGCATGAATAATTTCATCTCTCTGATTAAGCTGTCTTTTATTCTCATCTCCACCGCACCTGATCATCACACAAAGCTTTCTACCTAAGGTAAAGATTTTTAAAAAATATATGGCATATATTTTTGGTTATTGATAGGGTTGCCATGTAAAATATAGGACACAGTTAAATTTGAACTTTGATGGTTTTCTTTTAGTTATTAATATGTCCCAAAATGTTGTCTAAACTTTTCATCAGTTATCATAGAGGTAAGCTTACATTTTTATTCCTCTAGCTGCTTTTAATAACTTATCTTACCACAGTTTTCTGTAATTTGATTATATTATGTACTTGGAGTGATTTATTTATGTTTATTATAATTTACTTTGGGTATTCTCTGTGCCTTCAAATTCACTATTTCTGCCTAAACTGTGTGTCCTGTACAATATAATTATTTTAGAGATTGTATTTTTTAACCTCTAGAAATATGAGGATAATCTAAAGGATATGGATATCCACACAAAGTATCAAGAAGAAATTAGGGTGTATTTTTAGCATCCTATGAACTTGTTTCTGTGTATTATGAATATTCATTATTACAAAATCCTAGTGGTCATTAAATCACTAAGCACTTGGCCAGATAATTATGGCTAGTGCTCCTCACAGCACAATGTAAAAACCCATGAAGATTGTTGGCACGAAAGGCTCAAGTCAAACATTAATGCAAACATAGGCATATATTTCTGCACTCATACACACAAATACAACCATATACGTGCATGCATATAAACACACACGAAATATCTTTTCTTCTTAAGTATGAGTGTGTACTTCTAACGGTATGTCGTGCTGTGACACTGTTTTGAAAAAAATGCTGTGTGTACTCAGTTTTTAGGCTCTGACTAGAAGCCAATCAGTTCTTCTCTTGAAAAGCTAGTGAAATCATATCCCTTTGGTCTCACACTCCAGGACACTCTACAGCTGGCCCCTCCCTCAGGGCCAGGTACCAGAAAACTAGGGGCAACCCCTATACCCCCAAATTAGAAACCATAAACACTTGTTAACTAGTGTCACCCCAATAAATTCAGTAAAAAGGAAAAAAAGAAAAAAATCATAAACCTCCTTGCACTGTCTCACCCTTTGCTTCCCTAAGAAACACGATGAAAACACTTGTCCACAGTCCTCCCCTTTCCCTCGGCCTTGTGGCAGGCCCCTGCGCTTTCCAGGGGTGTCTCTGCGTGGCATCCTATGTTCTCCTGAGGCAACTGCAGGTGTAACAAAACTGTCAAACTCTTCCCAGTTTCTCCCTCTGAACTGCATCTGGCCTCCCCATACCTCCCCAAAGGCAGCATGGTTAAAACACATGGCAAGTGTAATCTTTGCCCTAAGCCTTGAACCTTTATAACCAGGCAAATGCCCAGATTCCCAAACCTTGAAATCATAATTGTAATAAAATAATACATATATGAAAAATACAGTGCACTGATGTTATGCCTGCATTTTTACATGCATATTAAACATGAGAGTATATGTAACAAAGATACATATGCATGCATTTCTGTTATCTAAAGGAGAAAAATGACTATTTTCAGAATCTCTGAAGGACACCTTTAAGTATAGGCTAAATCAAGGATGCAGTCTAGTTTGTTAGGTAGAGAGGACTGAGTCTAGTATTTAAAGCAGATGGAATTTACATCAGAAAATTAGAGGCTTACAAAATGTTGGAAGAACAGCAGTAGGAAGATAAAGGAGGGATCAAATTAAAGAAAGTAGCATCTACCATTCAGGTATTTAGAAAAAGCAGAAATTGCAGAAGTTTCTTCTGATAAACTCAACTATCTGTCTATAGTACCAATGTGTACAAGTTGCCACAAGACGTCCAAAGTTGCTTGCAAAATAAAATATATTTTATGGTGCCTGCGAAAACTATCAAATTCTTGCCATTACTATAGCAGCAAGAATGGCTTCTGCTTGTCTTTTATTTTTCAAATCTTGTAGGGAATGCTTTACATTGGCAGTTTGAAATCTGAAACCCTGATAGCAGAGTTTCTGAAATATGCAGTTTCTTAACAACCAAACCCTGTGATAGATAAAAGAGCATTGAAGTCAGTCTTGTCCATTCACCTCTTCCCCGATCAAGCATCTATACATTCTCTTATCAATATTTAATTTAAAAGAACAATGTCAACTAGTCTTTTCCTTTATAATGACATTATGCATTGTATAAACTGAGATGCATTCACCTTCTCCCCAAAAAAGGAGAGACCATAGCACACTCAATAACTGTTTCCATTCAAATATGTTGTTCATTTCACTAATTTTTTCATTAAAAATCTCCCTTTGGTTTTCTAGAAGACATATTAACCTCCGCCGCACACCTTATATTTATAGTTTGGGGAAGAGGAGAGAGTAAAAGTGGTTAATATATACAAATGAATGTAAAAAAACATGGAAGAAAATATGCTTAGTGACTATAGACCTTGTTGGAAATCGTTAATGACGCCATGATTATTAATATTTTCTTTCATCTAATACCCCATTTCTCAGTTGATTTTGATTCATTATTTTAGGAGATGATCAAAAATCTTTTTTTTTTCTGGAGCATCTGAGTCAAGGTCAAGATTCCTACCTTCATTACTTTCTACTTATTTATAATTCTAAAAATTACTGCCTCCATTACTTCCATTAATACAGGATATGGGTATATGAAAAGGTGCCCTCTCTAGGTTTCAGACATACCCTCATCACCATTCTGAAGCAGTGCCTTGCTCCCACTTGATAAGTTAGGTTTAGTACTCCAAAGTCACAGCTTTCTGCCCAACGGCATAGAGAGATAAAAGATTGTCTAGTGTTTGCCCTGACCACTGTGGCTCAATTTGTTGGAGTGTTGTTTCATACACAAAAGGTTACAGGTTCGGTTCCCAGTCGGGGCACATATGGGAGGCAACCAATCGATGTTTCTCACATCGATGTCTCTCTCTTTCTCTCTCCCTTCCTCTCTCTAAAAGTCAAATAAAACATATCTGCAAGTCAGAATAAAAAAAAAAAGTTTGTCAACTTATTATTCTCATATTCCAGTTTAATAGAAATACTGTATCCCCATTAAGGTGGAAGCAATCCTATGTTGACAACTACATGCATTCATTCACAGAGTTGAGGATGAAAGGAAAATGTTTGCAATGATGTTATTGGGCAATAATTCAAGGAACCAAATTTCAGTCTCTAATTTTTGAACCTGTATAATTTAACAAAAACGATATATCATGTATTGGTCACAGGTTAAAACATAAAACACATCTTGAAGGATAGCACTACAAATTTCAAGTTATTGCCTCCTTGTGGGTTCTGTCAATAAGACTTGAATATGCTATTACATCATTCTCACCTTTTAGATATTTCTCTATGGTTTGGAATCATACCTAATAATAGACAAACATGTAAATTGACCGTACCTCCGCTACACCCACAGCCAATCAGAGTGAGTATGCAAATTAACCCAACAAAGATGGGTTGCGGAGTGAATATGCAAATTAACCCAATAAAGATGCATACATAGGCGCCCAGCAGCCTGGATCCTGGGAACTTTCTCAGCACCCAGGTCACTCTGAGGTAGGCCCCCATGGATCCTGAGCAACCTGGGAAGGGCCTGAGCCAGGAGGCTCCTGGGCAGTGGTGGAGCTGGGTGATTGGGCGATCTGAGGGAGCTGTGGGTCCCTTGCCCAGGCCCCAAGCCATGGCCAGAGGCTTGGGACGTGGGCAGGGGCAGAGCCCAGTGATCCGAGGGAGCTGGGGGTCCCCTGTTCAGGCCCCAAGCCTTGGCCAGAGGCTTGGGGCCTGGGAAGGGGTGGAGCCAGGCAATCAGGCAATTGGAGGGATCTGGGGGGCCCCTGCCCAGGCCCCAAGGCTTTAGGCCTTGGCAGGGGAAGAGACAGAGATCAGAGGTGATTGGTGTGAACTACAGAGGAAATACCTTTTCTGACTGCTCATTGGCTAAGCTTCCTGTATGCCACTGGTAATATTCTTAGTAACTTGGGTATAAGAATCCAAAAAGGTGATTTGGGCTTTTCCACCTCACTCCTGGAGAAAAAAAAGGAGATCTGCTGCTGGAGGGCTAAGAAATGTCATATCCTGCCCTAGACATTTTGGCTCAGTGGATAATGCCTTGGCTTTCCGACCGCAGGGTCTGGTTCGATTCTGATCAAGGGCAGGCTCCTCCCTGGCTGGGGCCCAGGTCAGGGCTCATGCTAGAGGCAACCAATCAAAGTGTTCCTCTCACTTTGATGTTTCTCTCTGTCTTTCCCTTTCTCTTCCACATTCTCTAAAAATCAATGGAAACATATCCTCAGGTGAGGATAAAAAAAAAGAAAGAAAGAAATGTCATATCCTATGAAAGACACATCTTGAAAATGCCTAAAGAAAGTTATTTTTTCATGGTGAAGGGACTGGAGTCCGTGTTAATGAAAACACATTGGTGGCTGCTGTGACTGGCAGTGGCTGCAGCAGTGGGGTGATGGGGGTGGTGCCTTCCCCTGATCAGCCCAGTTGCCTCAGTAGGACTTCCCCTGAGGGCTCCCAGTATGTGTGAGGGGGAAGGCTGGGCTGAGGGACCCCCTCCCCGCCCCAGTGAACGAATTTCATGCACCGGGGCCCTAGTGTAGTAATATTAGTTAATTCAACTGGTCTATTTATATTGTCTCATTTTTTGGTAGTAAAATGTATTCCTTGGTCAAAAGTAAAGTAATTTTATATCATGATAGTGACTAAGGCATTCTATAAGAACATAGATTTTTGTGTCTGGTGGAATTATGTATGACAGTCAAGAAAGACAAATTCATATTTAGAATAATTGCCAGTTCTAGTGACAAAATGTTCTCATCTAATTCATAGCCCTGAATACTGCTGTCTGTAGTACCCAGTACTGGCTATCTGACCAGATTAAAGTCTGTCTCATCTGATATAAATATATATGGATCAGAACCTGCTTTTTATGGTTACCATTTGCTTGAAATGTCTTTTTCCATCCCTTCACTCTCAATCTATGTATGTTTTTAAAGGCTACAGTTAGTCTCTTGTAGGCAGCATATCTTTGAATCTTGGGATTTTTTCCCCCCCACTCATTCAGTAATTCCGTGTGTATTTTGACTGGAAAATGTTTAAAGTAATTATTCATAAGTAAGGATTTACTATTCCCATATTGTTATTTTATGGCTCTTTCATAGATCTACTATTCCCTGACTCTTATTCTACTGTATTTTTGTGTATTTTGAAATGTCTTGATATCAGTATATTTTTACTTCTTTAGTATGTTTTTATAAAATCAATTTGAAAGAGAGAGGAAGGGAGTGGGATAGAGAGATAGAAACATCAATAAGAGAGAACCGTCGATTGGCTGCCTTCTGCATGCCCCACACTAGAGATCAAGCCTGCAACCCAGGCATGTGTACTCTCCGGGAATTGAACCAGGGATCTCTTGATTCATGCTCGATATCAACCATTGAGCAACACCAGCTGGGCTATTTTGACTTCTTAATCACATATTTTTTAAATAATTACTACAGGTTTTCCCCTTGTAGTTGCCATAAGTACTTCAATGTTTTAAAAAATTATTAACACCCTATTTTAAACTGATAAAACTAAACTTTATAGTATTCCTAAATTTTACTTTTACTTCTTGTCCTCCTTACATTTTAGCTTAATGAAATTACAGTTTGCAGTTTTCAAATATAGTGTATGCAATAAAAGACTATTATAGTTATGGTTATGGCTATTTTTACTACATTTATGGATATGTTTGTTTGTTTGTTTTTACTTTTTAAACTATAGTTATAAGTGAATTTCATACCACCATTACCATTTTTACAGAATCTGATTATTTACTTACCATTACCATTGAGATTTACTGGTAATGGTAAATAGACTTTAAATGAAAAATGGTAAAAAGAGACAAAAGAAGGTCATTATATCATGACAAAGGGGAAAATAATCAAGATGACATAAAAATTCTAAATATTTATTTACCCACCTTTGGAGTAAAAAGTAATAGAGATAAAAGAATAAATGAACAGCAATATAACAATAGATGGGGACTTTAAAACCCAATGTTCATATATGAAGTGAATAGATCAGCCAGATAGATAGCCAATAAGGAAACTGAGAATTTGAAAACACTATAACCCAAATGAACCTAACACACATACACAGAACATTCTATCTAACAACAGAAAAACACACATTCTTCTCAAGCACACGTGGAACATTTTCTCGGACACACCATGTGTTAAGCCACAAAACAAGTTTTAGCAACTTAAAGAATATTAAGCCCTTGCCCTTAGAGCACTGTCCTGATATGCAGCTCTAATTCCCAGTCAGGGCACATACAAGAATCAACCAATGAATACATAAATAAGTAGAACAACAAATCAATCTCTCCCTCTCTCTCAAATCAATAAATTAAAAAAAGGTAAAGTATTCAAAGTATCTAATCTGACCATTTTATTATTACAGACTTACAAATTAGTAACAGGAGGAAAACTAGAAACTTAAAAAATACATGGAAGTTAAAAAACATTGCCTGAACTAACAATGCATCAAATGAGAAATTAAAGGGAAAATAAAGAAGTATTTTGAGACAAACAAAAATGAAAACATAAAATGTACAGGATATAGCAAAAGCAATTTCCACTATGGAAAACAATAAAGAGGCTCCTAAAAAATTAAAAATAGAACTACCATTAGCCCAGCAGTTCTACTTCTGGGTACACACCTGAAGAAAATTACTGGACTATGTCAAAGAGTTATCTGAACCCCATGTTCAAGCAGCATTATTTATGACAGCCAAGACATGAAAACAACCTAAGTGTCCACTGATGGATACATGGATAAAGAAGTTGTGGTATGTATGTTTAATGTCATATGATGGGGTACATATGTAATGGAATTTTATATATATATAAATTTAAAAATATATGTTATATCCTATATAATAAAAGCCCAGTGACTGAATGGCAGAATGACCAGAATTACCAGTCGACCAGTCGCTATGATGTGCACTGACCACCAGGGGCCAGACACTAAATTCAGGAGCTGCCCCTGGTGATCAGTGTGCTCCTGCAGTGGAAGCACTGCTCAGTTGACCTGGATGAGCAGCGCCCCCACAGCGGGCCGATCCCCACAGGCCATGCCCCCCACCAGTGCACAAATCCTGTGCACAGGGCCTCTAGTATATATATTATAAAAAGCCAGTGGCCATAACGCTGGAATGACCAAACAACTGGTCATTAGGAGGTGCATTGTTGAGTCCCACAGTGGCAGCAGGAGGGACTCTGGGTCCCACGAGATTTTGCATGCTGGGTCTCTAGTATGTGTGTGTGTGTGTGTATATGTGTGTATATATATATATATATATATATATATATATATATATATATATATGGCTGAAGACTATATGTATATTAATCCAAGTTGGATTAATATACATATAGTCTTCAGCCATAAAAATAGGGAAATCCTGCCATATATCTTACCTAATAATAGAGAAACATGTAAATTAACTGTACCTTCGCTATGCCCACAGACAATCAG
Organism: Eptesicus fuscus; assembly: GCF_027574615.1. Lineage (NCBI taxonomy): Eukaryota > Metazoa > Chordata > Mammalia > Chiroptera > Vespertilionidae > Eptesicus > Eptesicus fuscus. The sequence continues at coordinate 20,615,659 of NC_072485.1, read as the reverse complement.
AGTGAGTATGCAAATTAACCCAACAATGATGGCGGTTAATTTGCATACATACCTGGGTCCCGGAACCTCCTCGGCACCCAGGTCACTCCCAGCCGGCCATCAGGCAGAGGCTTTAGGCATGGGAAGCAGCTAAACCTGCGATTGGAGGTGCAGGTGGGGGAACCACTTCCCAAGCCTAAAGCCTGGGGTGAAGGCTTTAAACTTGGGAAGGGGCTAGGGGGGAACCCCTTCCCACGCCTAAAGCCTGGGGTGGAGGCTTTGGGCTTGGGGAGTTGCTGGGGGGAACCCCTTCCCAAGCCTAAAGCCTGGGGCGGAGGCTTTGGGAGGCTTTAGGCTTGGGAAGGGGCCAAGCCTGCCATAGGAGGTGGGGGGGGGGGACCCCTTTCCAAGCCTAAACCGGGGGAGGAGGCTTTTGGCTTGGGAAGGGACTGAGCTTGGGATCAGAGGGAAGGAGAAAATATCAATGGAAACATATCCTCAGGTGAAGATAAAAAGAAAAATAAAGAAAGAAATGTCATATCCTATGAAAGACACATCTTGAAAATGCTTAAAGAAAGTTGTCATATTTTCATGGTGAAGGTACTGGAGTCCGTGTTGATGAAAATACCTTGGTGGCTGCAGTGACTGGCAGTGGTTGCAGCAGCGGGGTGATGGGGCGGGCGCCTTCCCCTGATCAGCCTGGTCACCTCAAGCAAAGGGAGGCCAGACTGCAGCTTAGGTCCGCTCCCAATGGGGAGCGGGATTAAGCCATCCGTAGGACATCCCCTGAGGGCTCCCTGTATGTGAGAGGGGGCAGGCTGGGCTGAAGGACCCCTCCCCAGTGCACGAATTTCATGCCCGGGCCCCTAGTCTAATCTAATAATAGACAAATATGCAAATTGACCGCACCTTCGCTACACCCAAGCCACGCCCACCAACCAATCAGGACGAGTATGAAAATTACCCAACAAATATGGCGGCTAATTTGCATATCAAGACAGTGTCAAAAGAAGCCAAGAGCTGCAGAAGGGAGTAAAGCTTCTAAGAAGCAAGCAAGCTGCGGGGGGTGGGGGGGAGGAGCAAAGTCAGGGCCGGGGGGGAAGGGAAAAGCAGGCGGGCTGGCAGAGAATGCGGGGCGGGCGACAAGGGCGGAGCGGAGGCGGGGCCGGGGGAGAAGGGAAAAGCAGGCCAGCTGGCGGAGAAGGCAGGGAGGGCGACAAGGGAGGAGTGGAGGTGGGGTTGAGTGCAGCAGGAAATCCTATTGCAGGATTTTTCCTGCAACAGGAACGCTAGTATATAATAAAAGCCTAATATGCTAAGTGTCTGACCCTTCGTGCAACTATTCAACCAGTCGCTATTATGTGCACTGACCACCAGGGGGCAGACGCTCCAACCAGTAGGTTAGCTTGCTGCTGGGTTCCGTCAATTGGGACTGGGCCCTCCTGTGGTCCCTCCCTGGCCCTGATTGTGCACCTTGGCCTGGCCTGCACCCTCTCACAATCCAGAACCTCTCAGAGGATGTCAGAGAGCCAGTTTCAGCCCAATCCACTCAGGCCAGGCTGAGGAACCCCACCGGTGCACAAATCCGTGCACCGGGCCTCTAGTTTTTAATGTGGATGGACATTGAGGGCCTAATGCTAGTGAAATAATTCAGACAGAGACATACTTGATATTTATAGTTAGGTCCTCTAATGAGAGAAATTCTTGTTGTCAAATAATACAGGCTTACCATGGCTGGTAAATATGCAAGAATAGTTCTAATGACAATGGTACACACCTCCTTTCAAGAATACATCTTTTTTAAACAAAAGAGATGTTATATTTCAAATCTTACCTATTTTTGCCTTTATTTCAAATTTATTTTTTTACTTGACAAACATTATCTTTTGTATTTAAATACTTTTATCAGCCCCTTTCTGTGATTTAAGTTCTGCATGTTGTTCATGAATAAAACATTTTGTCCATCATGCAGAAAAATGTTTTTTCATCTTAACACACCAGACAGGTAAGAGATGCCTTGACTTCACTGTTTAGTTGGATTAATGTTTAGACTAAAATCACACTCTTGATTATACATATATTTTTTTCAACAGAAACTTTTATTTTCCTGACTTAATTTCTTTTATTTTTCCAAAATTAGTTTTCTTTTTTCCCCTGAAATTGTCATCTATTATACTTTCATGCCCTGTTGTATTATTTCTTGTGGTCTATTGTCTAATTTTCCACTCATTGACTATTTTAACTCTATGTCTAATATCTCCTTTTGAAATAGATGTGCTTTTACTATTATTAACCTGCTTTCTTCTCTCTTTTTTGCTTTATTTGCTCTTTGTTCTTCTCACAGTGGAGTTTGAGAACTGATGGTACCTTTTGTAATCACAGCTACTTTTGCATACATCTTGCTGTTTGTCAGAGAATAAGTATTTGCTAAGGACATCGGGAATTTCCTCACGTAATATTAATAATTACAATTCGTATTTATAATTTAATACTAGAAGCCCAGCGTGCGAAATTGCACAGCCACTCCCACCCACGTGTGTCCCGCCCATCCGCCTGCCACACCGCTGTGCTTGCAGCCCTGCCCACCCGTGCCGGTCTTTGGTCGTTACGGTGTTAGGGCCACAGACTTTTTATTTATATAGATATTCTGGATATGATGCTAATCATTTTATAGGCAATTTCCCCCTTAACCTTTAAAAAATATTATGAAGTATTATTATTGGCATTTAAAGGTGAGAAAATAATCTCAGAGTGTGGTGTAGAGCTAATGATTTTCCCCCCCATCAAATTCTATTTGATGTTTCTTTCTGAGCACAGAGGAAGTCTGTGTTACCCAATAGTCCTTATAGTTTATAGGCATTTAACTGGGTTTTGGCAGAGAGAGGTGAGCAGGGGTCATACATGCCACTCTAGATCAGGTCATGATTTCCTGAGGGTTTTTTATTATGTATACTTTCCTTTCCCAATGACCTCAGAGGCCACATAATATAAAGACAACGCCATTACATGGCAAATGCCTGGATTCCTAAGCCCTCATTTGGAAAAGTGTTATTTAATAAGCAAGAAATATAAATTAATTATGTTACGCTGTTGAATTTGGGATTGTTTAAATGACTGAAGTCTATTCTGACTGCCAGCAAGTGAAGAATCCAGTTCCAGAAAAAAAAATAAACAATGTAAAATTGTTCATGCTGGACTGTTAACAGGATCCCAGGGCAGAGGAAGAGGGAATCTGAGACAGGAAATTAAAACAAGGGCAAACCGTGAGCAATGTGCAGGCGGCTTGTAACTAACGAGCCATTATCTTCCCCAGCCAAGGACACAAGAGCAAATGGTTACAAAAACTTCCATGACGAGAGAATGCAGAAAGGGGAGGGGAAAGGGAAAAAGGGCAGTTTTACTCCCTAAGCAGAGAAGCCAGCAGTCCCAAGGCTTGGCCAGATGAAGTTGCCAGGTGCTTATGAATTCTGGGAAAGCCACAACAAAATAAAAAAGGGGACCTTGAGAATGAATCTGTACCAAGATATTCAGCAAAGGAGTTTTGAATCCTATAGACAGGAGGGTCTATAACACCCCAGACCCCCACCCAACCTGCTCTTCAAATTAGCTGAGAGCCTGTCTGCCCTTCATAAGCCCCATGGATAGGTTTGCTTGCTTTGCTTTTTCAATAAAGGTGCCTGCTTTAAGAAATTGGTTTTTCACAACGCAGTCAAGGTCTCTCCTATAAATTCATTTATATGAGAAAACAAGGATCCCGGCTGGGGACAGCCCTCTCCCACTGATTCAGGGGGCTGTCTGGTAACACCTCTCTGTGTGTTGGTGAGAGGTGCCCATAGGACGACCATAGGCAATTACAAAGGCTTTGCCTGCCACGCCTCATGGGGAAAGCTGCCCCCCTATAGATGTGGGTGACACTGGTTCATTACGTACAGCACTGAAGGGAGTTGCCGTTAAAGACTCAGTCCCCCTGGGCCAGCCATGCTTAGACACCTATCTGGATCCCAGCTCAGCCACCTATTTGGAGATTCCTTATCAAGAGCTGCAGCTCAGGCACTATCATGGAGGACTCCTTATCAGGAGGTCTTGACTAGGACACTTTTTCCCATTCTGACTCAGTGCTTCTCCACTCCTAGTCTCTCTACCTCTCCCTCCCTTTTCTTCATTGCTCCTGAGAACTGAGACAAGGCCCTCCATTGCACTGGTCCACCTGCCCCTCACCTGGTGCCCTTCCATCGGGGGAAATGGAACACGATGGAAGGTACGATCATCACCTTTTGCCTCTTGCTTACGCTGTCGTAGTAAGTGAATAAAATCTTAGTTATTATTTTCAATTTTGCTCATTGTCCTATTTGACCACCTAGAAACTGACAGGGATGGGTTAAATAACTTGACCAAGAATCACAGTTCTTAAGTGCCAAAGTTTTGACGCCAACAGCCCAGTCCTGATTCTACAACCATTTTTCTTAGCCACTTCTTATTCTTGACTCTCTATAAAAGGAAGCATTAAATTGGTGTGTCTCTAACTCTTGCCCAGACTTACTGGTCTCTGTCATGGTTGTCAGAGTTGAAAATTTATGTAGATTTGGGCTTTGAAAGTTCCTAGCAAGGTGAATGTCAGTACCCACCTAAAATGCTCTTGTCACTTTGCTGCTAACTTGCTTTTTAACAGTTACAGAACGCATGGATTAGGATGGCAACATTATAAACAAGCATCCATTTCCTTTAAAACAAGACAGCTGTTCAATGATATTCTTTTCCTCAAAATAAACACATTTGACTAATTATGAATCACTGGAAATATAAATACTTTTAAAATTCAAAAGAGAATAGTTGGACTGTTCATAAAACTTTTATTCTTTCAGAATAAAAATTCATCAGATATTCATTACTCTGATTCAGTTCTCATTATGTGTTGTCCTCTGTAGGTAGTATCTGTTGTTACACTATTTTTTTGGCAGAAGGAAAGTTTAATACTGTCTCCTTACATTCTTATAAGTCAAACAAAACAACAACAACACACTAACAGCGTAAAAGAAGCAAAAACAATTTTGTTTCAACCCACAGAGGTTATTGTGTTAGGAAGACTGGGAAGTATGTGGATTAGGGAAACATTCTGCTTAAAATGTCAGAACTAGTTAGACTGGTGCCTGAGTGCCCAACGAAGCAGCTTTTCGTCTTGTGAACCACATCTAATTCTGAAATAACATGACCTCAGTCTGAACAGCCTCCTCCCACTTACGACCTTTCTTGTGTACATGTACAACACAATCTCAGCTCTAGCCATAAGACAAGTGAGCCAGAGAGGAAACAAAATAGTGAACCAACCTCCAGTCATTTCAATAAGCAGTCTACGATGGCTTACTAGAGTTCTTTTTCTTATGAAACACCTTAAAATGCCACATGCATTCCTGAAATCCACATTTCCAGAGATTGACTCAAGTGACTCGTGCATAACTGATTTACTATTTACCTTGAGAATCTACTATAGGCAAGGTACTATGTGGCAGGAAACATTGGCCCCATCCTCCTGGACCTTATACTTTCGGCATCAGAGGTGAGAAGCAGAGAGAGAACAGGGGACATATAAGGGAGATTTATTGATTTGGTTGAACTCTCCTGAGATCCAGGATTGAACACCTCAGCCATAACTCTCAAAGGCAGTGCTAACATGCTTTTGCCTGAGTTCTCTTTCAAGCAGGTCCTGAGAGGGATGTAGGATGTAGACTTTTTAGTACATGGTGCTCTTCAGATCAGCACTTGTGGAAGGAAAGAGAAGAAAGCAGTATTTGGCAGGAGGAGAAGCCACACTGTAATGTGTCTGTACCAGAGCTCAGCTGGTGTCCTGGGAGCTCCCGAACTGAGTGGACACAGGGAGGTATCAGAAGTTAGGGGCAAATGGCAGGACCATTATACCACAATGTCCTTCAATGTGAGCCAGCCTAGGGAGAGACATGCCTTCAAGCAAGATGGCTTTCTGCCTCTGAGGCAATCCCCAAAGCTAAAATATGTTTGCCGAAAATCCTCCCAAAGCTGCAGTCCATTCGTTCCTAAAGGCATATCTGAATTGCCTGTCACCATATGCAGTACAGTCTACCCTTTGCTCTGCTTGGGCCCATTTCTTCATCTATTTTCAAGTAGTGGTTATTCTAGGGTCCAGTTGGGCTTCAGTCCCTGGGAAGATCCTTAAAGAATAAGAGTGGGAAAAACTACGACCGCTCCTGCATCAACTGGTCTCAGGATCTCAGCAGAAGCTCATTCTTTTCCTCCTCCCCTATCCATTTTAGATTCACACTGCCTGCCTAGACACATATTCCTGAGGCATGCCCTCTGGTCACCATACCTCTCTCATACTGGATTAGTGCGCTTGCCTATTTACCATCACAATTGGTCAAAGAAGTACCAAAAGGCACCTGAGTGGATCACCTGGTGCAGACCATACCCCTCCCTTTCTCTGTTATGTAACACCAGAGGCCCGATGCATGAAATTAATGCAAGGGGCTCGGCCCCTGCCGCTACTGAGGCTGCCTGTGCCTCAGCCCTGCCCGCAGCAGCTTCTTCCAGAAGGATATCCAGTCTAATTAGCATATTACACTTTTATTATTATACAGCCCTCTAATTTTTGATGATCAGGATCAATTACCCCTGTCAAGATGATAGTGTTTTTCCTTATGGTTCCAGGACACAAATGCTATGTCTAGGCCATAACCATATCTTATAATTGAATCAAACTCTTATTTTTTTCCATAGCAGAAATATTTCATTTAAAAATATATTTTTTTATTGATTTCATAAAAGAAGGGAGAGGGAGAGACAAATAGACACTTCAATGATGAGAGAGAATTATCGATCAGTTAGCTGCTTCCTGCACGCCCCCTACTGGGGACTGAGCCTGCAAGCCCAGACACGTGCTCTGACCAGGAATCGAACCATGACCATCTGGTTCATAGGTCAATGCTCAACCAGTGAGACACACTGACCGGGCAATATTTCACATTTTGGACTTCTAATCCTGCACAGTGCAGGATTTCAAGGACAGGAAACTCATTTACTCAAGTAGATCACTGCAGTGATAGTAAATGGGCTGCTACTGCTCTCAACCGTGCTTCCTGAACCATGTAAGTTTCCATTTAGAGACATAGCAGTATATACAACTTACGGCAGTTTCTATGGCTGTTGTAATAAGTTACCAAAATCTTCATGACTTAAATGACACACATTTGTTCTTTCATAGTTCCGAAGACCAGAAGACTGAAATTACCTTCACTGAAATAAAATCAAGGTGTAAGCAGGGCTATGCTGTCCCTCCCTGGAAGCTTTAGAGACCTGTTCCTGCCTTGTCCCGATTCTGGTGGCTGCAGGCATTCATTGGCTTGTGGTTGCATCAGCCTTATCTCCAACTCCAGCATCTTCAAATCTCTCCCTGCTCTGCCTGCACATTGTCTTCTCCTCTGTGTGTGAGTCTAATCTCCCTCAGCAGACCTCTTGTAAGGACATATGTGATTGCATTGAGGGCCCACCTGAATAATCCAGGATGATCTCCTGATTGCATAATGCTATATTTAATTATATGTGCAATGACATGTTTTACAAATAAAGTGCCATTTACTAATCTTATGTATTGGTTGACATATTGGGGTGGGGGAGACTGCTCAGTCCATTACACATGTCTTTGATTCGAGATATATACTATTTCCTACAGGATGGCATATTCTCCTCATATATCATTTCCAAACTGCCACTTCAACTTTCTCCATAGTGAAGCATGTACTATCCTATAAATAAAAGGCTAATATACAAATTGTCCCCTCAACCGGGAGTCCGACCAGTAGGTGGTGCTGGCCCACCAACCTCCTGTGACCCCTACCCCCAGCTGGCCCCACCCATGATCAGCCCCCTCACCCCGATTGGGGGCAGGAATGGTCAGCCAATCTCCTGCCTCACCTCTCCTCAGCTGGCCCGGCCTGATCGGCCCCAATCAGGCCGGGCTGGCTGGACCCTACCCATGCACGAATTTGTATACCAGGCCTCTAGTGACTAATAAATCCTATGGTTACAGGACCATTCCCAAACCTCCTTTGGTGTGGAATGGGTCCCCTATATGTCGATGTAATGTTATGTTGGGTCCTATGCTGGTGGATCAAACAAAAGTCATCAAATACTCATGCTGGCTCAGGTCCTATGGGAATAAAACAAACATACAAACAAACAAAAAACAACTCACACACAACTATATATCTGCTCCTGTAATGCCCTGGCTGGTATGGCTCAGCAAATTGGGTGATGTCCCATGCACCAAAAGGTTGCCAGCTTGATTCTCAGTTAGGGCACATGCCCAGGTTGTGGGATTGATCTCCAATAGATTTATTTTTCTTGTTTTTATTGTTTAAGGTATTACAAATAGTAGTACATATGTCTCCTTTTTTTCCCCCCATTGACCTCTCCCCGGCCTCCCCTACCCGCAAGCACTTGCCCTCACCTCCCCGGCAGTGTCTTGTGTCTATTGACTGTGCTTATATGCATGCATACAAGTCCTTCAGTTGATCTCTTATCCCCCCAGCCCTCCCCTGCCTTCCCGCTGTAGTTTGACAGTCTGTTTGATGCTTCTTTGCCTCTATTTTTGTTCAACAATTTATAATGTTCTTTATATTCCATAAATGAGTGAGATCATGTGGTATTTATGTTTCACTGACTGGCTTATTTCACTTAGCATAATGCTCTCCAGATCCATCCATGCTGCTGCACATGGTAATAATTCCTTCTTTTTTTACAGCAGCGTAGTATTCCATTGTGTAGATGTACCACAGATTTCTAATCCACCCATAGATTTCCAGTAAGGAGCATGTAGAAGGCAGCTGATTGATGTTTCACTCTCACATCAATATTTCTCTCTTCCCCTCTCCCTTCCTCTCTCTCTAAAAATCAATAAACATATATATATTTTTTAAAAGAATAAATTACTGGTCCTTTTCTATCACTCTTCAAATATATCAAGGTCATAAAAAAAGACAAGGAAAGACTAAAAAGCCTCAAACATTAAAGAAGACTAGTAAGATACCACAGGATACATGTAATTTGGTATCCTGTTTTAGTTGGAACTAGAAAAAAATAAAGAAGCTAATTTAAAAAGTAGGGATATGAGTAAAGTATATAGTTAAAATACTATATCAATGCTAATTTCTTAGTTTTGATAATTCTGCTATAATTATGCTTACATTAGGGGAAATTGGGTGAATAATGTATGAAGAATCCTGTACTATCTTTACAACTATGCTGTAAATCCAAAATCATGATAAGACTAAAAGTAATATATTTTGTGGCTACTCCTGTCACCAACTGTCTTAGGTTTGGAGACAGAATCTAAGGTAGAATTTAGTGTTTGGGTCTTTATTACCCTTAGGATCAACAACTGTAGACAAAAGAGAAGGAAGTAGAAACAAGTAGAGGGAGAAAGCAAACTGTGAAGACCGTGTATGCAGAATTCTGGAGATAAAATGATTCGGAGGGTACTCCCACTTTGAGCAGAAGTGACTGGGCCTTTGTTCTTCAGCCTCGACGAGTGACTTAATGTGCACTCTCTTGCAGGGTGCACACCTGGGTATGAGTCTTTCTGTGACTAAGGCACTGGTAGTTTAAGGATGCCTACTTACAACACACTAGCCCCTTGGAAAAGGTTCCTTCCTTGAAGAAGGATGAAGATGAGGCATCTCCTTGTCCAGACTAATTACTGTATAGGCAAAGGAGCTACGGCAGTGGGCAAACAATGATACCATCCACTGCCTCTGTCACATAGCACACCACTCAGGAGCTTCTGGTCTCATACAGCAAAGCCTTTCTAATCTGCAGCTAGAGTACCCAATCTCATAATGGATTCCCATCCTCTAGGCCAGGAGTTAGTATACAGCCTAAAATGAACAACCATTACCTAATTTTGTTTCTTTTTTGGGTAACATACAGATCTGAATCAAAACTGTGGAAATGTGAGTGATTCATTTCTCATCCTTTCCGTGATCCAGTTGGGAAATTTATTCTTCTGGTCGATGTAGCTGTAGACTGCGCACATGCAGAAATCTTGTTTTTCAGAAGGGAACCATTCCACCAGGGACACAGAATGATTCCCATTAAATATTAAGTATTGGCTCCAAGAGGCAGCGGGCAAGGAGAGGAGTCACTGTCTAGCAGAGGGTGATTGAGCCTGATCATCAGGAGAGGGTAGGTGGTAGAGAAAATATGTTTGATGATGAGTCTAATTTACTTGGTTCTTCCATGCCTATTTTTTGGTTAATCCTCACCTGAGGATATTTTTTCCATTGCTTTTCAGAGAGAGTGGAAAGGAGGGAGGGAGGAGGTAAGGGAGGGACGGAGAAGGAGGTGAGGGAGGGAGAGATGGGGAGGGAGAGAGAGGGAGAGAAACATTGATGTGAGAGACACATATCAACTGGTTGCCTCCTGCATGCAACCCAGCTACATACCCTTGACTGAGAATTGAACCCATGACCCTTCAGTGCATGGGCTAATGCTCTAACCACTGTGTGAGACAGCCAGGGCTTCTATGCCTATTTTAAAAAATAAATTGATAGATCCAACAACCATAGACTTAGGAAGGCATTGTGACCAGCACCTAAGACCCTTCAAATACGAGGGGCTATGTAACCATACCAATCAAGCCTTCTAGACCACCAGAGATACTTGCTGAGGTTGAGGGGGATACACAATAGGTATTAGTAAGAGATAAACGGCGTGTATCAGTTATAGCCCCAAGATCAACTACAGTGATGGCAGCTAGACTCCATTTCACTAACCTTCCTTGCATGTGTGCCCAGCAAAGGAGACAAACCAGGTGCTATTCTCAGATGAAGTGAACTTATTATTATGTAAAGCAAGTACACTTATGAACTCCGATGAAGACTCTAGTCCCTGTTGTATTATGCTTCCCATATTCTTCCTCTTCAGTATTGAAGCATCCCTTTCCCCACCTGAGAGAAATATTGCCAGTCTATGCTTCACAACTGCATCTCGTTCCTGGATTTGACCAGACTCAACACAGTCTCATGCCCCCTCCACCAGGGAATGCCGCATAAATGCCAGGACAACTTGTGGCTATAAACTGCACAACCCTTGCTTCGATTTGGTGTAACTCTGAAGGGTCACCCTAGTTTCTGGAATTCTCCATGGCATGGACTAAAGCCTCTGTCACAAAGATGCTGAATCAGAAAGAGAATAAATGAGAACAGATATTAATCTGAGTTTCAGTCATCAAGGATCTTACAGGTCATGATATAAACTTTGGCTCCTATTCTAAGAGGGATGAGAAGTCATTCAAGATTTTGATCACTCTTGCTACTTTACAAAAAAATAATCTCAGGGTTGGAGAAAAGGGTAAGAGTGAAACAAGAAGCTCAGTAAGAAGCTATTAAATATTCAGGGAAGAGATAATAGTGACTTGAACTAAAGTGGTTCAATAGAAGTGATGAATATTGAGTTGACCAATTTAAATATTTCAAAGTCTGTGCCAACAAGAATTTTAGTGCATTGCCTATAAGTTGTGGGACCAAAAAAAGTAATGGACGATTTTAAGATGGTTGTGTGTGTGTTATCACTAGACCAATTTTTAAGGTCAGACTCCTACCTGTCTATGTTTTTATGTTTTCTGATCTTCAGCCAGAGCAGAGAATGTGATCCCATCATAACTACATTGTTATTGTCTAATACATAGGAGAGGTGGTGAAACATGAATGCTATGACAATGTTTTAGTCACATGTTATACACTTCATCCCTGTTTCTGCCACACAGAAGGACTATAAAAAGGAGTTGACCAAGTAGGAACCTTCAAGGCAGTTTTCTGACTCAAACTTTTGAGAGCTATGTATTCCCAGAAGCACACTTAGTATTCCTTTGTATTAGCTACTGTGACATCAACACAAACTGTATAGGAGATGCTATCAATGTTACAGGACTTCTATGACTCATTCTGTTGCGATGATCTGATAGAGTCAGACTATGGCAATGGCGGCAGCAGCAGAGGAAAGTAGGTAAATTGGGTCACTCAGAAGATCAGGTTTATAGTGAACCCTCACAGACCATAAGGAGCCTGAGCCACATAGTGGCAATGGGTATCAAGAAAGTACCAGAAAGAAAAGGGGAGGCAAAGGAAAAGAAAAGTGCTTTTCTATTAGTCACATTCAAGTCAGCTTTACTTGGCATCCCATTACTGATATGGATAATGAGAGTGCCCAAAATACATGTGTATATCTGCAGACTCATGAAAAATATGGCTCTTAGTAAGAAATGATAACCTCAGGAAATGGGAGAATGAGAGTTATCTAGCTGTGGCTTAAAAACAGAAAAAGGTATCACAGAAGAGGCTAGAGATAAGTCTCCTTTGGGTCAGAGCATGCTAACCAGTATTTCCAGCTACTTTGCTAAAGCACAGAGTGGACTAGGGAATTGGGGAACTAGAAATTTAGTATGATTTCAGGTTGAGTAGAGTTGTTCATATTTCTTCAATTGATAAGTAACCTACAGTCTCTTCAAGTGTGTGTGAGTGTGTGTGTGTGTGTGTGTGTAAAGGTGCTTGGAAACAACTATTACATAAGAATGTCAAATCAGCAAAACTGTCTCCAAAATTATGAATCTAGAATACCTTGGGGGTGGAAGGGGAGGACTTTATCCATCAAAGAATATCTGGAAAATATCATGATAATTAAAAATAATCAGAAATCTGCTTTTCTGTGTGTTTTTTTCCAAGTCAAATATAGTTAAAAATTGGAATTTTATCATTTTGATGTAGTAGAAAAGGAACAATAGATTAGAACTTGGCAGTTGCAGTATGTCATCTGTCTTTGATGGATTTTATTGTAGGAGGTAAAGTGAGTCACTTCATCTTTCTAAAGCTGATTTCATTTGAGTAATCAAATTTTATAATTATTTTCAGCAAAATATTCATCAACTTATTTCACTATTTCTGATACAGTGAATGCAAATTAACAATGAAAGCTGTTGTTTTTCTTGCACATCCTCCTCACACATTTATAAAATAGTTATAACCTGAGAGAAATGCTAATTATATTGGTGTTAATGCAGAACAACATAGGAAAGAGAGAAATATATGCTGAAGGAATGGGAGGGTACTGGAAAGAAGTATCTTATAAAATTAAAAAAGAAAAAATCAGAATTCACACAAAATCCTCGAAGTAGGTTCACATCATATCTATACGAATAAAAGGGTAATATGATAATTAGACCGGATAGATCCGACATCTACTGGATGTCCTTTGTCCTACCGGACAAAGTCACAGCAGCTGCGAGGGCCAAGAGGTGGCGCCACAGGAGAGAGGTGTCGCCAGTCCAGCACAGGTACAGTGCTGTGGCCCCTTCCACAGAGGCAGCAGGAGAGGGGGCTATGTGGTCCCAGTCCCAGTGCTGCCCCTCCACAGAGGCAGCCACAGAGACAGTGGTACGGGCCCAGTCCCGGTGCCATGGCTCTGCATAGGCTGGACTGGGTGCGAGCTGCTGTGCCTCAACCTTCCCCAGCCCCTCCCCCAGCCGGACTGGCCCCAGATCGCCCCCCACCCACCAGTGCACGAAAGAAGCAAGGGCCCAGAGTATGCAAGCTGCCACCGCGGCTGGCAGTGGCAGCAGCAGGGGAGTGATGGGGGCAGCGCCTTCCCCTGATTGGCTGGTTGCCTTCCACAGAGGGAGGCCAGACTGGAGCTTAGGCCCTCTCCCAGCAGGGAATGGGCCTAAGCTGTCAGTAGGACATCCCCTGAGGGCTCCTGGACTGTGAGAGGGGGGCAGGCCAGGCTGAGGAACACCCCCCCCCAGGTGCATGAAATTCCTGCACCAGGACTCTAGTTCTTTTATAATGATAAAACTAAAAAAAACACACACATAATCTTTAATAATTAATTCAAAAGCCAGACAATAGCATTTATTCTTTTATAGAAATAAAACATTGTATATATAGGAATCCATGGTAGCTAAATTTTGAAAAAGTCTCACTTTCCTGGGCAAAATCATTTTGTATAAATATCACTTGATAAATAAAATTCCACAAATCACCACAACATTTTAGATAACTACTCTCCAGGTTCTTTCCACATCATTCTCTAGATATGTGCTATCCAATATGTGGCTATTAAGATTTATTAAAATAAATGTCAAACTTCAGATCCATAGTCACATTAGCTATATTTTGATTGTTTATTATGGCTAGTGGCTTTCATATTGAACAGCATAGCAGTAACACATTTCTATCACTGGCAAAATTTTTATTGACTACACTGCTCTAGATTATTAAAAGTAGTGACTTTTCTATCTCAACCTCATTCTTTCAAATAAATCAGTTGGACAGGAGGCCCTTTTATACCTTCTTCAATCTATATTAACCAGAATTTTAAATTTTATAGATAAATAGAGCAAATTTTGACAGAATTATAGTACAAAGAGTGCTCATTCTTAGCATGTGTCTTATGGCAAAAACAATAACAAAAAATATAGTCTTCAAAAGTTAAAAATATAACTGCTACATGGCTCAGCGATTCCACTTCTGAGTACTTATCCAAACACTAATTTGAAAATATATACACATCCCTATGTTCATTGCAGTGTTATTATAGACAAGATTTGTCCATCAATAGACAGCTAAATAAAGAAGATGTTGCAATCCAGTGGTGAGCTGAAACTAAACCCCAGCTTAGGAAACAGGGTTATTCTTCCTGTGGATAACTCTGTGCTGAAAGCAGGGGAACAACCAGGAAAAAAAAAAAAAAAGATAGAAAGAAAGAAAAGGAAGGAAGGAAGGAAGGAAGGAAGGAAGGAAGGAAGGAAGGAAGGAAGGAAGGAAGATGTGGTACATATATACAATGGAATACTACTTAGCCATAAAAAGAATGAAGTTTTAACCATTTGTGATATGGATGGACATAGAGGGTATTATTCAAAGTGAAATAAGTCAGATAGGGAAAAACAACTACACATGAATTCACTTATATGTGGAATCTAAAGAACAAATAAATGAACAAACAAAACACAAACTCATAGATACAGAGAAAAAACTGGTGGTTGCCAGAGTAGGGAGAGTTTAAGAGGATGGGTGAAAAACATGAAAGGGATTGAGAAGTACAAACTGTCAGTTATTAAAATATTCGTGGGGATGTAAAATACAACATAGGAAATATAGTCAATAACATTGTAATAACTATGTAATGTCAGCTGAGTACTAGACTCAATTGGGTGATCACTTCATGAGATAGCTACATGTCTATTCACTATATTATACACCTGAAACTAACATAAGATAATATGTCAACTGTAACTGAAAGATAATTTTTTAAGATGACATAGTAAAAAAAAAAAGAAAGAAAGAAAGAAAGAAAGAAAGAAAGAAAGAAAGAAAGAAAGAAAGAAAGAAAGAAAGAAAGAAAAAGAAAGGAAGGAAGGAAGGAAGGAAGGAAGGAAGGAAGGAAGGAAGGAAGGAAGGAAGGAAGGAAGGAAGGAAGGAAGAAAGGAACACTGGCATACAATATTAATGGTAAAAACAAAACAAAACACATTTGAGATGTTCACTGTTAAGTTTTCAGTGCCTGGAGATTTTGGGTATCCTTTACAATTAAAGATCTACTGAGATTCATGGTAGTTAATACAATTTACATTATATCTCTAAGAAATCAAGAAACTAAAGGACCTATTCAGCTCTCAGGGTTAGTGCCATGGGAAGGGTACACATACTGAGAGCTCAGAAATATGTAGCAAAGCTTAGGTCAGAGCCACTGCTTGGCAATTGGCAAGAAGGTGCATTTTCTAGCTGCAAAGTCTCTTCCAGGTCACTTTATTTGCACTGAGACTATTGTGCAATTTTTTTCAGAAAGTCCATCAATTAAATTGTAAGCACAAGACCTGTTGAAGAAACTGAACTCGTGAGCATGTTATGAGGCACAGTGACACAGGAAAACAGCCTGGGTGTGAATGTGTTCCTCTGCTTGCCTTCCTCATTCTCCTAGTTAGTGGTTAATGGATGGGATGAAATGCGGCGGTATAGAAAGGGAGCACTGAGTCTATCATGACAACATTAGGATAACAGAAATTGAATCTGCACCTCCACCAACCAAAGGAGGGTGTTGAATTGGGGAAACAACATAATAATTTAGAGGTAGTGGAAGAGAGTCTTTGGGAAATATTTTAAAGTTAGATTGCTAATTGAGAATATATCAGAGAGATTACCTAAATGGGATAAGGTGAATTAGGTCTGTAGTTTCAGAGTCTTTCCTCATCATGGCTGCAGCAGATATTTTTTAATTTAAATTTTATTTCTTAGGATTAATGTAACAATAATCTCAGAGTTTTCAGGAATAACCTGAATGCCTCTTTCACAACTGAAAGAGTGTTTTGCTCCATATTGTCAGGACATATTACTTATGTGAAGAGGAGTATTCCTGAGATGCACTAGTATAACTGATATAATGTATCTTTACTTAATCTATCATAATTCCCTTTCTCTATAAATTAAGTCCCTCATTTCCAGATTTCCATTGTCTTCTTTTTTTAAAATATATTTTATTGATTTTTTACAGAGAGGAAGGGAGAGGGATAGAGAGCTAGAAATATCGATGAGAGAGAAACATCGATCACCTGCCTCCTGCACACCCCACACTGGGGATGTGTCCACAACCAAGGTACATGCCCCTAATGGGAATCAAACCCAGGACCCTTCAGTCCACAGGCCGACGCTCTATCCACTGAGCCAGACCAGCTAGGGCTCCCTTGTCTTCTTGAAGTCAACTAGATTCCTCTAGGTTTCAGAGTAGCATATCCAGCTTGGGTTTACATTTTAATTCAGGTATCATTTGTTTTGAACCTATTTCTTTCTCTTCTGTATATCACATTTGATATTCATTTGTGTATTATAAATATGTTGAGTAAAAATAAATTACTTAAATCATATTAATATGTTAATTATTTAGAATGAATATCCCATTCTTCAAGGAAAAAAAAAACAAAACATTGAGTAAGATGGACCAATAGACACTAGGTCTACTAATGTAAAAGATTGATAACTGGAGTTCATGGACTTAGGAGAGTTACGCTTATATTCTACATATATATTTTCTAAATAATGCCACAGAGTCTATATGACATCCCTCTCTAGGATTCTTCCATTTTTGACGATGAAGTCTGAAGAATGACCTCATGGTATAAGTAGAGCAATTTATACTATACCCACCTTTTTCTTGTCATAATAGAACTTGACAGTATTATATCCTGGGACCAAGGTTTGCTAACAGGAGGCTGGTGTAGTTTCTTTTTCCCTCTAATAACTACAAATAAAGGTGTTTTTTCCTTACCATGAGAGCTTGGGTATAGTCAGTATTTAGTTTCTTCCCAATGAGTGGTTTATGGAAAAAGAATAAATAAGATGTTTTGACACAGGATGTTAATCCTTCATTGATTTCTTTCCCCAGTTCAGAATAAGCTAAAGGATATTTCCTAGGTTTGGCTAATGTCAACCAAACACAAAAGATTTACTGGAAATCCTCATTGAGGAACTGAGATTCATTAGTATATGAGATTTTTCTAGAAGGGCTCTGGATCTTCCGTGTATTATGCATCATCTCTCAGTAAATGACTTAAATCACATCTCCATCTCACACATATCTAGTTTTGCATTTAGCTACCTCTCAAGCAAATTGGTACCAGATGTGGAGTGGGACATACTCTAAAAACCAATTTGAAAACAAACGGATTACTTAATACAGAACCTGGTAAAAAAGGTGAACTGTATTAATATGTTTTTTTTTTATCCTAAAGAAAAAGCTGTTAATATCTCACCATATTTAAATAAATAGCGAGGCTGTGCTTAGTGGTATAAAATCAAGAATTATAAATAAAAAGTCTGTATGTTAACTTTGAAATGAAATTATAGTATTCATTCATGATTTTCTTTCTTTAAAAAAATGGTGTATAGTATTCCTATTTCTGCCGCTAAAAAAATAGCTAGAAATGATTGACAACTCCAAATTGATAAGCATCTCTATTGCCCAGATTATGGTATGTAAATACTATTTCCCACTAGGAGGAACCAGGATTACCTGGAAAAAAAGGTTAAATCAAAGTCTGAGATAGAAAACATATAAACCTGAGAAATTTTGTGTTAGAAAGCAAGGGTATGAGATTCTATAAAATAAAAATGAGTCACCATGAAAGGGTATGGTGTAAGATGGGACAATTTAATGATTTCAGTTTATCAAAACATAAAATATATATAAACACATAAATTTATAATAAAATTTTTTTAAAATTTTCACTGTGCACTAATAAATATGGCTAACAACTCATTTTAAAAATTGAGAAAAAGGGGAAAGGAATCAAGCATGTACCTTTTATTTGCTATAAAACTATATTTCAAGGAAACTAAATAATTGATGAGGAACAGTTCTTAAAGAAAATGCTAGTAAGGTAAAAGAAAAGCTAAAGCTAGAAAACCGTTTTATTCACTCCTGATTTTATAATATAAACTGGCTGTAATCCTTAACGCATAATGAAGCTATTAGGCAAAAGTTGATGGGGAACTTTATAATAGATGGATCAGCTGACAGCATCTAAATCCTATGACCTCTATTACCATCAATATTAGAGGGAGAGAGTAATGTCCTTAAGATGATGACATAGGTCCTTTCTGACTTCAGGTGTCCTAACAAGACCAACTAGGAACTCTCCATAGTGCTGATTTTAGAATCTGAGGATGAGGCCGGGGCACCCCTGGGCACCCCAGAGACTGAGAAGCATCATGTTGGAAAATTAAGAGAAGCAGCTACACTCTGACCATATCACACTTCCCCAGTGAATGCCTCACCAAGGGGGAGCCCTTGAGCTTATGGGTTTTCCAGTGGGGAAAAAAATGGAGCCCAAGGTGAATATCCAGCACCCCCACATTGGGAGGCTCACTTCGCAGACATTACTGAGGAAATCTACTGGGCTTTCTCCCTGAAGACCAGGTACAAACATGGACAGTAGGCAGGGCTTATAGCAACCAGTGCACAAATCTTGGTACACTGCCTTCTTCCTTGAGCTGCACGTGAGCAGAGATCACAGCCAGCCTCTCTGCCATCTGCAGAGCCAAGCTGGTGACATTATCTGGAGAAGGAGTTCGATGGGAAGTTCTGCCTGGTACAGAGGAATAGCCAGTGAGCGGTGCTGGGGGTGGATCTTGTTCCATGGCCTCCCTGGGCAGGGAAACACATCTGAAGCCCCACCTACTGTTAATTATGACCCCCAGCCCCGCCAGACCCAGAAGCCTAACCAGGGGATAGGGCAGCTGTGCAGCTCATCGGGTAGCCATGCTTGCAACAGCACATCTGAGCAGAAATCTTTACCAGTGGCCCCATGTGCCCATCCAGAGCACCTGCTGGGCAGTTCTGCCTGATTTGGGTCCCCAGCCGACAGACCATACCGGCTGCAGGACCCGCTCTGTGTCTCCACACAGACAGGAAAACACATCCGAGGTCTCACTCAACTGCTCAGTATAGCCACAGGGCCCATCCCACACTTGGCAGGGAACCAATCCAGCAGTACTGTCCAACTGTGAGGTCTAGGCTGTGGGCCCACATAACCAGGGAGCCTTAACAATGATTCTGAACAGCCTCAGAATACATCCTAGGGTACCACCCAGCCAAGGAGCACACTTACAACCTGTCCAGCATATGACCTTGGCCAACTACTGAGTGCAAGTTGAAGCCTTGCCCAGACAGAAAGCCCAGCTAATGACCAAGTCCAATGTCAGAGCATAGCATGTGACCCCACCCTATGTGGATTCCCAAACAGTGATTCTGCCCAACTGCAGAGCATAGTCTCTTGCCTCACCCAAGTGCAGGGTTATAGCAGGAGGCCCCTCCTGACCAAGAAGCCCAGCCAATGACCTTGCCCAACAGCCTGTACAGTCAGTGGCCTACATGAACTTGAAACCCAGCCTGCAGCTTGACTCTAATTCAGGGCACAGTCTGTGTCCCCACCTGATTGCATAGCTCAGTTTGAGTTCCTGTTCAAATGGGAAGCCCTGCCTGGTGCTCTGCCAGGACACACAGTCCAGCCAGTGGCCCCTCCAGTCACAGACTGAGATTCCAGCCAACCAGGAATGATTGTGGAGCCAAGCCTATAGCCCTGCCAAAATGATAGCCCATCCAGGAGCACCACACTGCCAGGGAACACAGCCAGCAAACTCACCCAACCAGAGTTTATTGCGGAGTCCAGTAAATGGCTCCACCTGACCAGAGAGAGAGGGAGAAGTTCTACCCCATTCCACCCACAGGCCCTATGTGAACATGATACTCAACCAATAGGCCCACTGAAATGCAGAGACCACAACACAAGCAGTGGCCTTGTCCAAATAGAGACCCTGATAGCAAGTCCCACCTGCCAATGATGCTACCAGCTGAGCCATCCAGAAGCCCAAGCTGAGCTGACTGATGAAGGACTATCCCTGCCAAAGGGAATCTCTAACCCTGGAAGATATCAGCACAAATAATAAAGGGTCATGAAAACTTAGGTAAATGTTATACCACTGAAAAGAAACTAAAAGTTAATATCACTGGTAAATATAAATGCAAAAGATATTCAAAAAAATTAGAAAACATAACTTATTAGAACATTAAAAGGCTCATACACTATCAAGTGTGATTCATCCCTGGGAGGCAAGGATATTTTTAACATATGCAAATCAGTAAATGTGATACATCACATTAATAGAATGAAAGATAAAAATCACATCGTATCGATGGGTGCAGAAAGCACAGTTGACAAAATGTGGCATCTATTCGTGATAAAATTCTCAACAAATTGGTTATTGAGGGAATATACCTCAACATATTGGAGGTCACACAGCAAGTCTACAGCTAATGTGATACTCAACAGTGAAAAGTTTTCCTCTAAGATCAGGAACAAGAAAAGAGTGACCATTCTCATCACTCTCGTGCAACAGAATAGTACTTAGAGTTCTAACTAAAAAATAAATAAAGATATCAGAATAAAAAAGGAATAGGTAAAATTGTCTCTGTCTGCAGATAACATGATTTTACATATATAAAGTCCTAAAGGCTTAACCAAAATCTTGTTAGAACTAATCAATACAATTAGTAAAGTTGCAGGATACGTAATCAATATACAATAATCAGATGTATTTCTATACATTAACAACAAATTATCTGAAAAATCAATAAAGAAAACAAGCCCAATGTACAATAGTATCAAACACAAAATGATTAGAAATTAATTCAAGCAAGTAGGTGAAAGATCTATACACTGAGACCATGCAACTGATTAAAGAAATTGGAGGAAACATACCCCAAAGGGAAACTTCCTTATGCTCCAGGATTGGAAGAATAAATATTGTAAAAATATTCACATTATGAAAAGCAATCTATAGATTTAATGCAATCCCTACCAAGATTTTCAAAGGCATGTTTTTACAGAAACAGAAAAAAATAAACCTAAAATTTACATTAAACCACAAAAAGAACTTGTATAGCCAAAGTAATCATGAAAAAAAAAAAAAAGTTGGAGGCATCACATGTCCTGAATTAACACTATATTATAAATTTATAGTAATCAAAAGTGCATAGCACTGGCATAAAAACAGACACATTTACCAATAGGAAAGAATTGAGAGCCCAGAAATAAATTCATGCATATGTAGTCAACTGATACTTGAAAAGGGAGCTAAAATGAAGGAATCGTCTCTTCAATTAATGGTCCTGGCAAAAATGGATATTGTAAAGTAAACTAATAAAACTAGACCCCATTGTTGGAAGCTGCCCATTGCCTTCACTAGCAGAGAGGTGTGGACAAGGAACCCAGAAGGCTGGTCAACCTTGAAGCTCTGAAAGGTCAGAGCCAACCACCCACTGTCTAGTTGAGACAATGGTAGCTAAAGCAACTTCCACCTTTCAATCTTATGTAAATCCTTGCTGATTGGCTATTACTGGAATTGCCTGCCTCTATGGTGGATCCCAAACCTTAATAAAAGGGGTAGCAAGGCCGGAGCGGGGTGTAGTCCTCTCTTGGGCTTCCGCCTGACCCCCATTTCACAAATTAATATTTTTCTAGTCTCTTTCATTTGTGTGCAGCCTCCTCCAGAACCCGAATCCAGAACCTGAACCCTGAACCACGCAGGACATGGAAAGGGGTTTCCACACCCCATCTTTTACTACTCTCACATATTGACTTGACATGGATTAAAGACTTAAATTTAAGATCTAAAGCCATAAAACTTCAAGAAGACAACATAGGGGGAGGGGGACTTTTTGACATTGGTTTTAGAAATTATTTTATAATACAACACCCAAAGACAAACAACAAAAGCAAACATAAGTAAACAGAACAACACTGAACTACCGGTCAAGTACCAAACAAATTTAGCCCCATTCAATTGGAAACAAACGTGTATCACAATTTTGCTGAGTTACACCTAAACTACTATTGACACAAATTGTCCTAGAAGGATCTGATTTCAGTTCAGTCTCCAAGTAAAAAGGGATTTTAACCCTAAAATTTTGGGGAATGTGACCATCAAAGAGAATATGATATACAGACACATAGGACTCAGTTCAGAGACAGCTGTATCTTTATACAAATGTGGCCATTCAGGAACAGAGCACATATATGAGGGAAGAAAGACCACCATGAAAATCTGATAACACTATACATAAGGATCATATAAATTGGCAGAAGTTTATAAACAAACACTGAAAATATAAGGTCACTGGAGCAAGATGTGAAAAATCCTTAGCAGATTAGACCACATTGCAAAAAAAGATCAATGCTGGTTAAAGAGAAGAGTGCCTAGCTTAAAATAAAATGTAAACTCCACCTTACTCATTAAGGGTTAATTTTTTAGAGAAAAAAGACTGCAATTATAACAGAACCCACTATATGATCTTCATACTGTGATGTGCACAGATTATTTAAACCATGTTAGTTCTAATTTGAGGATTATGGTTCAATCATTCTGTCCAAAATTTAGCCATTTTTACCAACTAATAAAAACCACTAAGTCATTTTCATATAATGATGTCTTATCTAGATGGCTATTTCTATTTAAAATAATATTCTAGTGCCCAGATTTAATGGAATCATATGAACAACTTCTTGTCTCCCTGAGCTGAAGAGAAATGCCATAAGGGGAATTTAGGGCTTGTATCTGTGGTCAGATTGGGTTAGAATCTTGCCCCTCCCATTTAGTGCACTTCTTTCCTGGTGTAGGTTGTCTGAGCTTTCTAAATCCTCAGTTTCTTCTTTAGTGTCATTAATATGATCCAAATCATAAATTAGTAATAAAGTAGATAGTACATGTAATTCTATATAATAAAAGCCTACTATGCTAAGTGTCGGGTTGTCCAGTCAGCCATTCAACCAAAGTGTAATATGCTAATGATGTGCTAAGGCTGCTCAACTGCTTGCTATGATGTGCACTGATCACCAGGGGGCAGACACTCTGACTGGTAGCTTAGCTTACTGCTGGGGTCTGGCCGATCCGGACTGAGCAAGATGGGCTGGACATGCCCTGAAGCCCTCCCGCGGCCCCTCCCCCTGGCTGGCCCCACCCTCGATCGGCCCCCAACACCCTGATCAGGGGCAGGATGGCCAGCCAACCTCCTGCAGCCCCTTCCCCCAGCCGACCCCTCCCCTTATGAACCCCCATTGGGGCAGGCTGGCTGGACCCCACCCATGCACAAATTCATGCATCAGGCCTCTAGTTGCACTATATTTACCTACATCAATATCTTTCTATATATTATTGGACTAGAGGCCCAATGCATGAAATTTGTGCAGGGGTAGCCCTTACAGCCCCAGCTGCCTTGACCCTCGCAGCCCGGCTTCATCTGGAAGGTCGTCCAGAAGGTCATTCTGCGCTTTGCCATTCGGTCGATTTACATATTACACTTTTATTATTAGAGATAGGTTTTCATTGTCATTAGTAGTAACCTAATCATTGCTAGTGAAGTTTTACAAAGCATAGTATATATCTATATAGGTAGGCCCATATTAACATTTTCTGTCTCACCCTACCTCTATGTAAATCCACCTTTACTCTTTAATGTTCAGATATTTCAAAATGTCAGAGTCCAGTGAAAAACTGGAAATTTCTACCTTCAAGTGGGGATAGCCATATTGCCCAAAATTGTATTCCAAGATGTACCTGTTTATCAGAACAAATGCAATTTTGAGGGAGAAAGATACCTCTTCTCCTCTGCCCACAAAACTATTCTATGGATTTTCTCTGCTAAGAGTCTTTGAGCTCTAGAAACTCCAGTGTAAGAATGCTCTAGGGACAGGTGTGGTGGATGAAGGCTCTCAGAATCATTTCTCTGTTTTAATAGTCTCATAACTGACAAGATGTCACAATCACAAAAGTCATGAGCTCCATTTTATTAGAGATAAAAATTCTCAACTTCCATCTATTTTTATATAGGTAAATGCCTCAAGATCTGAAAATTGCCTTTTTCATTTTTTTCTTCAAAAGTTCTCACCAGAACTGGAAGCACAATTTTAGAGTAAAAGGATTTTGGCTTTTTTTGTTTGTTTTCTTTCTTTCTTTCTTTCTTTCTTTTTATGCATGCACACAATTGTAATGGCTGGTTAATCTTATAAGTCAACTTGACTGAGGCAAAGGGCGCCTTGATATATTTGAGTAAACATGAGAATTTGCTTCCTTTGCCTGATTGTCTCTGAGTACATTGTTCTCCTGCCTTCAAATTTACACCAACTGATTTCTGGGTTTCAGGCCTTTAGATTTGAACTGAAATTACACCATCGGCTCTCCTGAGTATCGTGTGTGCGTGTGTGTGTGTGTGTGTGTGTGTGTGTGTGTGTGTGTGTTTTCCAGAAAAACTGAACTGTGCAAGTTGTAAAATATAGAGATAAATACATTAATATCTCTCTCAGGTTGATCACAGCTGAATAGAAAAGACAGCTAACAATAAATAATTCCAAATCAGTATAAAACAAACAAACACACACACACACACACTCTGTGTTGGGGTTCTAAAGAACTATTGTAGCGCAGATTTTGGTGTTTTCAAAAAGGCTTCATATTAGGAGCAGTGCTTGAGCCAACTCTAGAAAGGCCAGAAGCTCGGTAAGACAGATATTCAGCATGTTTACAGGCAATGAGGTGGAGAGAAGCATAGCACCAATAGAAAACTACAAGTTACTGTAGTTGATCATCAGAAACTGCAGAGAAGGTCTGGTGCAGGTCTCAGAGTCCTTTTACACTGTGCTGGTGCTTAGACACCTTTCTACTGGGTGATGGGTCGCCACCTGTTTGGTTTTAATCAGTGGAGTGACAAAATCGATTTGTTCCCTAGAACAACTGCTCTGTCAGAAGGATAAAAAATGGAGTAGGAGGACAAGAGGGAAGAGTTCACACATTTTTTTAAACCTCAAACCTATTTATTTGCTTTTTCAAAGGTTTTGAAGAAAAAAATGGGTATCTAGACACTGTAAATATAAATAATATTTTCAGAATAAAAATAAAATTTCCCAGTGTTAATTGCAATAAATGTGTTGTATTAAGACAATATATGCTTAAAACATTCCTGTGGACTACAAATGTCACAGCTGAGAAGTAGTGTATCCTTGGCTCCTCCAATAAGACAAAATATTTTTCCAAATCAGAGCCTAACTCAGTGAGCTGTCCTGGACTATTTGGGAAATCCTTGATAAATAGTGTAATCTTTATAGAAATAATCACTAGTTTGTGTGTGTGCTTTTGTGTGTGTGTGTGTGTTTGTA
This sequence comes from Eptesicus fuscus, assembly GCF_027574615.1. NCBI lineage: Eukaryota > Metazoa > Chordata > Mammalia > Chiroptera > Vespertilionidae > Eptesicus > Eptesicus fuscus. Next base: position 20,589,900 of record NC_072485.1, on the reverse strand, counting down.
GCCTCCATTAAGAACTACAGTTTCTACTGAACAGGAAAGCAGGGTCCTTGACTCCAGAAAATAATTTAATAGATATAAAATATTAGTGGGGGAATGGATATTATACAGCCAATTTGTGTTTCAAAGACAATTCCCACAAGGTGGCACATTACTTTGAAAAAGTAGGAAGGTGTTCCTGTGAGAATAATTGGGTAAACAACACCCAAAATTAATTCAGATAAAATAAGAGCTTGCCATGCTTTCCAACAGTACTTAACGCCTCAGGCTGTGTTACCTTCAAAAGGCCACTGAGAAATCTTCTATGTGGACCAGGATCTATGAGTTGAACCCAAGAGAAGTATATAGTTTTAGAGGTGATTCCTCTGGAAGTAGATGTCAAGGAAACACCTCTTGCTTATGTCAAACCCATCTTTTCTTCTGGCTCCCTTTCTACTCCTTTGAACAGGGACAGAGCATTGAGGTAGTGCAAAGAATAAAAAGGAAAAATGTACCATTTTCCCTCCATTCAATTAAAAATGACCATTCTGTGCCCTTTCAGTATTTACACATTTCACCCCAACCTTTTCCTATGCTCTAAAGTCAGGCTTGAATCTTGAAAATAAGATAAATTGCTCAGCCCATAGATGCTGCACTTTGAGTTTAGTGTGGGGAGTACACAGTTTATTTCTCTGAACCAACTCTCTATGGGTGAAACACTTTTATAAGTAGAGTCACGTCTGGGTCATCTAAGAAAATATCTACTCTGAGGAACACTGTTTTACATCTTTAGCATAGGTGTTCCCATAGGGGAAAATTATCATTGTGTGTTGAAATTCCTTTAATAATGCTCTGAGTCCAACATAGAATGTTTACTAAAATTCAGATATGCTGATTTTCTAGTGATAAATCTCCAACTCCTAACACTAGCAGTCACTCCAGGGCAGACTTGGTAAAGGTAAACTTCACTGTGGTTGCCCCGTGCTTAAAACATGCAAAGTTTTCATTTTATAAAGCAACTAGAGGCCCGGTGCATGAAATTTGTGCATGGAGGGGGGTGTTCCTCAGCCCAGCCTGCACCCTCTCCAATCTGGGACCCCTCGAGGGATGTCCGACTGCCCGTTCGGACATCGCTCTCACAATCCAGGACTGCTGGCTCCCAACTGCTCACCTGCCTGCCTTCCTGATTGCCCCTAACCCCTTCTGCCTGCCAGCCTGATCACCCCCTAACCACTCAGCTGCCAGCCTGATTGATGCCTAACTGCTCCTCTGCCAGCCTGTTTGCCCCCAACTTCCCTTCTCTGCTGGTCTGGTCACCCCTAACTGCCCTCCCCTGCAGGGTTGATCACTTCCAACTGCCCTCCCTTGCAGGCCTGGTACCTCTCAACTGCCCTCCCTTGCAGGTCTGGTGCCTCCCAACTGCCCTCCCCTGCTGGCCATCTTGTGGTGGCCATCTTGTGTCCACATGGGGGCAGGATCTTTGACCACATGGGGGCAGCCATATTGTGTGTTGGAGTGATGGTCAATCTGCATATTACTCTTTTATTAGATAGGAGAGAGGCCTGGTGCATGGGTGGGGGCCAGCTGGTTTGCCCTGAAGGGTGTCCCACAGGGTGTGGGTCCCCTTGGGGCATGGGGCGGCCTGAGCAAGGGGCCTGTGGTGGTTTGCAGGCCAGCCACGCCCCCTGGCGACCCAAGCAGAGGCGCTGGTATCTGGAATTTATTTACCTTCTACAATTGAAACTTTGTAGCCTGGAGCGGAGCCAAGCCTTCTGCTTGCTCTGTGGCAGCAGCCATTTCTGTTTAGGGTTTATTTACCTTCTATAATTGAAACTTTGTAGCCTGGAATGGAGGCCTAGGCCGGCCAGGGCTGCAAAAGCTTGGCTTCCTCCTTCAACCCTAGCCTCTTGCTTTTTCCAGCTCCGTGGCTGCCGTCATTTCTGTTTGGATTTGTTTACCTGCTATAATTGAAACTTTGTAGCCTTGAGTGGAGGCAAGGGCAGGCAGAAAGCTTAGCTTCCTCCGTTGCCTGGAAAACCCAAGCCTCCCTCCTGCTCTCTGTGGCTGTAGCCATCTTGGTTGGGTTTATTTGCATACTCACTCTGATTGGCTGGTGGGTGTGGATGGTGGGTGTGACTTGTGGGTGCAGCAAAGGTATGGTCAATTTGCATATTAATCTTTTATTAGGTAGGATGGTTACCAGATAACTATTTCTCAGTCACATGGAGAGAATTTACCAAAGCAATTAATAAATGATAATAGTATTGTGAAGACCCATGATTGCCCAACAAGAACAGTTGAGTAAGTAATTTGGACAAGTGAGAGTAGAGACATGGAACATTTAGAAATATCTAACAAGCTTATAATGAGATAAACTGTTGCTGCAACTTTGCAATAGAAACTCAGCTATAATGATATTTTTGAGAAACAAACATGGGTCTGTAATTATTAACAATAACTTCTAATTATTGAAATAGTTAGACATTCAAGATGGGCTTATATAATTTTCAGGCCTGGTTTTATAACTGCAAACTAGCAGGCTTCACATTACAGCCCGATTTCTGTGAGATGGGTCAGATGAGAATGAAAATGTGTGATGAATTTCTCAGAGCACCACTTTTAGTTCATTTTCACTTTAAAAATCAGAGCACTTTTAGAGACCTAGAATGGTATTGCACAATGAAAACAATGAAACTGAAATGCTCAAATATCACTGATGTGAACAGTGGCATGTCAATGAAAAGTTTCAAAATTTCTAAGTTAATTCTTTACCTAACTATAAATAACTTTCACAATTTCTGTTCATTTTTATTTTATTTATTTTTGCATGCTTTCTTTCATGATATATTTGACTACCTTTAATGAACATTATGTATAGAGTGAGTAATATATGTAAAGGGCTGTGTACTCTACACCATGTTGCAGAGAGGGCTAAACACCAAAGATCTGTATTTCCATTCCATGACAACTTCTTAGCCAAGCATGGCAGTCCAGAGCCCCCTCTCATCTGGGGGAGTTATGTGGCTAATTCTGAGCAATCAAGGGGGAGCCAAATCTATGTATAGCAGTTTTGGGTCTGTGTGCTTGTAAATCTGGTGTTTCTTTTTCCTCTTCTCTTTTTTCATGGAAAATATGGTTGTGATATGATGTGATGAAAAATGTCTATGTTGTAGATGCAAGAGGCCAGAATTCTGCATTTCTGCTTGAAAAAGAACTTTCCTATCAGAAATAACTATAATGGATTTTATGTGAATCAGCAATAAATGTGAATATTGTTAAACTACTGAGATATGTTCTGTTTCTGTCTTTGTGTTGCTGTTTTATTATAGCAATTAAATTATCCTAACCTGAGTAATACATATGCATAATCCTCAAAATACACCGAATCAGGTAAAATATTACTCCCATTTAACAGATGAATAAGTTGAGCTCAGAAAAATATTTGCACAAGTTAGTGAATGGCAGGGAATATATTGAACTGAGGGTCATGTAAGTCTAAAGGTCATGTCATGTCTTTAACCAAAATTGACACTTTAATAATCCCTTCACTTCATAATAGAAGTCACTGACTCAAAGATGTTCCTGGCAATAAGCTAGAAGAAACACAAGCATAAACGATAATGAGATACTTGAGGGCTTATGTGATTGTATTCATTTTCACAAATACCCATTTCTTCTCTAATGTCTGCCATGCTGCAATGTGGTTGCATTTTACTACTTAACCCATTGATTTGGGGCGTGGCTATGTAATTTGATTTGAGACATGAGTATGAAAGTGATGTTATGAACAGGAGCTTTAAAAGGCATCATACATTAATGTATCCCTTCTTGAGTTTAATCCCTACATATGAGGAAATCATTGACTATTCTGTGTAAGAAGATTACAGGATAACAAGACAAATGGAGAAGATCTGAAGCTAATCCAGACAAGCCAGGCTAACCCCATCTAAAACTAGGTGAACCAAGTGAAACTCAGCTGAGTGGTAGATAATGCACACTGGCATGAATGAGAAATATATATATATATATTTCACATTGGAAAACACTGAGATTCTGGGTTGTTTATTATCTGCTGACATATTATCTGATTATAAGGATGGAACAAAGGGTACATTTAGGAATATGGATTGCTTAGATAGTAAGGATATATGACTGAAATGCAAAGTTGAGGCTGCTGTGATTGTGATTGTCTTCATATGCCATGCCAACTAGTTTAAAATGTAAATTGCAAGAACTAGGGAGTTATTGGACTGGCATAAGCATATTCTCCATTTGGGTTTACTGTTTATCCTTTGACCATAGTAAAACTAAGAAAATAATAATTAATTAAAAAAAAACCAACTCAAAAACCACCAGAAAGCTTGCTGAAGGAGGCAAAGTTTTAGAAGGATAGTAAACACACATGTGCCAACAATTCTTGTGTCAGGTATATCATATTTGGTTTATGCATCAGCCCAGATTGGCACATTGACCTCGATTTCTCACCACAGTGGCCCTGGCACTGGCTCATCCCGTTACTGGCTCCATGGAAGCAAACAGCTGCTGCTAAAGCCATGGCTGTTTAAAGCTCAAAAAACACTGAGTAGTGTTACTGCTGAAGAGCCACTGTTTTCCTGCTCCCTGGCCAGAGAGTATTCTTAGTTGCTCTAGTCTTTCCTTTAGTCACCTGGCTTGTCTAGGGAAACAAACTGGATGTTCAGAGAAAGAAATTATCCATAAGACAGATGATGACAAAAGAGACATAAAAGATGAGAAGGGCCCGAGCCAGTTTGGCTCAATGGATAGAACATTGGCCTGGGGATTGAAAGGTCCTGCTTTTGATTCCAGTCAGGGGAACATGCCCAGGTTGTGGGCTAGATCCCCCATAGGGGCCATGCAGGAGGCAGCCTATCAATGGTTCTCTCTCATCATTGACATTTCAATCTCTCTCTCCTTCTCCCTTCCTCTCTGAAATCAGTAAAAAAAAATAAAATATATATATATATATATATATATATATATATATATATATATATATATATATAATATGAGAAGGAAAAGGCAGAAAAATAAATGTCCTCCCTGTACTGAGATGGCATTGTGCATACTGCCTCTCTGAAGACATCCCATGATGGTATGATTACATGCTGTGCTCAGCCAAGAACTCTCCCATTTGTATTTGTTCCCTTCTCTCTAATTTTTTTTTTAAATGTGAACTGCTTCTCTCTCTCTCCCTCTCCCTCAGGGAACCAGGATGAATATAATGAGCGCAACAAACGGTATTGGCTTGGGCCTTTAGGTCAAAGAATAGTGCTAATATAAGTATTAGCTATTGGCTTGACATTAGAATACATGAGTTTGAGTCTAAACTTAATCAGTTATGATTTGAGTATTCTTGGATAATTACTTTAAAGTGTCTAAGCCTTACTTTCCTTATCTATCAAAGAAATTGATCCCTGCTCACAGAGTTGTAAAATAACATGAGTTAGTCTGTACAGAATACTTATTAGATGGCATTGCCAATGTTATGAAAGTGTCAAAAAAACGTCTTGGAATGAAAGATTGGGCATAACATGGTACAGCAGAGAAATGCTTGGTAATAACTAAAGACATATGATTTGGATGTGTGATCAGGATTTTTTTTTTTTTAAGAAATGTAGATTAGCCAAAACCAGTTTGGCTCAGTGGATAGAGTGTCGGCCTGCGGACTCAAGGGTCCCAGGTTCGATTCCGGTCAAGTGCATGTACCTTGGTTGCGGGCACATCCCCAGTAGGGGGTGTGCAAGAGGCAGCTGATCGATGTTTTCTCTCATCGATGTTTCTAACTCTCTATCCCTCTCTCTTCCTCTCTGTAAAAAAATCAATAAAAAAAAATAGAAATGTAGATTAGCCCTGGTCAGATGACTCAGTTGGTTGGAATGTCACACCATACACCAACAGGCGGTGGGTTCAATTCCCGGTCAGAGAACATACCTAGGTTGCAGGTTCAGTCCCTGGTTGGGGCAAGTATAGGAGGCAACTGATTGATCTGTCTCTCTCTCTCTCTCTTTCTTCTTTTCTCCCACCCTCCCTTCATCTCTTTAAAATCAATAAACATATCCTCAGGTGTTGATAAAAAAAAGAAAAGAAATGTAGAGTAGTGCTCATCAAGTATTCAGAAGCCCTTCATATATACTAACATTTAAAACTTAAAGTAACTCTACAAGAGAAGCATGGGAAGTGGAGAACACATATGTGGAGTACATGTATCTACAGGCTAGAAAGTGTTGTATCTGGGACCGAAATCTAAGCTGTGTTTGTAATCACCATGATAAACTGACAAACATATTTTGAGAAAATGTTGAGCAATTTAAACTTGGGTAAAGTGGCTATAACAAAAAGGCAGTCTCCATACCCTATGTTTTTGGGTTATTATTTATCATCATTGCTTAAAGCCCCACTTTATCACATACACTCAGGCTATCAGCAGTAGCATTTATCATCTTGGACAGCATTGCTTAGAAGAGGGCAAGGATCTCCCTGTGACAGATCCTTGCAAATCAATTCTTATAAACAGGAGGAGAAAAGGTAGAATATGCCTGATATTGCTTGATATCTTAGTGCAGAATTTATTTAATCAAAACATGGACATTATAGATCAGTGCTTAGTTTCATACAGTTTATACTTATATGTTTATAAATTTTAAAATGTCATTGACTACTACTAATATTCAGAAAATGTTTTATTTTTAAACTTATCAACTATCATCTCTAATTTTTAAAGCTCAGTTCTAATGAGCTTTAATTTTATATAATTCATCAATTTAGATATAGAAATTAGAGTTTTAATAAATATACACAGTTGGATATCACATGATATAGAATATTTTCATTATTCACAATTTTCCTTTGCTCTCCCCTTTGCTGTTAAATAAAGGGGCAGAAAAGCTGCACACAGAAAGGAAGGAGAAAATGAATTTATATCCAGAATATATAAATGACACTTGCATGTCAATCATTAGGACAAATAACCCAACAATAAATAAGTCAGTATTTAAAAAAGAATTGAATACATACTTCCCCAAGAATATGTCATTCCTATTTGAAGAGAGGAATTTAGAGCTTAGAAATTATTAATAACTAGTCTAAGTTTACATTTGGTAAGTGGTGGATTTGGCATTCAAATTGAGGTCAGTTTGAGAGTGAACTGTGTTTGTTTTGTTGTTTTTTTTTTTTAAGTGAGAAGAAAGTGGTAAAGAGTAAAAAAAGAAAGAGTGGAAGGGAGTGAGAAAGAAAAACATAGTTATGGCAGTCATAATTTGAAAGCCCTAGCCTAGACTTTTATCTCACACCCTGATGTCCCAGAGAATGCATGAGTCAGTCAGTCAGGATAGTATTGAACTACATTGTTAAATAACTAGCACTTACAGAAACCAGAGAGAAAGATTTCATTTCAATTTTTCCCAAGGAAAAAAGGAATGCCTTTTTAAAAAATTAATATCTCTTTCTCTGGTGAATAAAAAGGTAATTTAATAACATGGCATGGAGTAAATATTCCTGAAGGTAATGTTTTAGGTTGGGAGATTATAAGAATAGAGAACAAGTAAACAAAAGAGAATTCTGGTAACTTTCAGTTAACCTTCCTTCTTTCCTAAGATTATCAAGTAGAGAAATTAGGATATTTTTTAAAAATTCTAATGTACTTTACCAGATGTATGCTAAAGAAAAGTAAAGTGAAAATTATGCTGTAAGTGTGTTTGCAAAGTGAAAAGTGTGGTTCAGCCTTTTTCTGTTGGGTGGGGTTTACTATTGTTTAAAGGTGTTAAAGGAGCATAAGTAAATGACTAAAATGGCTTCAAAATCTTTTGAGTCATAGCAACTAGCCTCTGTGTGTATGTGAACAGAAATGTCCTGTGACTGCATAACAAACATAAGGAATAATCTTATCTGGGCTCTTAAATGTTTTGATTTGTGAGCTTTGAGCTATGAATTTCTGAATCTGAGTGAACCAAATTTCTTAAAGAGAAGAGGTCCTGAGATAAAACCATCAGCTAAAGACAAGGTGCTAAGAGCCTCAAATTGTCAGAGCTGTTCACAGTATCTGGTTACTGAGTCTAAGAAATGTTCACATTACATGAAGAAGGTTGATAAAGGAGTTTGAACCCCTTAAATATGGTTAACATTGATTAAATGAAATACTTTATCTTCAATACAGAGTCAACAGATTCATTTGTATCAGCACAAATCCTGTAATAGGCATTGGCTCTCTGAAAGAAGTGTATTTAATATTAAATTTTTGAATGTTTAATATTTAATCTTGTCAGTTTTTCAGTCTGTTTGTGTCTGCTCAGACTGCTGTAAGAAAGTACCATAGGCTGGTTGGCTTATAAACAACAGGAAATTATTTGTTACAGTCCTGGGAGCTGGCAGTCTAAGATAAAGGTGTCAGCACGGTGGATCCAGTGAGAGCTCTTTTCCAGGTTGCAGACTATCAACCTATTGTATCCACTAAGCAGAGCTCAGAGAGAGGAAGCCAGCCCTAATCCCATTATGAGGGGATTTAGAAAGACACTGTTTCCATTCACAAGGGCTCCACGTTTAAGATTTCATCTAATATGCACTTCCTTCCAAAGATCATACCTCCTAATAGTATCATATTGTAAGGTAGGGTTTTGACATATCAATTTTGAGGGAACACAAATATTCAGTACACAATATACTTCTTCCCATGGAAAACATATTGTAAAGTGGGAAATGTCCACATGAAAAAAGGGGAGATGGATTCTATTGATGGCCCTGCTAAATGTAGTCACCTAGAAGTTGTCTATCTTCTCTGGAACTTAGTTTTGCCATCTAAAGTATAAAAGGGCTGCATGGGATTATTTCAAATCCCCCTTACTGGTCTGTATGAAAGATTCTCATCAATTTGTAATTATATGAATTATAAGTAGCACAATAGACAAGATTTTCCATTTCTAATAAAGTTTTTGTTTCTCAAATTCTCAAGACACACACTCTGTCGAAATATATGTTCATTGATAATCACCCTTTTATAATGTTTATAAGCAAAGGGCAAATCAAATAAACTCTGTGAAGGTGATAACCTTATTATGCTGCTAGTTCCTTGACATTTTGACAGCTATTTAGATTATTTTTGCATAAACTAATATAAATAAAAATGCAATTCCATTTCCCAATCCTTATAATTTGACTGAAGGCTGCACCTTTACTAGCTTTTTATATTAGAAAGCTTAGATGACAAAGGAAATAGTCAAGTTATTGCTAAATCAAAATTGATAGCATTGGATAATGGAATTTACTGACTAGTAACAGGAGAAAGAAAAAAAATCCTTTGGTACCATAAAATGCTTGTGGTAAACATTCCTCAAGAATAGCAATGCACCAACTCAGCATTTTATTTTAAGTAAAGCCCTAGAAGAACCTTAATCCCCAAATATGGCTTACACTTCTCCACCTATAGTTTTGCATTGCTCAGTGAATTTCTAGTTTCTTGAGAAATGTATGCTTGTAATTTAGTACTACAGAACTTTTCTCAGACAAATCGAATAAGAGAGCTTAAAGAGTTTAATATAATGCAGGCAACATTTTTAAAAGCCCTTATTATTGAGGAGAAATCTTTTTAATGCTCTTTGGTCAGACTGACCGTCTACAATGATTGACTTTGATGGGGGCGGAAAATGTGCCTGGCTCATATCTCCAGTAGGAAAGAAAACCTAGCAATTACATTATCCTTTCTTTGGGCCTCAAACAAACAAGCTAATAGCTTCTCATTTAGCTAACTGGCTATGCTTTGATTATAGGCCATTAGTTGGCATTAGAAAATGAAAATGATTGCTTGGACTTCTCCCATGGATATTTCAACTTCATATTAATGAGTCAAATTTAGTCAATTATTTCATATGTTAAAACCTTAATAAAGCAATATGGCTTAAATTAAGCTAAAAAGCCAATGGTTATTCAAACCATGTAACAAACTTCATATTTCCTCAGAAAAGATCTTTGCTTTCAAAATAGAGCAAAAGTTCAAATTAGGGACCTGAATTCCACCAACAATTGCTAACAGGAGAAAATCAGTTTGTCAATTGATATTCTCTAAGGGTGGTTTTATAAGTTCTTAGTTCCAAGCCAGTATTTATTTTATTTGTATTCCTTGCCACTTTTAAAGACCAGTAGAAAGAACTTGGCAGAGATTGCTTAAGTGTGGCAAGGATCAGTGGGAAAAGAATGAATAATCAGTAGTGGATTCACTGAGGCCCCAGCCCAGAAGATGGGCCATTTAAGGCTGGAAGAGATAACTGGGGGGTAATTATTGCCTGAGGGGAGAAAGATTGTGTCTAGTTGAGCACTGAGTGGCGGTACTGATTCTTCTTTAAAGACAGCTGCCCAAGCAGAGAAGGATTTCAGTGTTTAAGTGCTTAGGAACAGATGTGCTACCTCCTAGTCTTACTGTTTCCCAGTGGGAAACACTTTTCTGATTTCCAGCCTTCCCTACTTTCAAAGAGTAAATGCTAGCTTTTTGAGTGTCATTTGAGATACATAACAAACTATATTTCTCCATCTCTAAATAATCTTTCTTCTTCTACCATTCAGCCCAATATTCTGACTACTATATCTCTATTAAACAAAAATAATTACAATTATTAACCTTTTGCACTCGGATGTCGAGTGTGACTCGACACGGTTAGCATTAGAATAAAGGAATCGAGAAAAAAGCGAGTACAAAGGGTTAAAATTGAGGTCATGCCTACATCATGCTTTCATTTGTATAATGCTTTACAATTTAAAGGGGGTTAATATGTATAGTATTTTTTTCACACACACAAAAATCAAGGAATATGTTAATATAACTCTCATCCTGTAAAATGAAAGCCTAATATGCAAATTGACCAAACCTTGGAATGACTGTGGAAGGACTGGTTGCTATGACATGCACTGGCCACCAGGGGGCAGATGCTTGATGCAGGAGCCGCTCCCAGCCCACAGGCCCCAGGCCAGCCAAGGCAGGTGCCAACGGGCCCTCCCCTCCACCGATCACCCTACCGGTCACCCTACAGATCGGGCCTCTCGTTTTACTTACAAAGAATTAGTGACTCTGCAATTATTGAATAATCTGACAAATATTATAGTGCTAGATTGACTGTCCAGCTTGCTTATGGAAACTAAAGCTTCTGCTACCTTGTTTGTACTCCTTAAGTACACTACTAAATAAGACACATTCCAAATAATGTGTCTTTAATATTCTTAAGTATTAAATTCTTTGGACCATATCTTTTAAGTGAAGAAGGAAGGTGATGAACTTCAGACTACTAAGAAGCACATAAAGAAATCCTGGAGGGCACAAGCAATTAATGCTTAATTAGTGAAGCTTTGAAGAGAGACGTGTCAGGATAGACAGATATTAAAACATCTTCCCGATATAGGAGTCACATGCAAAAGAGCAGGCATTAAGGTAAAAGTAATCAGGAATGCTTGATGAAGAAGATGGCACTTTTCTTGTAAGACAATTGGGGTTCTATCATGCACGATCGAAAGGTTAGGACACTGCCACTCGAGAGGGGCATGAACAAGTCTAAAGTTGTAAAACATAACAGGTAGGTCTGTTCAAACTATAATGAGGGGCATGTAAAAAAAGTTGTAAGATAAATAGACAAACAGGTCGTTGTGTTAAGGCAGCAGCACTAAGTTTTTTAAACAACAGATGAAATATTTTAGACTTTAGAAATCAGTGAGGAATTTTACCAATTTTTGATCTGATTTTGATCCGACTTTACCAAATTTTGGGCTGATGCAGATATGTTAATCTGACAGGAGTCTTGGCAAGACAAAAGTGAGAATCAATCAAGTTCCATGTAGAGACTTGAAAAAGTCCAGATCCCAGGCAAAATGCCTCATGACAGGCTGATGGTATCTGGAGAGGGGACCCAGGATGTTGTGTGTTGAGTTCAGGGCTATTTGTTACACATCTCACAGAGAGAGAATATATGACCCAGATTTTTTTATTCGAGCCCAAGTCCTATTTTGAATAGATTTTGACAGTTCAAGTTAGTTTCTTTACCATTTTTATAAAATATGAGCAAATTATTGATATTTATTTATAACCCCAATAGATGTGCTTAATGAATAATTCTGAGCTCCTCTTTAATCTGAATGTGTGACTCTGAGCTGCTGAAAACAGAATGTAAATGTAGCCGATAGCAATTATGGCAATTCTTCTTGAGGAGATTCCAGGGTTGCCTAGAAGTCTTGCAGAGAATTAAAGAACAGAACCAGATCCAGTAGTCTAATGTTGAACATAAATATTCTACCAGGATACCAAAATTTATAATGTATGGATATGTGTGTGTGTGTGTGTGTGTGTGTGTGTGTGTGTGTGTACTTATGATTGTGTAGGCAAATGGTCTTAAATTTCAGAGATGCCTGCTGAAATATTTACAGGAAAATAGGTGACTCATTTTCAAATGGTTCAGCTTATATAAACATTTCTGTATGTATGCTTGTGGAAAGAGATCATTAAAAGTATATATTTATCAATGTCTACTAGTAAACTGCTGATTAGTATTTATTAAAATTTAGACCTCAAATTTGTATTTTAGAATGTCTATTTTGGTTTTTCCCCAAATATGCTTGTTAATTTTTATCATCTATTTTAGTCCTATTTTCATTAATTTATTCTACCACTAAATATATTAAAATACTTATTTAATAGTCTATATCACAACAAATGCCCTTAGTTAGGTTGGCCCCATAGTTTCTTAACTTTCCTCTCTTCTTTTCCCTCCCTAGTTGTGGCTTGACTATAGGGGATTTCTCTTAATATCTTGTGTGTATGCTTTGTGTTTGACAAAAATAAGTCCAGGTGTCATTTTTCAAAAGCATCATATGTTTCTTCATAATCTCACAATCATTGCTGTCATAGTAAAATTTGGATACTCAGAGATTCACTACAAAAAAAGAAGATAAACAAATGAGCATCTAATGAGGCAAGACTTGGTTGGTAGCTGAGTAGATGGAGTCTGTAGGACACAATTCTGCGAGGTGCCACAGGCCCACATGAAGGGCATGAGCAATGCATAATCTACGAGACCTTAAAACAGTCTACTGTGTATGGGAAATATAGACACTAAAATAATCCATTAAAGTGAATACTTTAGATAGGAAGGATATTTTATCTAGGTCAGCTCAACCTGTGTGCATTTATGGCTGATCATGAGAAATTAATGTAATGGTATTTTTGATAAATCATTTACTTACGAAGTAGTGGTAGATAATATTTGGGGTCACTAAAATAATTTGGCTAATAATAACCATATGCTTTAAATGTTACGTGCTTAGAATTATATTTCTGACTATCTCAAATTACATTCTTTGGCTGTTCAAATTTAAAATATTTTTCTATGCAGTAGAAGTCTAGTGTAAAACATCAATAACCATAATTATATTATTTGGGTTTGGTGTGATATTACACATAAAATGTGACTAGAACAGATGTCTGTAATAGTTTATATTTTTCTTTTGATTAAATGTAGTCTCAAGCAGAAATGAAAAATAGAAAAATTTAAATAGCACTCTTAAAACAATCCAAAATAATAGTATTTGTATCCATTTTTTTTTCAATGACCTCAATCACTTTTTGAGTGTAGTAATATGTAACTTAAGATTGCATTTCATTGTCAATTCTCAAATAAAAATTAAGGTAATAGTTCTTCCTGTTAGATAAATGTTGCACTTATTATTCTTCAAAAGTTTGCATTTTAAAATCAAATACATATGTTTGTATCACCAGTAAATGTAAATTTCCATAGAAAATTCTTCATAATCTGAGAAAATATTTCTTTAATGTTAATTGAGCATATGTTTCAACCGCATTATAAATTTTTAAAAATGACTGTGCTACATAAAACGTGTGCGTGCATGTGTGCATGTATGCATGTGTGTGTGTGGGGGCGTGTTTCAGTGGCTAGCACAGTTTATGATGCATGGTAATGAGTATTTGCTTAGTGAAAAAATAAAAAGCATTCAAATGGTTGACTACTCTTACCTTCAAACCCTCTTCCCATGGCTTCCGTGAGACCACAACCTTCTCTTTCCTTTTCCCTGGTTGGCACTTTCAACCCCATTTGAAAGCTTACCGACCAATGAGATACTGTGCGGTATTAGCTAGTCAGACAGAGTGATATTCATGTACATTAATTTAAGTGTAACTGAGTCACTAATGTAAATCATAAGTTTTCAAATTGTGTTCTACATAGCAGTAAGAAAGATGCATTGGGTGCTTTCAGGGGACTGAATCAGAATTCTATCACAACTATTACAACTCTATCATCTCTAATTTGATTAAATTTATAGGTAATTGTGATGTCCCATAATAGAACATAGCATACAAGTAATCCAAGCTCCCTTCCCCCAGCTGCAGCCAAGTTTAACACGCACAGGTGATATGCCCCATCAGCAGAAGTTCCCTCCGTCTCTCAGGCACACGCTTCCCCGAAGCAGAAGCATGCCCGCAGAAAGGCAGCTGCTACTCTCCTGACATCCTTGATGAGTTCTCCTTGACCATTTAGCTTAATTCGGTTCTGAAATTGGGACTTTCTTTTTTCCACATTCCCTGTTTCTCTTCCTTTCTCTCCCTCCTTATCATGCTCCTTCTTTCCATGACTCTTTTATCTGATGGACCTCAGGGTGCTTTGGTATCTGCCAGTTTAGTGAAAAGGAGTTGTAGCCATGCTATCTTTATATTCAAGTTAGTTATGCAAATCTAGCTGCCCCCTCAGCCATAAATTTCAAGTTTTAAAGACCAAAATTTCCAAAAGCAAAGAAAGAAAACAGAAAGGGATAGAGAGTGGGCAACGATGGCACAATATTAGATATTTATGTACTTAGTTATTATCTTACTATTTCTAAATCGGTACCATAAGATATTTATTTGAATTAAAAGGTTTTCTTTCAGAAAAATTTGAAAACTAGTTCTCTAAATCAACTATCTTCAAATTTGATAAATTTATTCTACCTAACCACAATACCCACCTTTAAGTTTCACTTATTTAACTATACCATAAGTTGCTTCACATCATTTTCTCTTAATTTCAACTTAAAAATACCCTTCCTGTAAAACTTGGAAAAATACAGAATCATTTAAAAGAAAAATAAAATTTAAATGTGACTAACTCCTCACTACCAAGATAAATAGTAATTTTATGATAAAATTAGGAGGCAAGTTACCATTTCTCCTTTTATAAAAATATTCTTGAAAACAAAATTAGAAAATGCTTATATTATTCCATTGTGTAACTAGTCATAATTTAGTTATGTATTCAATGTTGTGATAAAAATTCATAATCTAAAATATGTTTGTTTATGCGTAGATACCTGTAGTACTAACCTTCAAAGAGAAATTGGTAGATAAAATAGGACCTGGAGAGTATTATACTAAGCAAAATGAGCCAGTCAGACAAAGGCAAGTATAACATGATCTCACTTATATATGGAATCTAATGAACAAAGTAAACTGACAGACAAAATAGATCCAGAGACACGGAAGCATGGAACAGACTGATGAATCTCAGCGGGAAGGGTTGGGGTACAGTTAGGGATTAATCAAAGAATTTATATGCATATATGCACAACCCATGGACACAGACAGTAGGACAGGGAAGGCCTGGAGAGGGTTTGGGAGTGGGGTGTAGGGTAGCAATTGGGAAAGGGGGAGACATCCGTAATACTTTAGACAATTAAAAAAAAAATAAATCAGCCAATTTTTAAAACCAATCATTATATATCCTGAAATAACATTTAATCAATACACTACAAAAAGGCATGTTTTCCTTTCTTGAAGGATTGTATATATATGTATTAACTGAGAATGGTTTTGTTCTAAAGATTAAATTTAGGACTCTATAATGGAAGATTGCCTTAAAGTTTTAATAACAAATTTAGGTTGATGCAATTGCCTGGAATTAGCACATCCAATCATTTGCTTTTTAATTTACAAAAGTAAGGCATAAATCTTGGTTAAAACAAGATTTGTGGGTAACATTAAGAAAACGACTCTTGGACACTCAACCTTCTGATAATATGATAAACAACAGGAGCTACAAAATCAAATCTTTGGAGAAGTGCTGGACTCAGAGGAGGGAAAGGAAATCTAGAGTCCCTACTTCTCCCCCAAGAAGGGGAAAATTCCTTTTGATACACAACAGGTGAAGTCACCCTGTGGACAAGTGCTAATATTAAAACTGAAATTCATACACTGAGTGTGCAAGGAGCAAATTTGGGGTGCTAACATCCCTTGTTATGTCAGGGATGATGGGATAAAAATAAAACTGCCCCAGGGGATTCTGCGAAGATAGCAACACAATATTTAAATCTCCTCCAAATGTCACATTAAACAGAGAGCATACCTCATGGGTAAATTTTATAACACAATAAAATGAAGTGTAAAATACATGAGGATTGGGACAAAGAGTCAAAAACATACCAGGTACCAGCGTTTGAAGGGGAGGAAACAAAGGGAATCAGTGAGAAAGCTGAGACTCTGGCCAACAGCCAACCACCAAATGGCAATAGATGTTTTCTGGAAAGTGAGTCAGGACAACTTGAAATCATCCCCTGAGACTGGAAGGGGCTTTGCCCCATCTAAGAGCGGGTGAGCATAAAGGGCCCACCATGGTGCCTGAGTGCTATGCCAGTGGCTACCCTATGACCTCCGGAAACCGCTGAGCCAGGCTCATTCCCAGGACAGTACCCCACAAACTGTAAGAAACCTATAAGATCAGGTAAGGTAAGGAAAGGAAAAAACAAACAAACTAGTATATATATATATATTAAGGTTCTTGGTACTATAATGGAATCTGATTTTCTGTGACCTTTACATAACAGAGTTATTAACCTTGGGCTTAAATTACCAGGTTGTTGATGAAACCAGAATCAACAAATGTTATATTTTTCCTGGACTTATGTAATAACTCACACTACAGAAGGTAAATTCTGAACATGTTCATCCAAAATTAACCTGCTTGCTTATGAAAACTGAGAACTGAAATTCTGCCTTGTCACTAACCCATGTTACTGCTGTATCTCATTCCTTTTGTGTGTGTGTGTGTGACTACCTAAGTGCCTATAAAATCTATAAATGAAATACAGGGCATCACATTTATTTGAAAAATCCAAGGCAAGTGGAACTCCCAGTTTGAGATGGATTCATACACCTAAATACAACCTCTTAAGGGTATTCCTTGAACTTAAGGTGACTAATACACACCATTTTGGTCATTTTCTTTCTGGAGTTTCTACTGATATATTTAAGCTAAATTTGTTATATTTTTAAAATTAACTCTCCCAGATTAGTAAACCCACTCATACACTCATGCTGCCCAAAATTAAAAAAAAAAATCCTTTCTAGGGAAAATGCCAAGGACAAAAATCCCATACAATGTTTTGCTTTGGAGTTGAAAATATAAGAAGTGCTCACTTTAGGGCTTATGGCAGAATAGAAAGTAAAGCTTGGAGTGCACATCCATCCTGACAGCTGTCAATCCAAGTCCATTCCCAAATATGACACTCACTCTTTCAAATGAACAATAGTGCCAAACAGCCCCACGAATACACATGTATGTTTCTGTTTTGTAACCCACTGAATAAGATAGTACAGGATTTGATTAATTGATTTCTATGTTAGTAGGCTTCTTTGATTTTAGACAGTGCTTTATTTCATGAGCCAAACTATCTAAGCCCTCACCTAAGAATAAAAAATATTTTTAAAAAATCAAAACATACAATAATTCAGAACTTGACCTTGTAAACTTGAGTTATATAAACTTTTCATAATGTTTTTTAAAGTTAGCACCAACGTGCCAAGGTGTTGGAGGGAATAACACAACTGTAGTGTTTTGAATATTTTTAGCTTCTCTTCCTGGATTTTCCTCTCTGCAAAATTATTTTATCAAATAGTAAATATATTGTATGTTCCACATTCTTGACCCAGATCTCTCTTTATACTGCATTCCTCTGCAATGACTATCCATTTTTCTGATCCCTTTCATAGCAAAATTCCTTGAAGGTGTGTCTCCACCCTTTATCTCCATATCCCTTTGGAGTACTGCAGTTGTGCTTTAACCATCAATGCTCCACTGAACCTGCTCTTGTCAGTCTCCAAAGATCTCCACATTATAAAACCCCATAGTCAATTCATAAATCTCATCTCCCTTTTCTGTTAGCAGCATTTACTCCACTTGATCCACATGACTCCTTGGAAATCTTATCTGGTCACTCTTTCTCTGTGTCTTTGCTCATTATGTCTCATCATTTGACTTCCAAATGTTGGAGGGAGGACCCAGGGGCACTTGGGGACCTCATTTAGACTTATGGTCATCTACATAATTATAGGTCCCAAATGCATGGCCAGTATGAAATGTCCCCCTGAACATCAAATTAATGTAAACCACTGCTTACACAACATCAGACCTTAGATGTTTAGAGAGATTTTACAATTAATATATCCAAAGAGAATTTGTAATCTTACTCACCACTGCCACCGTCATTCTTTTATCAGGAAGTGAAAAAGTGTTCCAGTTGCTCAGATAAAAACCAACAAGACTCTGAAAAACATAAACAAAAAACAATTTGGTATCATTATTGACATTTTCTTTCACACTCTACCTCCAATCCATCAGCAAATGTCAACTGGTCCAAACCACTATCATCTTTCCTGTGAGGAAATCGCTTTCTACTTTTTTTTTTTTTTGTTGTTATTGCTTTCAATTTTGTCCCCAGAGAGAAGCCAGACTTATCATGTCTCACCCTTAATTTTTTTGTCCCAATGATTTCTATCTTACTCAAAGGGGGAAAAAAATCCCATAAGTTCACAGCAAGTTCCTTCTAGAGCTATCTCCTCATCCTCACTTTATTTCTTATTTCATCCCTACAAGTCACCCTCTGAATCACTCCACTGGAGGCAAACATATCTCTCTACTGTATTGGAAAAGATCAGAAAATTTTGTGGGTTTTTTTTGTTTGCTGACATATCCTCAGCTCTCAGAAAACTACATGAGACTTAGTTGATGTTAGTAAATATTTGCCAATTAAAGAATAAAGACATAAATCCCTGATTAATGAGTTAAATAAGGAAATAAAATTTCACAGTGAATTTCTGATTTAGTGGTGCAGTCAATTTTTCAGACATAGATAACAAATATAAATTTCATGAAAAATAACTATGTCTTTCATTTAAATAGATAAATTTTGAGGTACAAATTCCAACAACATTTTTATAGCCACTCAAAGGTCTAGGTTCAGTCTATAAATAAGCCCTAAATAGCTGTAGCTATCTAGTAAGTCAAAGAAAATGATTACATATGTCCCAATTCTCTGGATATTTGAAACTGTGCATGGAAAAAATAACGAATGGGTACTTGTTTGGATTATCTACTTGTGTGTACAGATAGTATCAAAGACTATTTTAGCTAAAATGTCCTACTCGGCATGTACTCTTAAATCCAGGCATAAATGGATAAACTCAGAAAACCATCACTCCATTAGCCTTAAGCAGCTTAGACCAGGACAATTCACTGTGATCAATAGAAATGCAATGAGACGTTGAGGCTAATTTGTGTTTTGCAAAATGTAAACATTGCAAATGTCAGTAAACACTTATTTCATTACTATTATTGTTTTGTGAAAGGATTTCAATCTGAAATAAAACCAGAGGATATAAAATGGAAAATCTCACACATGCATCTGCAGAACAGAACTTGAGACACTGATTTTTCATAAATGCCGGATTTAGAGAAGACTGAGACTTATCTCCTGACCAATGAATATCCGCCAAGAATCTCTCCCCATTCTCCAGCCAATGAACTTACAACTTGGGCTCTGACTGGACTTTTGCCCTCTTTGGGTTTCTTGACCATAAATACAGTCTGTCCTAAAGCGTTGGGGGACTCATCTGTAGCTTGCTAGAGCATGCCTTTTTTAATTTCAATTCCTCCCCTCTTCCCAAATAAACTCAATTTCTGACCATTTGAGCTTGTCAGTTTAACTCTTTATTTAGGTTAACAGTTGTTTTTCTTGGAAGATAAACATTATTAAATGTATTAATTTTTTTTGGCTAGCATATTCATAAATTAATGTACCACAAATTTCAGCCATATATATAAAGCCTGTAACATAACTGAGTTTTCCTGAGAAAAAGTTGAAGTTTAATACATCAAGCACAGTCTTTATAAATTATTTTTTAAACGAGTTTTCATGGAATAAATCTTTGTTTTAGGTTGGCAGGTTTTTTTTTTAATTTAAATGGTTTAGTTTATGTCTTCTCGCCTCCTAATATACTTCCACTCTTTGTAAAGGAAGATTCAACTTTTTCTCAAGTCATTTATTTCCACTGTCTTTCATAACAACAAAAAAGTAACAACTCAGATTAAAGTAGTCTTTTTCTTCTGCCATAAATCTTTTAGGTAAATACCAATTTCTATAGGAATAAAGGGAAAGTGTGTTCACATCCTCTCATGAACAGCTAGAGGTATAGTAGAGGTAGGAGAGCATGGATATTAGGCTTAACACATTCCTTCCTAAATTACACTAAATTAAGCCAAGTAGTGAACAATGCTAACCCAGAAATAGTAAAGCACCAAAATTTAGGTTTCTATGTAGTCCCAAGTATTCAAAGGGGCCTAAATAACGTACAGAGTCCCCGTTATGTCCACTTTCCTTGCCCCAACATTTTGTTTATGATTCATACAATAACGAATGCAACATTTTGTTTATGATTCATACAATAACGAATGTTAGCTCTTTAACAAAGGTCCTCCTTGCTAGCTTATGTAATCATGTGACATTTCATATTCTGCCTGCTCCATCACACCCACTTTTCAGATCCAGTACCCATAATTTCAAATGCAGTGGCAGTTACCCACCAACTGCACACCCAAATAAACTGGCCAAGTATAAATACAATTTGTGTCCTTGTAGACATGCAGGTATGTCAACTCTCTACTAATAGAAACTGTTGACCACTATTAATCAGAGTATCTTCTTTGACAATCTAGCTTTGGTTGTTAATGTTTTCATAAATGCTTACGTTTTTAGATACTGAGATTTTGCTACATAGTATTAGCTATTTTTAATGTTAAAGTCTGGTAAGTATATTATTATTTAGAAGGACATGATGTTTGATTATGCTCAAAGTCTCTCTGACATTAATCATCAACCAGGGTTGAAGCTCACGCTTGATATGTGTTAGCGGATCTGAAGAACAAATTAGCCGATGTTCCTTACAGACTATCTTTGGTAATAATTAATACAGGACTTACTGAGATGTGTGACATCAAATAAGCAAATTTGAAGGTTAACACCATGGAAAATGCAATCTTACTAAAACATGTTCATAATTTAAACAAACAATATCCTGTTCTGGCATGTTGTTAGCTTCTATATGAATCAAAGGTGACTCCCATGTATCTAAGACTGAGCCACACATTTCTGTCTTTTTCTTATTCCTCTTTCTTTTGCTTTAAGTGTGCATATTCCCTGTTCTCATGACACAAATAGGAACTGACGCCATTGATCTCCTGATAACAGCCTTCCCTGGGCCTGAATTACTTCTTCTAACTTTACTTAACAGGAAAAAAAGTAGAGGCAAATGCCTCCCATATCCCCTTTATGCTTCATTTTGGCTCGATTTCTCTCTTCTGGGGTTCCATTTATTTGCATTCTTCTAGTAGTTTCTTGAGATATGAGGGATTACTTAAAATGCACAGAACAGAGTTTTGCTTCTGGCCACTGCTGCACATTCAAAATGAAGTATAAACACTATCTATCCCAAGCATGAGGGGAAAAATCTAAATTTCTCCAATGCCTTGGAGTGAGAAAGAAAATAAGTGTTCCCTAGTGAGGTTCTTACTCTGTGTGTAGATGCCTTGCTTCAGTTTTAAAGGAGAGAAACTTGAAATGCATCAACACTAACATTTAAATGTCCATTAGTTAGTTTTGCACTTAATCAATAGGGAATTCATGGAACAGCAATATTAGTTAATTGTTTCTATACAATTACCAATTTTTGGAATATTATACTAATTTTTAAAATGTGCAATTAAACTGTATATTATCTGAAAAATGTTTGTTGTACAGAATACTTGTTTAATGGAAATGACATTAAAGGAGATAGTATATTTAATGGAAATGACATGTAAAGGAGATAGTATATTTAACATTTACTATTAATATATCTGCTTCAGCTGAGACCAAATTAAAGCAATAAATAACATTACAATAATATGTTATTATATTTTTATGTTGAATTTATTTTTGGACAGCTCAGTTTTAGGACTATATTTAAGTCTTTTTTAGACCCCATTCAATTACTGTGATGCTATGTATAATAATGCTCAAAATAAGTCCTTATTGAACAGATTAATGAAATGAGTGTATAAGTTCATAATATGCAAACAATGTTATTTCACAGATTTTAGATGCATAAATGTAATATACATGAACATATTAGAATTTGTCTAATTTTCATTTTGAAAACAAAACATATGTCATAAAGTCATATAAAATACATCTTGTTCAAAATATCTTTAATGGGTTACATCCTACATATTGTGCCCCAATTAAATATGATTGGCATTAGCATGAAATGGTTAGGAATATGGACTATACACTGAAATAGGCCTGGGCTTTGCCAGAGTAGCTCAGTTAGTTGAGTGTCATCTTTTGCACCAAAAGGTTCCTGGTTCCATTCCCAGTCAGGGCACATACCTGAGTTGTGAGTTTGATCCCCAGTTGGAGCACATATAGAAGGCAACCGATGCAATTACAGTCAATCAATTATTCCCTATCATATAAATCTTTCCTCTCTCTCTCTCTCTCTCTCTCTCTCTCTCTCTCTCTCTCTCTCTCTCTCATGTTTCTCTCTTTTTCTTTCTCTCTCCTCCTCTCCCTCCCTCTCTTTAAGCACATCCTTTGAAGAGGATTAAAAACAAAAACAAAAAAGGGCCTGGTTTCAAGTCTTTGGTTAGGTCATCCACTCTTATATGCTTTGTTCATAAAATAGTGATAACTTTGTCAATTGTTGAGACTTTACATAAATATGTTTAAAATGCTTAGCACATTATATGGCACACTACAATAGGACCTCAATAAATGGCAGCTCTTAGTGCTAATACAAATATTAGTAAAAAGTTATACTTTAAGATTTTGTTATTTTACCTTTACTTCATTTAATCATCGGATTCAGTATGAGGTAGATAGTATTAACAGGGACATTCTGAAGACAAAGAAACTGAGGTTCATTGAGGTTAAATGATATTTTGTGATTATATAATTAATTGGGGTGGATTAAGAATCAGGTCTTACAAACTATAATTAATTCATCTTCTGACTAGATGTCACACACTCTCTTTTGCTAATCCAGAAGAGATATTCCACAGCATCTCTTATGTTAAACAGACCTTCTAATATCTCTCCAAATAAAATTTCTATTTGAGTTTTATTAATAAACTATTTCAGTTGCTATGAATAAGCCACTAGCAATAATAGCATTACTCATTAAAGTATTATTTCGCAAGCTATGTTTAACCAAGTATTTTTCACCTCATATTTGATATATGACACATCATACATTTACTTGCTCAACAATGAATTGAATAATGAATTTAAATACATTATCTTGAATAGGACATCATCTCTATGTCCATAGAGAAGAAACAGAAAATTGGACTTCAACCTAATTCTAACCCCAAATCAATTTCAGCTGGGTAGTAGAATTCATGTAAACCACAAAACTATAACAATTTGAAATATATTATTAAAAAACATATTGCTTACTTTGAGTAAGGGAAGGTCTCTTAAATAAGACACAGAATATCCTTACCCAATTAAAAATGTTATTCAATAGACACTTTTTAAAATATGTTTTTATTGATTTTAGAAAGAGAAGAAAAGTGAGGGAGAGAGAGAGAGAGAGAAAAGAAAGCATTGAGTGGCTGTCTCCTGTACGTCCACTACTGGGAATCGAGTCCACAACCAGGGTATGTGCCCTGACAGGAATTGAACTAGGACCTTGTGGTGCATGGGACTACACTCACTCAACTAAGCCACACTGGCTAGGGCTCAATAGACATTTTAAAGGAAGAAAAGAGGCAAGATGAGAGAATGACATTAACTACACATTATTACTGACAAGAAAATTTTGACTATATAAAAAGTTTCTGCATATTAATAAGAAATATTGAGATAACGCAAAATAAAACAATAAAGGCAGGTACCTTTTATAGACACTACATAAAATGACTAGAATATATATAATCATTAATAATTTAAAAATTCAATCAAAATGACAAAGAGATGCTACTGTACACAGCAGATTGACAAAAATGAAAAATAATATTACTAAGGATTATTGATGATGGAGAACTCCTTTACATTTCTGCAGAGAGTGTAAATTGGAAGAGTTTGGCTCACCTAATAAAGTTGTAAGTATACATCTACAATAGAGAAACTTGTATATACATATAAAAGGAAACATCCAAAAATATTCATGGCAGTATTGTTTAAAATAGTTTAAAATAGATCATCCCAAGGAGTCATAAAAAATAGCATGACTAAATACATTGTGGCATGTGCTTCCAATGAAATTTCATATAGAAAAGAAATACATAATGCTACATAAAACAAAATAGCTGTATTTCTAATACAATGTTGAGAAATGAAGCAATTAGAATACACATGGTATGATGCTAACTACAAATAGATTACATTAGAGAAAACCAAATCATATTATTTAGAGTTATATTAATAATTGATGACACTACAAAGCTAGGAAATACTTATCAAAAAATGTCAGGACATGCCCTAACTGGTTTGGCTCAGTGGGTAGAGCGTCGGCCTGGGGACTGAAGGGTCCCGAGTTCAATTCCGGTCAAGGGCATGTACCTTAGTTGTGGGCACATTCCTAGTGGGGAGTGTGCAGGAGGCAGCTGATCGATGTTTCTCTCTCATCGATGTTTCTAACTCTCTGTCCCTGTCCTCCCTCTCTTTAAAAATCAATAAAAGATATTTAAAAAAAAAAAAGTCAGGACAACAAGTGGGAATAAATCCTTGGAGAGCAAAAGGATTAGGTTACCTCTGTTTTGGCATTTATTTTGATGACTTAGTTCATTACAAGTCAACATATATTTAAAAATCTGTGCTCAGAATAGAGCTTACAGGCTGGATATGTAGATAGAGATAAATTCTCCAAGAACTTGAAAACTGGCAAAGATGGAGGCTTAAAAAAGAGTGAAAAATAATATTTCAGGACAATAGATCTTATAAGGAATGCAAACAAATTATGCATATAAGGGAGGAAAGCATAGCCTGACTAGGTGGAAACTCAGTAACCCAGTACATACAGTCATATAGAAATTTACTCAACAAATACTTATTGAGATTCTATTCCGAGGATTTGGAATAGGATGGGGTAAAAACAGTGGAGATGCAGACAGTAGAGAAGTCTGAACACTTTGGATATAGAATTAATGGGTGTTTTGGTGATGGCTTGATGTGTAGCAGAAAAAAGGTGGCCACAAGGATGCTGTTCCAGTTTTCTCTCTACACCTCACAAAGACTGGGGACCACTGATAGGGATAGAGCAACTGGTGAAGCAACAGATTTGGCTCAAGAGTCCAAGGGAAGAAGCAGAGTTGGGGAGAAGAGAGAAAGCTTTAGGGGGATACCTGCAAAAATTGAAAAGTAATGACATCAATTATGTTATGGTTTGTTTGTATCTGGAGTTTTTACTAAAGGAATAGTTTGGAGATATAGGGTGATTAACAATATAGAAATGCTATTAAATATGTAAGAACATATACAATCCTATAGGGAAAGACTGTACAGTTTGCATTAAAAGCCCTAAAGGCCAATATTTCTAGAGAAATTCAATATGAAAGACTTGGCAAAAGAGATGGAGAGATAGAAAAGGAGTGTAATTTCACGGAAGAGAAGAGTGACTCAGGAAGAAGAGGTTAAGAGTAGTTACCTGAAGACTTTTTTGAAGAGTTGATATTTAAAAGGTTGCCTACAACACGAGTGGGATTCTGAATGGTAGATGTGATAGTGGATGTCTTTCCCTGGCGAAGAAAAACTGAGAGAAGTGGAAAACCACATGACCTGTCCCATACGTATTCGAGCTTGAATTTTAGGTGGATATTACATAAAGCAGAGGGAGGCATTCTACACACATGCAGTTAACAAAATAAGTAAAGAGATTTATATTTTGTATGTGTAACTATTTTTACGGTTTTTCTTTCACTTTTGGGACTGCATGACTAAGAAAGAAAAGAGCCAGAAATTAAAGCAGAAAGGAAGCTGTAATAAGAGATTACAAATTTCTGTTAATGCAATATTATACTGTACTAGTGACCCCGTGCACAGATTCATGCACATTGAAAGGAAATTCATTAGAAGGTGGCCAGTGGGCAGGACTGGGTGAGATGGGCCAGACAACCCTGGAGCCAACCTCCTGTGGTCCCTCCCCAGTGTCTGTGAAGTGAGCGGGATACCTCCAGCAGATGGGGTTCCTCAGCCTGGTCTGTGGGGATCAGGCCAAAACCAGCTATCTGACATCCCCCGAGGGGTCCCAGAGTGAGAGGGCACTCTGCAAAGTTGCTGTCGTACAGGGTGTGGAACACAAACACAAGTGTGCAGTAAACCAGATTTGGGCCGACAGTGCCCCAGCAACCACATAACTCATGGCCAAAGGTGGAATCGCATGGCCCTGCAAGGAATCGGGCTCCCTCCTCTCTGGTTTTGGGTTGTATCACCCAAGAACTGCCACTGCCAAGTCACTGCTGCTTGGAAGCTCCTGTGTTGAGCATCTGCCCTCTAGTGATCAGTGAGTGTCATAGTGACTTGTTGGATAGTTGGACACTTAGCATATTAGCCTTTTATATATATATTCATGAGTTAAAGAATGAGTTTGATTAATTTTAGGACTCAGACATTTTGAAGGATAGATAACTTCTGAGTGAAAAATAAGTTAATTGGTTGTTCTCCATTTTTCTCAATTAATAGAGTCTGTTCAGGGTTTCGCCTTGCACAGCTTCACAATCTTTTTTAATATAATCAGGAGCAGGGTCTCTTAATAAATAAATTCTAGTGGTAATTTTTGTTCAAAACAAAAAACTTGTACCTGGCTAAAAAAAATTATCATAGCATTTTAGGTCATACCTAAAGTCCTCAAATCATGCTTCTCAACTCCAGATTTAAATTGTACCTCAGAATGTTCAAATTTAAATGCATTTGTGATTCGTTTTTATTTGAAAGATAAATTTTGGGGATGCTTTGGAGCTTTCAAACACCCAATAATAATAAAAAAAACTTTTAGGAGTCATTGGACTATGCAAAATGCTTTCTTCATTTTTATCAAAATATCTCTAAAAAATATTCAATTATCCTCCAAATTTTTAAAGGCATAAGTAGTGGGGTCTGAGGATCAAATGTGTCCTAGTTCGCTGATGATGTTTCTGTCATTTTTTAAATTGCTCAAGAATTATTATATATATTGACAAAACACTGTATAAATTTGCAAAAACATTTTACTGAGTTATTTGCATTCTTTGGATAATGCATCAGGGATTTTTTTCTATATTTGTTAACAGATAAATATAATCATATAGGAGATATTTGCCTCTATAAGCAGAATTGCAATGAGGTTGGACTACCCTCTGGATTCAGATTTATCTGCTGAAATGGATGCAGTCAGAGATGATAAGAGCAGTAGCTGTTTCTATCACCCAGTGTTGATGCTTTCAACCAGAGATTGACATTCTGGCTCTGTTTACAGTCTCTAGTTTCTCATCTTAATAACTTTCCTTCAAAGATGCATTTGAAATCAATTGATTTGAAAAATGTACTTGTGTTTCCATGGTGACTCTCATAGTGCAGCACCGATGAGGGAATACCTCCATTTACAAAATGGTAACATCTAAGTAAATATTTAAAAAGAATAAAATATAAGACAACAATAAAATCAAAATCTCCCTTGTTTCTGTTTTAACTCTTTTTTCTTTTTATTTTATTTCTTAAAATCATTTTTTTCATTTTTAATTACAGTTGACATACAATATTATATTAGTTTCTGGAGTACACCACAGTAATTAGACATTATACAACCTACTAAGTAATTATTCTGATAAATCTTATTCCTATCTGACACCATACATACTTATTAAAACACTAAAGGCCAGGTGCATGAAATTTGTGTACGGGGGTCGGGGGGTCCCTCAGCCCAGCCTGCACCCTCTCCAATCTGGGATCCCTCTCACAATCCAGGACTGCTGGCTCCCAACCGCTGCCTGCCTACCTCCCTGATTGCCCCTAACTGCTTCTGCCTGCCAGCCTGATCACCCCTAACTACTCCCCTGCCAGCCTGTTTGCCCCTAACTGCCCTCCCCTGCAGGCCTGGTCATACCTAACTGCCCTCCCCTGATGGCCTGATTGCCCCTAACTGCCCTCCTCTGCCAGCCTGGTCACCCCCAATTGCCCTCCCCTGATGGCCTGGTTGCCCCTAACTGTCCTCTCTTGCAGGCCTGGTTGCCCCCAACTTCCCGCCCCTGCTGGCCTGGTCGCTCCCCACCTGCCCTCCCCTGCAGGCCTGGTCCCCCGCAACTGCCCTCCCCTGCAGGCCTGGTCCCCGCTAACTGCCCTCCCCTGCAGGCCTGGTCCCTCCCAACTGCCCTCCCCTGCTGGTCTGATCGCCCACAACTGCCATCCCCTCCTGGCCATCTTGTGGCGGCCATCTTCTGTCCACATGGGGGCAGCCATCTTTGACCACATGGGGGTGGCCATCTTGTGTTGGAGTGATGGTCAATTTGCATATTACCTCTTTATTATATATGATTATTGACTACATTCCCCATACTGTATTTTACATCCCCATGACTATTCTGTAACAAATTTGTACTTCTTAATCTCTTCACCTTTTCCATCTCCCCAACCCCTCTCCTATCTGGCAACCATCAAAATTTGCTCTGTATCTATGAATCGTTGTGGGTTTTTTTTCTCTGTTTGTTCAATTTGTGTGTTTTTTTTTAAGATTTAATTGTTTATAAATATGTATTTATTGCCATTTTATTGCTCATATTTTTGAAATTTTTTAAAAATTTTTCTTCATAATCTTTAATCATTATTGAAGAAGACAATTGTGGTTTTAACTCTTACTTTTTAATTTCAGACTGATAGCAATGGCACTTAAACTTTTCCGGCAAATGTAAAAGTTAATAATTATAAACATAGAGTGTCCAAAAATGTATACACTTGAATAGTTATAAAGGCAGTGTTTATTAAAATACATTTTATTTTCAAAATTGAGCTATCAGCTGTTAAAGTGTGTATACATTTTTTGGACACCCTGTAAACACATGTATTGCCGGGTGATTGTTGAACTTGGCTCTGCCTGAGAAAGATTTGTGGCTTCTCCTCAGTCCTTGCAATCCAAATTTTGAAGCTACAAACTCAGAATTCTTATTCAGTAGATCTGGTAGGGAGCCAGATTTACAGGTAACTGTGAGAACATTATATTTTGAGAACTATACTTGATATTATTTTGCATGAATAATTCTCAGGCAGCAGATTAAAAAAATACTAGTAGAATAACAGTCCTCCCCAGTCATTCTGTAAGTGTCCGAAACATGGGCTCTCTTTGTATTTAAGTGTCAGCATCAATAAGCCACTACCCTGCACCCGTCATCAAATTTAAATGTTAAATATACTCAATTTATTTCTTAAAATAATTATCATCTATACCATTTGCACATCATTCACCCAGAAATGTGGTTGTTAGTTGAAGAAGAAAAGGGGTGTCCAGACTTAAGGGTTTCATGACTTCCCAAGTTAAGTTTCTTGGAATCCAAAGGAGGTACATGTGCCGCACCTCTTTCATTCTGCCTTGCGACAGCTCAGTCTGTTTACCCATGAAGCTCAATATTTTCTTGTGCTCTTATGTGGGCATTTAATTACTTCAGTGATATCAACCTCACTTTCCACTACAAAATAATAAGACATTAAGCATTTGTATTAATGCAAACTGCTGTACATCATATAGATGCAGAATCACAGTTTATGCTCCTCATTTGACTATAAAAATTCTTGGATTCATTCAATATTAAATGTTTCACAGTAACTAATGAGATAAAGGGAAAAAAACACACAAGAAAAACAAAACAAAAAGGTGAATATTCTGTTTCATTTCTGCAACTTCATATCCATGTTTTCAAGAAATTTTTTTAAAACTATTTCCATAGGGTTTGGGGGACTTGAAGGGACCCAATTAATAGCAACTCTTCATCACCACTGAAGTGCCTGAACTAATTTACAAAACAAACATAGAGAGTTAGAGCTATAAAGATACAAATATCAACTATTTTTCATAAAGTTTGACTTTGGAAGATCTGGATTTTATCTATGTAAATACTGAATCCTATTAGTGGATAACTAATTCAGTTATCCACCTGTTAATAAGCAAGACTGGAAAACTGCAGGCTTTTCCCAAGTGGGTAGCCTGCTTCTGTTGTGAAGACGCAAAGCAGAACGCATGCTCCCTTTGTGAAAAAGAGGAAAAAATGAGCTGGACGACAAATTTCAAGTTTATTCCTCTAAATTTACTGATCAGGTTAAGTCATGCCTCCAATTTTACAGAGAAATGAGTTAAAGGCAGAGGAGAAAAGGAATGCATCCAATAGAAAAACAAACAACAACAAAAAAACAGCAGAAATAGGGAGGAAAAATCCCCTATTACAGTACCCTAAATATATGTTCTTACAATCATTTGTGTATAACTGAATTCCTTAGTCAACTAGACTAAGGAAATGAACAGTTTATCAGGATATGTTGTGGAAACTTTGTTCAACAATTTCTTTTTCTCCCCTAAGAACTCAAAATAAGTCCGAAGAGAATATTAATTAAATCATTTTGTACCTGTTTAAGACTTTATATTTTATTTCCAATTAAAAAAGTATGTCCAACTACACTATCCTATAGAGCCTATAAGAAATTCTGTAGTGAGATTAAAATTTAACTAGAGATCAACCAAAGGACTTGTATGCATGCATATGAGCATAACCAATGGACACAGACTGAGGAGAGGAGGGACGGCTGGGGAGAGGTCAATGGGGGAAAAATAAGACTTACGTAATACTTTTAGCAATAAAGAATAAAATAAAATAAAATTATTGACAAATTAAAAAAAATTAACTAGATATTTTAATAATGAAATGCCAAAATAAAGATGTCCCAAACTTGAGTATAATTCTTTTTCCATTATCATATCTCAGGTAAATTAAAAGTCAAATAGTTTATCTCATTGCAAATTAACTTCCTAAGGCATTCAATTCCCAGAAAATTAAATTCAAAACCAAAGTATCATGATGTTGTGAATAAAACATCCAAGAACCATTGTTTCCTCGTTTTTTATTCTTTTCAATCTCTGCTACAAGTATTGCCAATGTCTGAATTCAGTGGGGATCTATTCAACAGTTTTAGCCTCTGCTGATTTACAGTGCACTGAATATATTTTTTCAAAGTTCTAATGTTCTATTATTTCAGTAGCAAGCCTTTATTTCCCTTTTAACAATTTCTCTCTCAACCTTAAATCTACAATTTTCAACATTCCACTTACAACAAATTAAACTATTACCTACTTAAATGTCCAAAGAAAAACATATCTGCATCTTTTCTATGATTTACTTATCCTCTAGGACATAAATTTACTAACCAATACCCATGACCCTACTCACCCCTCACATCTAATCAAGAACTAATTCTAGCTACGTTAGTTACTCCCATTCAATCACTAATGTAAACTCACCTACTTCTCAAAGCTACAGACTTCTCAAAGTCTGAACCTTAATTCAGACTATAATTGTCCTTCATTTGATTATTGTAAGAGAAAACCTTCCTTTTCTTTTTTTTTTAAATATATTTTATTGATTTTTCACAGAGAGGAAGAGAGAGGGATAGAGAGTTAGAAACATCGATGAGAGAGAAACATCGATCAGCTGCCTCCTGCACACCCCCCACTGGGGATGTGCCCGGCAACCAAGGTACATGCCCTTGACCAGAATCGAACCTGGGACCCTTGAGTCCCCAGGCCGAAGCTCTATCCACTGAACCAAACTGGTTAGGGCAAACCTTCCTTTTCAAAGAGAGAATCTTAAAGGCTGCAAGAGAGAGACAGAAAGCTACATACAAGGGAGCTCCCATTAGATTATTAAATGATTTCTCAACAGAAACACATCAGGCCAGAAAAGAATGGAAGAAAATTTACAAAGTGATGCAAAGCAAGGGACTGAATCCAAGAATACTCTATCCAGCAAGGCTATCATTCAAAATTGAAGGGGAAATAAGGAACTTCACTGACAAAAAAAGACTAAGGGAATTTATCACTACCAAGCCAGCAATGCAAGAAATGCCAAAGGGACTGGTGTAAAAAGAAGAAATAAAAAGGTAAGAAAGAACACAGGCACAAAAAATAAAAATGGCTACAAACAATTACCTTTCAATAATAACTTTAAATGTAAACAGAATAAATACTCCAATCAAAAGACATCGAGTGAGTGAATGGATTAAAAAACCATGACCCATATATATGCTGTCTACAAGAGACCCACCTCAGAACAAGGGACTCACACAGACTGAAAGTGAAAGGATGGAAAAATATCTTTCAGGCAAATGGAAATTAAAAAAAGCTGGGGTAGCAATACTTATATCTGACAAAATAGACCTAAAAGTGAAGGACATAACAAGAGATATGGAAGGCCATTTCATAATACTAGAAAAGATTAAATGTTCTCCCCTCTACCCAAGGCATCTTTCTTCACCTGGACTATAAAACATTCTCTTACCTTCTCAAGAACTTTGGTTCTGCATCATCCCTTTCCTCTACTTCATCAGATATTGTCCATTCCTCCAATAAAATATTTTAATCTTTCCATCTTAACTTTTGCTTTTCAAACTTATCCACCTACTAATTTCTCTGATCCACAGTACAGCAGATAATCTCAAATGAGTTTTCTCTACTGGTGAGATCTTGAACTTCTCCTCACATTCTCTCCTTAAGTTATTCCAGTAAAATCCTTATCCTCAGCATTTTGGTAACTGCTCATGTCACTGTCACCCCTTCCTTCCATATTGTCAAATCCAAAATCAATTCTTAGTCATTACTCAGTTCCCATTTTCAGAAGCCTCTGTCATACTTGATCCTTCTCTCCTCATCAAATATTTTGTTCATTTGGTCACCCATACTGTCATGAGATTTTTTTCCTGCCTTCCTCACTTTCTCTCATTTCTCTTCCAACTCCTCTCCCTCTTCCAACCCACTGCAAGTTCAGCAGTGCTGGGGCTCAGTTTTCAGACTTGCTTTTTTCTTTCTTTGTCTCTGCCATACACAGTGATCTTATCTACTGTCTGGATTTTAAATAAATTATCTACTGTCTGGACTTTAAATAAATTATCTAAGAATGACTTCCACATTTGTATATTCAATTGTGGTATCTTGCTTTAACTTCAAGCATTTTATTTTTATTTATTTATTTATTTATTTTTTGCTGCCTATCTCATTTTTAACTGGATATCTAGGATGCATCTCTAACTTATGATTTCTGAAAAAGAAACCCAAATCTTTAAGTATCTACAGTGCCCTTATCTCAGTAAAAAGCATGGCATTCACACAACGCTGACACCAAATCTCTTTTGTCTCCCGTGTCTGTACCCCAAATCTTCAAATTATATTAGAATCTGACTAGTTTTTTTTTTTTTTAACTTCTCCTAAATCATCAAACTGCTCCAAGTCACACTCATGTGTCACCTGCATTACTATCAGGCCTGCTGTTTGATCTTCTACTTCCATTTTTGTATTTTTTAGACAAAAGATGTATTTTTTTAGATTTTTATTCTGAAATAATTACAGATTCAGAGGAACCTTCTGAAATAATAGGGAAAGGTCCCATGTATCCTTGACCCAATTTCCCCCATTGGTTATATCTGAAATAGCTGCAGTATAATAGCAAAGCTAGAAAGTTGATATTGGTAAATCATACATGTATGGGTTTATGTCATTTATCATGTGTAGATTCATGTAACCACGAGAATAATCAAGACAGAGCAAGAGTTCATTTTAAAACCTAAGAAGATTATGTCACTTTTCTCTTCAAAATTCTGTAACAGCCTCCATGTACTCTTCCCTAGACTCCCCTTACCCTTTCACTTTTACTTCTATCTGTATTATTATAGTGCCTTACATTACATATCTTTTTTTTTTTCCATGCAGTGCCTGCCACACTCACCACATGAAAGCTCATGGTTTGCCTTGCTGCCATTTACCATCACTTAGAAGATTGCCTATCACCAAGAAATCACTCATTAAATTCTCAAAATATTCAAGCTTGTTTTTATACAAGAGCTAGAGTAATTTGTCTAAATCACAAAATATATTTTGCTTAGTAATTCTTTGGTGGCTCCCCAGAATACTTGAAATAAAGTTGTAGCTCCTTAGTGAGCTACATAGAGCTTCCAATGGTCCAATCTCAAGTTATTTTCCTAATATTACTTCTAGTCATTTTCATCTCATATACTACTAGAGGCCCAGTGCACAGATTCGTGCACTGGTGGGGTCCCTAGGCCTGGCCTGCGCCCTCTTGCAATCTGAGACCCCTTGGGGGATGGCGGAGAGCCAGTTTCAGCCAAATCCATGCAGGCCAGGCCAAGGGACCCCACTGGTGCATGAATCTATGCACTGGGCATCTAGTATGCATATAAGATATTTGGTTAATCTCTTCCCACCCTCCTCTCTACCCCCTCCCATCTGAAATTCATCAGTCTGTTCCATGTTACCTTGCCTATGCATTGAGCATCTGCCCTCTTGTGGTCATTGTGGGTCATAGCTACTGGCTGGTCAGCCAATTGGCCCATCGCTTAGGCATATATATATATATATATATATATATATATATATATATATATATATATATTCCTCTTATTGTGAGATATCTTCTATTCTCAGAATAGTTTTCATTTTTTTTTCCTGGACTGTTATCTGTGTTATTTTCCTTGCCAGGACACACACTCCTAACTATCCATTGTGAACTCTGAGGGCCCAAATTAAGTTGTTGTTGCTGTTGTTTTTTATGTGTTTCAACAATAATCTATATCTCTATTGACCCAGTTATTACACAGTATTAAAAGTATGCTGAATTAGATAGGGTTCAATCACAGACAATAGAAGCCCACTTACCTGGTTTAAAAATAAATAATTTTAAATAGATCATGATATACTTAGAAAATTATTCAAGCATTAAAACTTCCAACAGACTATATTTTCAGATCCATGCCTTGCCTGCTACAACCTTTCCTGCTGCAATTTCACTCTCTACTCAATCTGGATCCAAATTCAATATTTGTAAAACTGCATTTGATTGGAACCTCTCACTTACATCCAAATCCCTAGCATCCAGATAGACTAGGAAATGTATTTATTAGTTTTTGTGTTTTTTCTCTTTTGCACTGGAAGGCACATTAGAAAAAAAAATTAGAATGGATGTGGGAAATTCAATCCACTGTACCCTTTACCTATGTTTTCTTTCTATTTTCTCAATAGATTATAAACGTCATGACTATTTTTCTGCATTGTTATATCAAAATATAGGTACTTGATATGTTCTTACTAAATAACAAAAATATAGTGAGTTGAGTTTTTATTCACTTCATCTCAATACAAGATCCTGTACGCAAAATCCATTAAGTCACAGTGATTAACAACTAAAAACATGTTTAATATGTCCTAGAAGAAATGTCACAAAATATAACCAGAGGAAGCCAGTATTTTACAGTTATTATCAGCTATTTTGCCAAGTCTCCTAAGTCTTATCTGGTTCCAGTTAACTAAACTTGAAGATGAGGATGCCACTAAAGAAGTGGTGAAGCGGGAAAGTCAATTAACTTTACTTCCAGCAGTTGTATTGCTATGGTTCTTTCCCAGCTTGTCAGAGAATCATTTCCAGGACCAATGAGACCACTTTTTCTGCATAATTTTCTTGGAGTCTCTCTGCTCAGACATTAAAATCTCTGGATTTTTTTAATGCAGCACAGAGCTTCAGATAATATTTGGACTACTTAAAGCCATCAGCCTGCTCTTGTCAGGATTCTTTTGAGTGAAAATGACAAAAAGCCAACTCCAAGTGACTGAAGCAAGAAAAATTAAATAACAACAGAAATAGTAGTAGTAGTTATGTGTGAGCCACTGATAATAAGTTTGCTCAGGAAATTTTCCCTTACTCTTTTTTTTCTTTGTACTTCATCTGTTAAATGCATTTTCAGGCATACTTCCTCCATGCCAGTCCTGTCATCAACTGATAATAATATTAGAAAGAAATAGTCTCTTTACATTAGTTTAAAAGATTTTTATAATTATATATCATTGTTCCTGCCCCACTACTTTGATCATTCGCTGTAGTCAGATATTAAAACATTCTGGTGATCTCTACGTAATATAAGCTGCCCTATGTGTTAGGAGCTATGTGGTGGAGTCAATTACATCAAATCTCAATGATCTTCTTTGATAGATTAAGATACTGTTGTTTCTCATTTTACCAAAATAAAAGGAAATAGATATTGAACAGCTGAGAAAAACACACACAAACAAAACAGAGGTTTGTTCTTCTCGCCCTCCTCCAGCTTTTAAGCACTGCACTGAATGTCTTTGTGTCGCCTTCCAGATTCATTTTCTAGAATACAGTGAGAACTTCAAAGAGATAGAAATATAAGAAAATACCAAATGGAAGTCAGAGAGCTGAAGAACACAATAACTGAACTGAAAAACATGCTAGAGGGGTTCTACAACAAACTAAATGAAGCAGAAGAAAAATCAATAAACTCAAAGACAGGACATTGGAACTCACCAATCAACATAGCAAAAATAAATAAGAAAAGAAAGAAAAGTGAAGACAGTTTAAGGGACTTACAGGACAATATCAAGTGGACTAATATTCACATTACAGGGAGTCCAGAATAAGTAAAGATGAAAGGCAGAAGTTACTTGGAGAAATAATTTCTGAAAATTTTCTTAACCTGAAGGATCAGGCAGTTTCAAATAAGAGAAACATAAAAGACCCACACCAAGACAAAAGTAGTAAAAAATAACTATAACTAAAATAGAAAAGAAGTGCATAATTTAAAAAGATTAAGTTGTGAGGTCAAGAACAAAAGTGGTAGGGAGAATAAAAGTGTAGAGCTTTAGAATGTGTTCAAATATATGTTGTCATCAAGTAAAAATAGACTGATATATATATATATATATATATACACATATATATATATATATAATATATATACATATAATATATATATATATACATATATATATATATATATATATATATATATATATATATATATATCATAGTAACTAAGTAAAACCGATAGTGGATAAGCAAAAGGTAAAGAGAAAGTAATCAAAGCATACCAGTAAAGAAAGTAATCAAATTACAAAGGAAGAGATCAAGGAAAGAAAAAAGGAACTATAAAGAAAACACACATCGAAAACAATTCACAACATGGCAATAAGTACATAACTATAAATAATTACTTGAAATGTAGATGGAATAAATTCTCCAATGAAAGGACATAAAGTGGCTGAATGCATTTAAAAAAGAAGACTCATCTATAATCTGCCTTCAGGAGACTCATTTCTATTATAAGGATACACAGAGACTTAAAGTAAAGGGATAAAAAGGATACTCTGTGCAATGGAAACCAAAACAAAGCTGGGGTAGTCACACTTACATCAAACAATATAGACCTTAAAATGAAAATTGCAGCAAGATATTTAAAAAGTACTACTTATGATAAAGTGGCCAATCTAACCAGAAGATACATTTGTAAATATTTATTCACACAACATGGGAGCATCTAAACATCTAAAACAATTATTAACAGACAAAAGGGGAGAAATAGCAATACAATAATAGTAAGAGACTTGAATACCCTATTTATGTCAATGTATAGATCATCTAGACAGAAAATCAATAAGAAACACATATAACATTCTATAGAAAAACAACAAAATATACATTCTCACATGTACTTGGAACATTCTCCAGGATAGATTAACAAAACAAGTGTTAATTAATTCAAGAAGATTTAAGTCATATGAAACATCTTTTTCTGACCACATGATGTGAAACTAGAAGTCAATTACAAGAAGAAAACTGGAAAATTAAAAAATATGTGGATTAAACATGTCACTAAACAACCAGTGGGTCAAAGGAGAAATTCAAGGAGAAATGAAAGAAATACCTGAGACAAATTAAAGTGGAAATACAACAAATACAGCATGCCAAAACTTATGGAATACAGCAAAAGCAGCTTTGAAAGCAAAGTTTATAGCATTAAATGCCTACATCAAGACACAAGAAAACTCTCAACTAAACAACCTAACTTTACACCTCCAGGAACTAGAAAAAGAACAAATGAAAGCCCAAAGTTATCAGAGCATAGTAAATAACTAAAATCAAATCATAAATAAATGAAATAGATCTATTCTCCATCTTTAAAATTCTTCCTTCCCCTAAAGTTTGTGTGAACTGCATTAATGGGTTGCCTCACCCACAAGTTTCAGTTGGCTTCTGCTATTAGAAATCCCCTGAAAGGCATTATAGTTAGGGAAGAAATTGTGATTGGAAAAGTTATGTCCCACCTGGCCAGAATGGCTCAGTTGAGATACATGCCTGGTCAAGGCACATACCTGGATTGTGGGTTTGATCCCTGATTGAGGCAAGTACAGAGGCAACCCATCAATGTTTTTGTTTGTCTTTTTTTTCTCTCTCTCTTCCTTTCTCTAAACATTCCCTCAGGTAAAGATTGAAAAAGAAAAGTTATGTCCCTATGTCTCTCCACTTATGGAGTTGCTGTAGTATTTAAAATCCCAACTCTTCATAAAATGGCGCTCTTTCTTCTCTTTTCCAATAATTTCTCACTCTTCTTTTTCATTAGAACTCAGAAGATGTATGTTAGTTTAGTCTTCCAAGAGGCAGATGCCAAAATTGAACGAGAGGAGAAAAATATACTGGGGAAACTCCCTATGGAGGATAGGTACAGTAGATAGGGTGAGCTCAGATATTATGCAGACCTGACAAATGTGCATGAAGGGGAAGAATGGAGAATGAGCAGGTAGGTTCTCAGATTGGAGCAGAATTCAAAGAAAACTTCAACCAGGGGAATCTCCTAACCAACGTTGTCTTTGAAGGGACTTCCAATCTTATTGGCTTAGGCCAATTTCAGTGCACCTATGTTACTCAAGCATTTGTTGGGGCCAGTCAAAAAGAAAGGTGGCCTAGGTGTAAAAATATACGGTCTTGTGTCTAACAGTACGGAAGCTGGAGCTGTCATCTGCATATGCTTCCTACAATAGTTTTTCATGAAGTAGATCCAAAAGGGGTATTTCCACTAATATCATAAGGTTGTAATATTCCCTGTGTTATTATACTTCACTATCATTTGTGGATTCGCTACATCCTGCTCACATCTTTCTCATACACAGTAGTTACCTTAATTTGTGTGCATCATTTGTTTATAAAGAGAACCTGCTTGGTACATATATCATTTATATTTAGTGTTTTGTTTTTTTTCCAAAAGGACCTATCCAGTTGAATGGCTCAAAAGAAAAACATTGGAAAAATAAACTAATAATTTCAGAAGTCATGATTTAGCAATTTAATGAAACTTTTTAAGCTCTTATCCACTTTAATAAAAGCACAATGAAAATATATATTCATGAGACGCAACACTAAAGAAAGAATATTAATGTTGGAAATGTGATCTCAATAACAATTAACTGTTGAAAAGCAATTAGATCCTTTTAAATGATTATTTTGAGTTAATGGATTTTATGCAAAATCAAGACCTCTGTTATTAGTGTAATGCAATCTTCTGATGAAAAACACTGAAATATTTATAAACATAAAACAGTGGGAATAGAAGAATGAGAACTAGATACATGACAGAGATAACAGTGTGAATGTAAATATTAGATTTTGATTTTTAGAGAAGATATAGGATGAATTTATTCATCCTTTGAAACAAATTTTTATTGAGTGCCTACCATGTGCCAGGAAATATCTAGAGACTGGGCTAACATCTGTTCAAACACACACACACACACACACACACACACACACACACACACACACACACACACATTGATTTCATGAAGTTTATATTCTAGTAAAAAAGGAAATTAGAATGTAAATAACCATGTAATCCCAATATGTAAGAATCATTTCTAAGCTATCTGATATCTTGGAAATCCATCATATATTAAGTATAGCATTATATAAATGGTGAACTAAAATATTTCAAAGGGAGAGATAAAACTAGAACTTTAATCTTCTGAACCTGAGATCAGGAGAGAATGTACAAACCAAACGAAAAGAATCTGAATGTTTTCTACAGTTTTTGAGTCTTAACTTCCCCAAGTTATCTTCCAAAAATTAGTAATGAGGTTACACAGCAAATGTCAATTTATAACACAAACCTGCTCTTTATTTCAAATTGTCCTAGAAACTGTCAATTGTTTCCCTTTTATTCTATAAGAAATAGTCTTTTTAAGCCCCTAATGAGTCTTGAGCCTCTCTCAAATGTGTCCCTGTTACTTTTACACATGATTCTTCCAATGGTTATTTTATTCTCTGTCTCTCTTCTCTTTATGTCAGCTCATCTATGACACATTGTTCCATGTTTTTTTTTTAAACTCTCAATAATATTGCAGTAAATTATGTAGATATAATTTATTATAGTCTATAAGGGTTCTCAAGCATAAGACAAATGGTTGAGATCCTGTCATTTTTCTGTGTCAAAAGAAGGGCAATGCCATATTAGCTCATTACCTAACAATTCTCCTTCACTAAGTTGCCTTTTTATCATCAGCTTAGCATTTACTGAGAACCAACAAAAATAGCCATCTGAAAATGAGTTCTGCATTTTCTCTGTAAAGGTGATAAGAGCCATTATCTTCTTCGTAGTTCAAATATTCTATATTAGTTTCCATATGAAAAATGTGTTAAAAAGCATGAGCTCACTTTTTCTCCATGGAGAAAGTTGTGTGTTTTCCACATTCTGAAAAATGCCATGCAATTTCTGGTGAATTATTTTTTTTTTTACTTTGTTTGCTCAGATTCTAATCTGATATTCCATTATAGCAACAAGGTTAATAATCTTCTTTAATATTTTGATCATACTCCATTTTTAACTTAGTGAATATGGAGACCGTGGGACTTCTGGCTGGAAAGAAAAACGGGCCTGAGCCTCTAGAATAAATCTTTAATGTAAGATTATCGAGCCATATATTTATTGGTGAATGATGGGTAGATAGGTTATAGACAATTTGAGGGATACTGTTAGCTAGGATGTAGCTGAAGAAAAGGAAATAAAGTACATGAAAGGAAAATACATCTGGCCACCCCGTTTCAGAACGTCAAGAGGTAAAGTGTGTCTGCTTGTACTACCCAAAGCCTGTGAGAAGTCAGGGCATGGAAGGCCAAACAGCCAGGCAGAACGAGGACTGGAGCTCTGTCGGTGGTAACTTAGAGCCAGGGCTACTATTTGGAGAGCACTTCAGATTGTTCCTTAAAGCCTTGACCTTTAGGGGACAGTATCAAATAATTACAAAAAAATATTAGGAGCCATTTTGGGGCAGTATGCAGTACTAGACTGCCAAAGGAAACCTCTTTTTTTTAAAAAAAAATAAATTTTTTTATTAATTTCAGAGAGGAAGGGAGAGGGAGAGATAGAAACATCAATGATGAGAAAGAATCATTGATCGGCTGCCTCCTGCATGCCCTTGGCCGGAATTGAACTTGGGACCCTGCACTCCACAGACCGACACTGTATCCACCGAGCAAAACCAGCCAGAGCACTAGTTGCTAAGAGTA
This sequence comes from Eptesicus fuscus, assembly GCF_027574615.1. NCBI lineage: Eukaryota > Metazoa > Chordata > Mammalia > Chiroptera > Vespertilionidae > Eptesicus > Eptesicus fuscus. The sequence continues at coordinate 20,547,994 of NC_072485.1, read as the reverse complement.
CTTTGTAAAGAGCCTTTCTCATGGATGTTCTTACAGATACTGGGCAAAACACCTCCCAGACTTACTAGTCCTTTTCCCTCCTAGCTTTAATGAAATATAATTGATCCCTAAGAGGTTATAAATTCAACTTGTACAATGTGATTATAGTATAATACACATTATTGAAATGATTACCACAATAATGTTAGTTAACATACCCTTCGCCTCACATAATGTTATGATGAGACCACTTAAAATCTACTCCCTGAGCAACCTTCAACTGTTCAATACAGTATTGTTAACCATAGTCATCATGCTGCACTTTAGATCCTCAGAATGTATTCCCCTTATAACTGGAAGTTTGTCCACTTTAACCAGTGTCTCAATTCCCCATCCTACACCCCACTAACCCCTGGCAACCACAGATCTAGCCATGTGAAATCTGTTTTTATGAGCCCAGCTCTTTTAGATTTTACCTTTAAGTAAGATTATACATTATTTATCTTTCTCTAACTTATTTCATTTCTCATAATGCCCTCAAGGTTTCTCCATGTTGCCATAAATAGCAGAATTTCATTCTGTTTTATGGCTGAATTATATTTTACTTTACATACACATGCACCCCACATATTATCTTTATCCATAAAGGAACATCTAGTTTTTGAGGAAAATTCACATACTGTCTGCTTGAGTTTCTTGGGCACAGATGGAAGAGGCTCATGCTTCTGTCCCCACTTAAAGTCTCACTTCTTACTGACTTATTCTGTTGGCCTCTGTGGGGACACCGTATTTTGAACACATGTGAGTGGAATTCTCATTTCAAGCAAGCTCAGCCCCTGGACTTTGATGTGGGTGCCTTGGCAGTTACCCTGGCTGGGACTCTGTCTGATAGCCGCCTCGGGGTCTCCAGTTTGCTCACAAAATACTTCCAACTTCTCTTCTTGGGTAGGATGACAATGCCCAGACTCATCTTATTTCAGAATATTTCTTAACTTTTCAAGAACTTCACATACACCTTCTACATTCTTTAGTCACTACAACGTAAGCAGGTTCAAATTCTGACACTTGCTGGATGATAGTGAGATGTATGTTTTATTGACAGTCTTCTAGGACTTCTTCCAGAGATTTCCACTGCATAGTTTCTCACATGTCGCTCTTTGGCCAGAGCTGTTCTCTGAAATTAGTGTTTACCATTTACAACCCAGATCCATGCCCTATACACTGAGTGGCCAGATTATTATGCATTCAGAGATCATAATAATCTGGCCACTCAGTGTATATCCTATATAATAAAAGGCTAATGTGCAAATTGTCCCCTCGATCAGGAGTTCCACCAGCAGGCAGGCCAGCCAACCGCCCATGTCCCCTCCCCATGGCCAGGCTGGCTGGACCCCACCCATGCATGAATTTATGCACCAGGCCTCTAAAATTATATATATACATATAAAATATACATACACACACACTGAGTGGCCAGATTATAATCAGTGTATATGCTTATGTTGTTCCAGAGCCCCAGTCCCAACTCTCGTAGCCTCTTCTTTCATTTCTTATTTGAGCCCCTATTAATCCCCCCGTAACAATCTCCAATGAATAAGGCTCCATGGAATCCAGTGAGCACTAAGACTGGAAGTACTGTGTGGAATTTATAATATTGTTTTTTGTAATTGTGGTTTTTGCACCTCAGGTCCACTGTGCTGAACAGTATATACTTCTCAACTTACAGTAATATATATTTGCAAAGCATATTGTGTTACAAAAGTTTATGCCAAATACTGACTTTAATAACTCCTCTTCATTTCCCACCTTAGTCTCCATGTTATTGTTATCGGCATAGTCATTAATTGGGCATATATTTTTATACATTATGGTGGAAATTTCTCTATATATATTTTAGTTTACAAAAATATATATGTACTAAAAATCTCACTCAGCACCTACGCTTTTTATTTAAGATAATGTTTTCAGTAGCTACCCATAACTGTATGTTTTCAATATATTGGTATTCACAGTATTTATATTATATTTTTACAATTTGCTTTATGTACTCCTTTCTTTCATAATATTGGTTATTTGTATTTCTTACTTGTTAAAAATTCTTACTAGAGTTTTGTGTACTTTATTTGTTTTTCCCAAGATTGAGCTTTTAGCTTGTTAATCCCTTGTTGTGTCTTTAATTTTATATTTAATTTCTCTTATTATGTTTCATTTCTCTCTTCCAATTTATTTGGGACTTATTTTAATAGTGTAAGTTCTTAATTAGGACATTTATTTTATTAACCTTTAGAATTTATTCTTTTTGAACATAAACATTTAATGTTATTAATTTTGCTTTAAGTATAGCAATGTAGCTGTATCCCACAGTTATGATATGTAATTATTTTTGAAGCAGTTACTATTTATTAAGGTAAAAAATCATATTACTTTTACAGTTTTATGCTACTATTATGAGAACCATTTTAGGCCCATCAAAATTGCCTTTCCAGTTTTATATCTCTTGTTGCTAATTTACACATATAATGCTCCAATTATTGTTGAAGTTATAATGAACTAATTAAAATTAAAAACAAAGTATTTATATTATCTAAAGGGTATAACAACATAGGTATAATCCATTTGTAAGAGTCATATAAAATAAAAATATTCTTCTAAGAGTTATTTTGTCCCACCTCAATTAAAGCCATCAATTTCTTGAACTGACAGTAGATAAGATTCCTACTGAAGAGAGCTCACAGACACTCAAGTTTCTTGGAGAGATTCTAAAAGCCTAGACCATTGATTTGAAGGTTGACTTAACTGAGAAGGAAATTCTACTTTCAGATGCAATTGTAGTGGAAAATCTAGCTCATGGGCTTTCATATCTGCCTCCTAGAGAAGGGTGGGAATGAAAGGGTTTTTATTTGTTTGTTTTTCATGAACTTTCTTCTTCGCTCCACTAGCAAAAATGAACCACAGGTTTAAGAAGGAGGTGTGTGAACACTGGCTGCGAGCATGGAGTGGAGGGTAAAGAAAAGCCCTACCTTCAGATAAATGTGTCTTCCAAACCTCTGTTTGGAGGACCATAAAGAGAATCATTATTGGCCAGATGCATTGTTTAGGAAAACTAATTGTAATGTGGTAACTTTCCAGGCATCATCTAGTGACTAGTTGGTTATCATATAGCCATCACCTTCCCCTTGTTCTCTGCAATGCACTTCTCTTCCTTCATTCAGTTCTTTTTTTTGGAAAGTGACTGACCCCTTGAGTATTGACTTGATCTTCTTCAGCTTTCTTGTTTTTCCTTCAAACGCATTATTTCGTATGACTTTTACTTTAGGTTGTACTTCCTAAAGATAATCCCAGTTATACCTATTATTTATTAACAGAGCTTGAATCAATTTTGTGAATACTTAACATTTTGTTACCATTGCCTACAATGTGCAGTACAGTGATATGCCATACAGGTTTATATCCTAAGAGCAACAGGCTATTCCATAACCAAGGCATGCAGTAGGCTATACTATCTGATCCTATATAAGTGCACTCTATGATATTCACAAAGCAACGAAATTATATGACGACACATTTCTCAGAAAGTATCTCCATCATTCAGCAATGCATGGCAATGTCAAGTTGAAACTCCTCCAAATGTACCCTTCTCTAGCTTATCTACATTATTCAGGGACACATGGATTGATGGTTTTCCATTATTTAACTGGTTAAACAGCCTATTTTTAACTCTGCAAGTAGAAAGGTATAAAAGATCCCTTATTGGAGTTGTGCCTAGACTCCCTTGGAACTAAGGTAGCAAACACATAAGTTGGTGATTCATAATCCAAAGATGAAGTATATTCTATGCTATGGAAAGAGGACTCGGAGAAGTCTTGACTCCTCAGTAGTTGCCAATTCTTTCTTTCTCCTGCTCTACTTATCCATCTTTAGCTTTATTAAAGCCATATGTGAGTATAGTGTGCTGAGCTGCATAAGTATTTGCTATTTTTGTAACATTATTATACTGAATAATAAATATTAAAGTTAATAAATCTAGACTTCTACAAAGATAATCATTAAATATTTTATTAATTTCATTTTTTATAAATTATTTTAAAGAAAATTAAATTTAAATAAAGAGAAAGACAATATTATTTAATTGAAAGTCTCAATATTATGACTATACTAATTCTCCTGTAGCTGATCTATAGTTTTAATGCAATTCTTATTAAAATCAAAATTGGAAGTTTTTGTCAAGGTATTTTATAGAGATATGATTGACTCTCATATGTTAAAAATTATAAGACCATAGCAAATAGATGAAACAATAATTTTCAGATAAACAACAGGCGGCACAGGAATATGATCCTTAAAAGGAGGGAAATAAACAAGATAGATCCTACAATTCACATATCGTACTGCTTTTCTATAGCATGAGAAGGTGGATCCAAAGCAAGCCTCACACTCACATTTAGTTGAGGAAAGACAGATTGGATTTCAGGGAATTAAAGATAGCTAGTAATTGCAGGATAGATTACTAGAGAAGAAGGAGATATAACTGTGTGGGTGCATGTGCATGCATGCATGCATACACACACACACACACACACACACACACACACACACACGGAATTTTTTGTAAACCAGTAGGTTTCCCAAAAGTGTTTGGGTAGGAATGACTGATGGGTGCAAGGAAAATATCTCAGGCTGGAGAAAGAACCACTGAAAAGCAGTAGATCAAATAATTTCCAGAGTTCACATAGTGCTAAGAACTACTGGAGTTCCCACTAGAGTGGAAATAATTCATAATATATCGAAAATTCAGAGGCTTATCTTACTAATGGAACTAAATTATCTCTATACCAACAGCTGCTCTGAAACCACCCTTTGAAAAGCAAACTGAAATTTCCCAGTGGATTGTAATTAACCTGGCCCTGTGCTTTAAACAAACTTACTACAATTGAAGTAATACAACAAAAGGCAAAAATAGTGCAAAATTTACACTTGCTATCCAGACAAAATTTTGAAGCATGCGGAAACAACACAAAAATATGACCCAAAACCAAATCCATCAATAGAAACAGGTCTGGAAATTACATAGGTAAACTTGAAAACCAGAGACAAGAAATACAAAATCAAAGACTGCAGAGATTAAACGATGACAGATTAAATACAGGAAACAAACAGATGATAGCAGATTTTTCAGAAACTACACAAGCAAAAGCTAAATGGAATGCCATATTTAAAGAACTGAAAAAATAAAACAGAGTTCTTGCATCACAAAAATTTTGTTTAAAACTGAAAGCAAAATAAAGATGACAGAAATGATCTCAGACCATTTTTTTTGCCAGAAGATCTGCACTATGACAAATGCTCAAGAATGTTATTTTGCTAGAAGGAAAATAGAAGCTGAATGAAAAATTGGATTTACATAAACAAATGAAGATGACAGAAAAGATAAATGTGTGTGTAAATGTTACTTCTCACTTTCAAAATATCTCCTCCAGCTAAGTGGGAGACTTCTGAATATGGATATTTATCAGTCTTAGCAATTCTGCTCAATTCTGCCCAGCCAAAATAAGTATAATAGTAATATGTTATATGTGTACAATAAGTATAAAAATTAATGTTATACATTGCAATTATTTCATGGCACTAAAAACTGATTAAAAAACACAAAATTAAGAAGAGTTTATTCTTTAAAATCATACTAGAGTTTTGGGTAAGAACTGGAAGTAGCATAGTAGCTTTGCTAATATGTTACCTTTTTGCCTGCTCCCACCACCAATCAGGTTTGTTAATAATTTAATCAGTAAGTGGCAGATTGGATGTGAAAACTAGCTTTGCTGAAAGAGGTGATGAAGTTTATTTGAGCCTCAGACAAAAACATGTATCATTGCAAACAAAATGTTGTTAAATACTGTTTTAAATAAATGGTGAAAACTGACAGCTTTGATATTATAAGATTGTGGTTAAATAACACAGTGCCAAAGAAATAGAGGAATGAACATATATGTCTAGAAAACTAAACGAGAGATAAAATTCAATAATAGTAATAACTATATTAAATATCTCAATCAAAAGGCAAGTAGTTTCTAACTGAATAAAAAAGCAAGATCCTAAATAATAAAGGCATTAGGTTTTTCTCATTTTATTCATGACTTTCCAAAACCAATCATGCTCTACTTTCTGTTCTCATTTACGTCACTATCTGTACCCTTTGTCTTTAACAAAATTTTATATCAATAAAAAAGGTCAAGGTGGAACTATATAATGTGTACAAGAGATACACTTCAAATTCAAATAGGTTAAAAGTAAAAGGATGAAAAAAACATAGACCATTCTAAAGTATATTTAAATTATCTTTAATAAGAGATGGAGTATATTATCAGAAAAAAGGTAAACATTATACCTAGGATTATTACTAAAGAAAAAGAGGACAATTTGTAATTAAATTGCTATAGCAGAAAGGAGTTAAAAATGATATATGGCAATAAAGCTCTAAAATACATAAAGAAAAAAGTGACCGAACTGAAAGGGGAAAAAAAACCCACCACAATCACAGTTTTAAGATATCAATAATTTAAGTTATATAACAATGAGTCAGAAAATCAGTGAGGACCTGGAAAAAACAACAAAATTAATTGCCATATAGGACATTCTACCCAACAGTAGCAGAATACACACTATTTTCAAGCACACATGGAGTATTTAGGATGGTAATATAAGGCTATAAAACAAGACTCAATAAATTTAGAAAAATTAAAATCACACAAAGCATATTCTCCAAATACAATGGAATTAAATTTGAAATCAACCACATAAAATATATAGGAATTGTTAAATATTCATAAATAAATAAGAATATCTAAATAATACACAGGTCATACAAAATCAACATGGAAATTAAATATCTATAATAATAAAAGCATAATATGCTAATTAGACCAGATGAACAACCTTCCAGATGTCCTTCCATACGACCTTCCAGACGGAGCTGCGAGGGCCAAGTCCCTTGCATGAATTTCATGCATCAGGCCTCTAGTATAAAATATATATATATATATATATATATATATATATATATATATATCCTGAACTATGTCACTAAGGTTATAGCATAATAAGAGAAGCTTGCTGACTAAATTCTAAGCAAATATTAAATACTTATCCTATATAATAAAAGGCTAATATGCAAATTATCCCCTCGACCAGGAGTTCAACTGGGAGTTCAACTGGGAGTTTGAACAGGGGATGGGGCTGGCTGGCCAATTGCCCATGGCCTCTCCCCCTGGCCGGCCCAGCCCAATCTGCCCTGATTGGGGAGGGCCAGCCAGACCCCACCCATGCATGAATTCATGCACCAGGCCTTTAGTTTAGAATAAAATAGAGTATTAGTAGAACTCTTTCCATTTTTCCCTCCATTTTATATTTTTAAACATACTCTATTTCTAACTGTATGGCCTTGGCATTGTATATGTGTATGTGTGGTGTATGAATTGGTATATCACTTAAAATTACTTTTGAAACATGTTAAATGGATATTGGTCACAAGGATTAGCAAAATAAAAAAGATATAAATTTTTTAAATTAAAAAATACATGCAATTAAAAAGAAAATTATTTTATTCTAGTGAAAATTATTTTAATTTTGAAAGTAATACAGTACATTTCCTGTGTATTGTTGATTAAATTAGTAATGTTGATAGATCAATATCAAGTTAACTTACCATATTTAAATGTTTTTCTTCAAAATTTGTTGCACAGTTAAGATGTTGGATATTAAGAACTGTCTATAGAAAATACATTTTTCTTCAGCATAGATACAAGGAGCTAAAAAATTACCTATTTAAAGTTTTTGCAAACATCAACATTTTTAATATTCCTTTAAAGACTAAATAGAAACATGCCATATTAATGATAGTAATGAAAAATGGCCAAGTAAAAATATTTTAAATATTAGTTAAAACCATTCAAAATTCATATATATAGGACAAGAGTAAAATTGTTACTAGCTCTCTACTATATATGTTTACTTTGTAAATGTGGCAGCATAGTATTTTAATAGAAAATTCATGTGAAATCTGATTTAGAATGCCTTTTTCCTAAAATAAATAAGGGCCCATGCTAAGAGTATGCAATTTCATTTATGGTAATACATCTAAAATGTTTTAAAAGTAACAGTAGTATAAAATATGTGCCATGCTTTTGGCAAGTGACTACTGACCATAAAATTAGCCTTTTCAATGAAATATATGATAGTTTTAACAACAGTGACTTCTTCATAACTGTCATATGATGTTTAGAAAAATAAGTTTATATTCAATGGCACACATTTTCATCTAGAAATAGAATGGCTATCTATTGAAAAAATAGATCGAAGTCAACTATGGGCAATTAACTTTTGCTAATATTGGAATTTGGAACTTCTGTAATTAGAAGCAAGCCAATGTGTACCTGTAATATACCAAGTTTATAAAGTCTGTTATGTAGAATCATATATGTTAGTGAGTAATTGAAAAATTGATCTGGAAAATACATGTTTAGACCAAACCTCTCTTTTTTGTAGTTAAGAGCAAGAAGAGCAGTTCTAATTGTTTCATATATGTTAAGTATGCATATTTACATGAACGTGTATACATATATATACGCTTATGTATATATGCAAGTTTATTTATATACATGTACTGTATATAAGTATGTATACATATACATATATGTACACATATACACTGAGTGGCCAGATTATTATGATCTCTGAACGCATAATAATCTGGCCACTCAGTGTATATCCTATATAATAAAAGGCTAATATGCAAATCATCCCCTTGACCAGGATTTCGACCAGTAGGCAGGCTGGCCAACCGCCCATGTCCCCTCCCCCTGGCCAGGCTGGTCGGAACCCACCCATGCACGAATTCATGCCCTGGGCCTGATTATTATGCGTTCAGAGATCATCATCATCTGGCCATTCAGTGTATATACACAGATGTAAATACTATCAAGTTTGAAGGTAAAATCTATTTTAAATGTAAACTGTCATAGAGTTGTTTTTTTTATTTCCAGGATGTAAAAATAAATAAAGTACACATCCTGTATGAAGGGTTTAAACAATGTAAACGAGTAAATACTATATGCCAGGCCAGCCCAGCCTGTACCCTCTCCAATCTGGGAACCCTGGAGGGATGTCCGACTGCACGTTTAGGCCCGATCCAATGTCCGACTGCACGTTTAGGCCCGATCCTGTGGGATCGGACCTAAACGTGCAGTCGGACATCCCTCTCACAATCCAGGACTGCTGGCTCCCAACTGCTTGCCTGCCTGCCTTCCTGATTGCCCCTAACCACTTCTGCCTGCCAGCCTGATCACCCCCTAACCACTCCGCTGCCAGCCTGGTTGATGCTTAACTGCTCCCCTGCCAGCCTGTTTGCCCCCAACTTCCCTCCTCTGCCAGCCTGGTCACCCCTAACTGCCCTCTCCTGCAGGGTTGATCACCTCCAACTGCCCTCTCTTGCAAGCCTGGTCCCTCTCAACTGCCCTCCCTTGCAGGCCACGTGCCTCCCAACTGCCCTCTCCTTCTGGCCATCTTGTAGTGGCCATCTTGTGTCCACATGGCGGCAGACATATTGTGTGTTGGAGTGATGGTCAATCTGCATATTACTCTTTTATTAGATAGGATAGAGGTCTGGTGCAGGAGTGGGGGCCAGCTGGTTTGCCCTGAAGGGTGTCCCAGATCAGGGTGGGGGTTCCCTTGGGGCGTGGGATGGCCTGAGCAAGGGGCCTGTCGTGGTTTGCAGGCCAGCCACGCCCCCTGGCAACCCAAGTGGAGGCCCTGGTATCTGGAATTTATTTTCCTTCTACAATTAAAACTTTGTAGCCTGGAGCGGAGCCAAGCCTGCTGCTCCCTCTTCGGCCAGCAGCCATTTCTGTGGCAGTTAATTTACCTTCTATAATTGAAACTTTGTAGCCTTAAGAGGAGGCTGGGCCTGGACAGGGTGTGTGGAAAGCTTTGCTTCCCCCGTTGCCGCCGGCAACCCTGGCTTACTCTCTCAAGCTTAGTTCTGCCGCCATTTCTGTTTGAATTTGTTTACCTTCTATAATTGAAACTTTGTAGCTTGAGTGGAGGCTTAGGCCTGCAACAGTTCATGGACAGCTTGGCTTGCTCTGTTACCTGGGAAACCTTGCTCTCTGTGGCTGTAGCCATCTTGGTTGAGTTAATTTGCATACTTGCTCTGATTGGCTGGTGGGTGTGGCTTGTGGGTGTGATGACGGTGTGGTCAATTTGAATATTACTTTTTTATTAGGTAGGATATATATACACATGTGTGTATATATTATATATACGTGTGTGTATATCAAGCTTATTGGGAATATAAAAGACAATAAAATATAAGTGCATGGGGTAGAGGAGGGCAATAATAAAAAATGAGTGCATGGGGTAGAGGAGGAAAATCAGAGGTAGTATAAAGGAGTGGACTCAGGAGAATTACAGATTTTTCTTTGGTCAAAATAGATGTCCACATAGCAAAATAAGCCAATGAGAGAAAGACAAGTATCACATAATCTCACTCATATGTGGAATCAAATGAACAAAATAAACTGATGAAGAAAATAGATCCAGAGATATAAAGCATGGAACAAACTGACAAATCTCAGAGGGAAGAGGGGAGGGAGTGGGAAGAGATTAACCAAAAATTTTTAATGCATATACAGTATGTATAGCCTATGGACACAGACAATAGTGTGGTAAAGGCCTAGGGGCATGTAGAGTAGAGGGTGTCAATGGGAGAATAAAATGGAGCATCTCTAATACTTTCAACTATAAAGATAAATTTAGGTATCTCACTTAGAGGTATTACATTAAGTGCGTAAATGTAGTACTGGGGTCAAATGAACTAGCTTTTTTTCAGCTGGGTTTAGAAGCATGACAAAGAGGGCATTATCAACATTAGGGAATGTAATGTTTACTTAGCAGAGTAGCTGAAGAGGTAAAATAAGCCTGACAATAATGTTCTCACCATGACTCAGTTGGCTGAGTGTTGTCCCCTGCACCACGAGGTGGCTAGTTCCATTCCCAGTCAGGGCACATGCCTGGGTTGTGGTTGCTGGCTCCATCCCCAGTAGGGGGCCCGCAGTTGGCAGCCTGTTTGATGTTTCTGTCTTATCATTAATGTTTCTCTCTTTCCCTCTCCCTCCTTGTCTCTCTAAAAATCTATAAAATCACATTTTAAAAATAAAAAATTAACAATATGGCCTCATAAAATTTTCCTAAGAACAGTCTGGAGTAGCACCTTTACCCACTGATACTTCTTATACTCACTGTCATTTTGGGCTAGGGTATCTATGAACTTGCATATTAATACTTAATGCCATCTTTGTGCTGGTGAGGGGAAAAACTCCTGTAAGCTTCTTCAATTATTTAGTACCAAATACAAATATTTATTGTTTTTCAAGGTTGAGAAACTTTGCATTATTACAACTTACTTTCATTTTAAAATCTTATATTTAGAGCACTTCAGAATTTTTGAGTGATGTGTATAAGTTCTATTATTTGAAATTTAGCAAAATTATACAAAGTAGGTTGCCCATATCCTTCCAACTGTTTTTCATTTATAGTTTTATTAATGTATATAGATGAATAAAATATACTGCACACATTTAAAGCCTACAATTTGATAAGTTTTATGTATATAACCAGAAAACAATTACCACAATTATGAAAATAAAAATATCTATCACCGACCTAGATGGTTTGACTCAGTCATTAAAGTATTTTCCCCAAGGACTGAAGGGTCAGGGGAATGAACCTCAGCAGGTTAGATCCTTGGCCCCAGTCAGAGGCCTGTGAGGGAGGCAAACACTCAATGTGTTTCTCTCCCTCTGTCTCTCTCTCCCCCTCCCTTTCATTCTCTCTAAAAACTCAATGGAAAATACATCCTTGGGTGAGTATTAACAAACAAAACAAAACAGAATCAAGAATATCTATCACCTTCAAATCTTCCCTGTGTTCTTTTAATCCCTATTTTCCTCATCTCTAAACAACTGCTTATGAACTTTCCATCATAGTTCAATTATTTTATTCTTTAAGGTTTTATTGATTTCAGTGAGAAAGGGAGAGGGAGAGAGATATAGGAACATAAATGATGAGAGATTCATTGATCAGCTGCTTCCTGCATGCCCTGCACTGGGGATCAAGCCTGCAACCCAGGCATGTGCCCTGACTAGGAATGGAACTGTGTCCTGCTGCTTTATAGGTCCATGCTCAACCACTGAGCCACACTAGCCAGGCATACTTCAATTACTTCAAATTCTCTTTAAAAGAAGTAAAGGGCTTGGCAAAGATCAACATACCCTATACACAGTGGAATAAAATCTTGAATGATTTTTTAACTGGTACTATTTTCATTACTTCTTCTCATTATGTCATTACTTATTTTCATTATACTCGAAATTGAATAGCCAAAACTCTCCTGAGAATGTCTGCATGAGAACAAGGATCCTCTCTCTAATGGTGAACATTTTCTTAAGAAACAGAGTTCTGTGAGCAATGAGGATCCAGTGAAATGAATTTAGGCATTAAAATGGCAGCACGCAATGAGATTCATTATGTCATTGCATTTGAACTCTTTCCCAACCCCACTGCTCTCCACAAACTTCCTCTGACACTCTTCTTGACTTGCAGCTGATGATCTCACTTCAAAATTCAAGGAGAAAATATAGATAGGCGGATTCATACAAATTTCTTTATCCTTTCTATATTCCACTTATCTACCTGATGAACCTGTATTTGCATTTTTGCCTTTCTTCTTATAATAATGGACAAAGTATCCTTGTTTTATTCAAAAGCTAACCCTTCCACTGTTACTCTGAATTTGTGTTTGCTCATATATTTAAGGACATCATTCCTAAAATTAGCCCTTTCTCTCCTTTTTAATATAGTAGCATCCAATTTACACTCATCAATTCCCCTTTCTCTCTGGAATACTTCCATTTCACTTCGTTAGCATTTAAAGTGTTCTTATCACTTTAAAAACAGCTCTATTAACTGCCTTTCAGGTAACATCTATCTTTTGAAAATATTTCGCATTGTGAAAAATAAATCATGTTTTTATCCACATTTAAAGAATCAATATATAAATAACAAACTTTCAGTTCGATGCCACTGTCATGTTATAATTTTTAAATACAGTATGAAGAAATGGAATAAAAACGTATTTATTCAGGAAGAAACTACTATACCCTATGAAATAAAACAGAAGTTGGTGCTCTTGGTTTTTCACATCTAGACATCTTAAAAATCCAATCTTTGTAAGGCCTACAGGTTGTTCTGTGTCATTTAGGATAGATCTATGACACTTGTCCTATTTAACACCTGCAGGCATTACTATTAACTGGACATGTTTTATTCCTAAAGTACTTAAATAGAGAAATAGCAACATCACAGTGAGGTGACAGATGCCTTTGTGGTTTATTCAGGAGGCTTAATTGATAGAAAAGGATCATGGGTGAATATATATCTCTATTGCTATTCATCTTCATTCTGAGTAGCATGGCCAGTGGGAACTGATCAGTGTCAAAGCAAGCCCCAGTGACTCACTGCTCCCATTCTCTCTCTCCTTCTGAGAAGTTAATCAGCCCTTGTTCCCAAACTGATCTGTGAGAGATAGTTGTCAGGTTGGAATGCTTGGTGTCAGTAGCAGGAATAACAATCTCCCTTTTCTGTGTTATCTCTCTCAGGGCAAGCACTGGCATCATTCAACGTCCCATCGCAAGACACATGTGATGCAAACCCAAAGACAAATGCGATTACCTTTGATGATTTAATACAGGAACTTGAGTTCTGAGATAGCAAGTGGCAACCCCAAGGTCACCCTGATGATGAACAGGTGGAACGCTCCTTGATTCCAATACTTTGCTTTGTGTATTCTCTAAAGTGATCCTATCCAAACACAAATTAAATCCCTCTTTGTAAATACCTTCCCACCTGCATTTTAAGGGTTTCCATGAACTGTGAGGCTTTGTATGAAGTGGCTTGTGCCTACTGTCCACCGTACATTCATTCCACTCTAGACTCCGTGCTTTCCAAATGTCCCTCAATTGTAACATACATAGAAAAATATAATATTTTTCATGAAGCACTGAGGTAAATTAAAGAGACTGCTCATGACTAGTGGGTATTGGGTCCAGGTGCTCAGGTCACAGCTGACGTGGATATATCTGCAGCTCTGTAAGCCATTTGCTGGGTGCCATTGTGACTTGGTCCAGTTGCGAAGCTCTGGTCTAGTCTCACCACCCTTCTTCCTATTTCTCAAATGTGCATAGATTATCCCTGCTTGAAGTGTGTGAACCTGCTCTTCCCTCTGGACCTCTATTAATTCAAGTCTCAGGTCAAATATCAACTTGACAGAGAGGTGTGCCTGAGCCTCAATCTAAAGGAGCCCCTTACTCATTCTCTCTCACATCCCCTGACTGCCTTTTTTATTCCCTAGTATTTGTGGCTATCTTAGCTTATCTCTGTTTACGCCTTTCTTATCTTTCTCTCCTAAAGAATGTAAGCTCCTGAAAGATGTTCACTGCTATAATCCCAGTACCTATTACATTTGGAGGGCATATAAATGTGGCAGAGTTTATTGAATATACTGCATAAACTAGACTTTCCAGAATTTCTGCTTTGAAATAATGTTGCTAATTTTTATAACAAAGAATGACAGAAAAAATGGTGTACCCAGTTCTAGGTCCTCCACTGAGTTCTCATAGAAATGGATTATTTACTGTGTGTGCCATAGTACCATAGTACCAAAAGTTTTTAGGCTAGCTAATAATTTCTCAACATTTAACAACTTTAAATTTGTCGAAGTATCTTATGGGAATGATTGAAAAGTCAAATAGTATTAATAATAAACACTTATAATACAAGAAAGCGGTGCTTTATCTTCAAACATGCCATAGACTCTATCTTCCGCCTTAGCATTCCATGGCATTTTAAGTAAATGCTCACATTTCATTTGTCTGAAGTCTATATTCCCGAGATTCTTAACCTCATTCCTTTTTCCTGTATCATTTGTCTTTCTATTTCTCAATTTTACCCTAATTTTAATGAAACACAGTCTCTAGTAGCTTCTAAGATAAGTTGGTTGGGGAATATGTTTTGTTTGTTTGTTTTTTTTGTTTTTTTTTTAATGGCATTAAGATGAGGACCTTTGAAAACCTCTTATAAAGTCCTATTTCCACAGCTACTGTCTTATTTTATTCCAAATTGTTCAGTGACTTCAGACAAGTCACATTTTGTTATGCAATGTTGTTGTTGTTGCTTGTGAATAAGAGGGAACTGGGGAATCCTTGTTCTATAAACAAACCTTTAGTTCACCCATATCTCACTCCTTCCTATTGCATTTGCCATATGCAAACCCATTTTGGAGTTTCTTCTTCCAGACACTTGCCTATAAAAATGCATGTGACTAATTTATTACTGGCAGCAACATACAGCATAGGGAATATAGTCAATAATATCATACTAACAATATATGTAACCAGACGGGCACTAGAGTTACCATGGTGATCACTTTGTATGATATATAATGCCTAATCACTATGTGGTACCTCTGAAACTATAATATCGTACGCCAACAATTAAAAATCAACTTTAAAAAAAAAACACATGTGAGAGTGTGGTTGTGTGTGCATGTATAAATTTAGATGCTAATGACAATGACAATATAAAGTATTTTCAAAGATTATATACCTACATACTAGAGGAAAATGGATAACTATTCTTGTCCGCTAGTAGCTTAATTTGATTGCATTAATATTTTTTTCTTACTTCTCTAATTAGAATTAACATGCTCTCTCTGTGTTCCCCTTTCAGCTACCACACATTATGTACAATAATGATGAGGAAACTTGAAGTGATGCTTTATTCTCCTTTTGAAATGGAATGTGGCATCTGTGAGAATAGTGGTTTGCTGATATCAGAAACACTTTGCTGTTTTTAAAATACAAATGGACAGGATCAACCCACATAGATTTTGAATCAATTATTCTATGGCAAGGACAAGACATCTATACCTCAAAAATAATTTCCTATGCTTATGCTGATCAAACAGTTTTTGTTGGTATACTGTAGATAGCTATTATTTTTGGCCACCGTGCTTTCATGTGGTTTCATAACCACAGCCTGAATTCTTCTAAATCCGTTACCTATCTTAAAGAGTCACAAATATTTTTACAGAACTGTAATATGTTTCTATGTAAGCTTTAAAGTGATATCACTTTAAAATATGCTTTCTCTGATTTTCATTAAATAACCAGTGTTATTTTTGAGAAGAAAAAGAACTCACATTGACATATCACCTACATTTTTTTAGATGCATGGCCAGCAGAATACATTTCCTAATTTTCCACAGCTAAGGGCTTGTTTGGAAATATATTTGATTGTTCCATACATAAAGCAATGGGGAGAGAGAGTTGTTTTAATGTGTATAGTGTTTAATGCAATAACTGGTAGTTTCTATTACCTGAAATTTTGCTAACTGAAGTTCCTGAAGGGAGGATACACTCAACTTGCCACATGTACTTCTGCATATTCCTCTGCATAGGTGAATTTCTTGGCTTAATAACTATGAAAGATCAGTTAATAATAGAAAAAGAGGAGTGACATCACTATGATGACAACATATGTGGTTGTCGACTTCACTCCCACTCACAAAACAACCAACAACTATTGAAGAACAAGACATAGCTGAGAGAATCCTAGCACATAGGAATGAGACTGGAACACGCCTCTGCACCACAGATAACAAGACAGACTACATGGGAAGGTAAGAGAGGGCGGTATACACTGACTGCACTGCCCCTGCCCCAGACTAGTACAGTACAATGCGATGAAGTCTCCCTGAGCCTCTGTTTCCTCCAATGGGAAAAGAGAATGAGGGTCCCCAATCCTTACCCCAGCATTCTGGGTGGCTTTAAGAGAGTCCCTCCTCTGCCTTCTCACTACACCATGAGCATTGTAGGAGAATCTATCTGCAGGGCTCAGCCACTGGGAATCTGACTGTGATTTGGAAGCAGGAGGGACTTGCCACAACCAGCACAGGGACCAAATTTATACCTGCAGTGTCCAAGTAGTAACCCAACCAGAGGCTTTGCTCATCTGCAGAACCAAGTCAGACGTGCACTCTGAACAGGGAACCTGGGAAAGTGCAGATCTGCCCATTTCGGATCCCCAAACAAGGAGTTTTGCCTCCCCTAGAGTCAGGTTTGCCCATGCCCAGGCAGGGAGCTGAATCACAGCCTAATCCATTGCCCAGAGTGTTATCAGGCCCCTTCTGATGAGCCAGCATGGCAACTACTCTTGGAAGCAGTGTGAGGCAGTGGTACCTGAGCTGTGATGCCAGCAAACAGAGCTGATTGCCAGTCTGGGCGTGGAGTTTCCTGCACCAGGCACAGACAGGGGGATTACTTCATAGCTAAGGCTGAGAGTTGCTCTGGTCTCTGTCCATCAAAGAGGCTGTTTGGAAAATTGAGAGTAGCCAGGAGTGGCCCCTCCTCCTCCTTCCCAGACAAGGGGCTGAATCAGAGCCCCACTCACTGTGAACAGTGACTTTCTGCCCCTTCTGACCAGAAGGACTGGTGACACCTCCTTGAAGCTGCGTAGCACAACAGCATATGATCCAAGAGGCCGACAGGCAGAGCCAACAGTTTGCAGAGCCAAACCAGTGGCCTTGTTTAGGCAGGGAACTGGGGGTGCAGGCTGGCTTGAGTAAAGAAAACAAACCAAGAACTTTATCAATTTTAGAGCTACTTCTCCTGCCGTGCCTGGGCAGGGAATCTAATCAGTAGGTCTGCTCATCGCTAAATATAGCCTTTATCTTGTCTGACCAGGAACCTAAACAGAGCAGATGAAAAGCTGTATAGCCCATTCAACAGCCCTAGAACCTGAACAGGAGCACAGCCTATGGTGCGCCCAGGTGCAGAACAAAAACAGTCACCTCACCTAACCAGGGAACTCCATACTCTGGCCTCAGTCACGTGCCCAAGCAACAAGTGGTACAGGCCCAGTGTCTCATTTGCTGCCCAGCTAGGAGGAGAAGGTAATGCATAACCCCACCTAATGCTGAATATACTATCCACTCCTAAAAATCTAGTGAGCCTAACCTATATAATTTTATTAATGTTACCCCAATAAATGCAATAAAAAATAACTTTTTATAAAACTAATTTTTTGTATTTTAAGGAACTAAAAAATAATAAACTGAACCCAAAGTTAGCAGCCGACCCGGTCGCCCCTAACTGCCCTCCCCTGCAGGCCTGGTCACCCCCAACTGAATCAGAAAATAATAAAAATAAGAGAATAAAATAAAAATAATAAAAATGTTGAGCAAACTAAAGAGTTAATTCTCTGAAAAGATAAACAAAATTGACATAGCTAGATGAACCAGGAAAAAAAAGAGAAAATATCAAACTAAATGAAATTATAAATTTAAAAAGAGACATTATAATAAATACCACAAAAACACAGAAGATCATATGATGCTATTATGACCAACTATATGCCAACAAGCTGGATAACCTAGAGAAATAGAAAAAATTCTTAGAAGCATACAATTTATCAAAGCTCAAACAGGAAGAATCTCTGAACAGACCA
Source organism: Eptesicus fuscus (assembly GCF_027574615.1). Lineage (NCBI taxonomy): Eukaryota > Metazoa > Chordata > Mammalia > Chiroptera > Vespertilionidae > Eptesicus > Eptesicus fuscus. The sequence goes on along the minus strand of NC_072485.1, from coordinate 20,529,403 downwards.
AGTATAATCAGGGTGATTAAATCAGTGTCCAAAACTGTCCCAACAAAGCCCAGGACCAGATTACTTCAGTGGTGAATTTTACCAAACATTTGAAGAACCGACATCAATTCTTCTCAAACTCTCCCAAAAAAATTGAAAAGAAAAACTATACATATTGCCTTGGCTGGGTGGCTTAGTTGGCTGGAGCATAGTCCCATAGACCAGTGGTCGGCAAACCTTGGCTCGCGAGCCACATGCGGCTCTTTGGCCCCTTGAGTATGGCTCTGCGTTAGAACCACTTCTTCAAAATAGACTCGCCCAGGCCAAAAACTGACTTCTGCGCATGGGCCACGAAGTTTCAATCGCACTGTACGTGTGCGCCCGCACGTGATATTTTGTGGAAGAGCCACACTCAAGGGGCCAAAGAGCCGCATGTGGCTCATGAGCCACGGTTTGCTGATCACTGCCATAGACCAAAGGTTGTGGGTTCAATTCCAGTCAGGGCACATACCTAGGTCTTGGATTTGATTTCTGTTTGGGGCATTTACAGAAGGGAACCAATTGACCTTTCTTTCTCACATTGCACTCCTCTCTCTGTCTCTTTCTCTTTCTCTCTCTCTCTCTCAATCAATCAATCAATAAACATATCCTAGGGCAATGATAAAAAAAAGAAATCTTGCCACTTGCAGCAACTTGAAGGGGCATTATGCTAAGTGAAATCAGTCAGACAGAGAGAAACAAATACTGTATGATCTCACTTATACATGGAATCTAAAAAGAAAATCAAACTCAGAACAAATGGATCAGACTGTGGATACCAGAAGTGGGGGAAGGAGAGAGGAAGAAGAATGTGGTCAAAGGTTCAAACTTGCAGCTTTAAGATAATTAAGTACAAGGGATGTAATGTATAGCATAATGAGTAAAACTAACACTGCTGTATATGATATATAGGGAAGCTGTGAGAGAGTAAATCTTAAGAGTTTCACCATACAAAAGAAAATGGTGTTCCCTTTTTTTTTCTTTTATTGTATCGATATGAGATGATGGATATTAGCTGTACTTATTGTGAACATCATTTCACAATTTATGTAAATCAAACCATAATACTGTATGCTTTAACTTTATACAGTGTTGTATATCAATTGTTTCTCAATAAAACTTGAAGAAAATAGTAAGAATTCCTTCTTTTAACTGCAGCATAGTATTCCATTGTGTAAATGTACCACAGTTTTTTAACCCACTCATCTGCTGATGGGCACTTAGGTTTTTTCCAAATCTTAGCTATGGTGAATTGTGCCACTATGAACACAGGGGTGCATATATCCTTTCTGATTGGTGTTTCTAGTTTCTTGGGATATATTCCTAGAAGTGGGACACTGGGTCAAATGGGAGCTCCATTTTTAGTTTTTTGAGGATACACCATACTGTTCTCCACAGTATCTGTACCAGTTTGCCACAGCATGGATGGAACTGGAGAGCATTATGCTAAGCGAAATAAGCCAGTCAGAGAAAGATAAATATCACATGATCTCAATCATTTGTGGAATATAATGAACAACATAAACTGATGAACAAAAACAGATCCAGAGACAGAGAAGCATTGATCAGACTGTCAAACCTCAGAGGGAAGGTAGGGGAGGGTGGGGATAAGCGGGAGAGATCAACCAAAGGACTTGTATGCATGCATATAAGCCTAACCAATGGACACAGACAACAGGGGGGTGAGGGCATGAGTGGAGGGGTGGGGGGGGGCAATGGGGGATAAGGACAAATATGTAATATCTTAATCAATAAAGAAAAAAAAGAAAAAAAACTTGAAAAAATAATACACAAATATATTTTTTTTCTGTAGGCTGGATTTTAACCTCATTAGGAGTTTAGAAAATTCATTGTGATTCAATTCCTCTTGACATTACAAGCTTTTTAAGGACTGACCATATGTCTTTTTTTTTTTTTTTTAATCTTCCTTTCATGAGTATCCAGTGCCATATAAAGAAAGGGAGGATGAAGGACCTTATTTTTCATTCAGGGGTCACTGAGCTTCAGGCAGTGAGACTTTGTGTCTCATTCAACTTCCTTGTTGGCGATTTCAAAACTGAAACTGCAGCTCTGCTTTGGAAATCCAGTCTCAGATTCAAAGGTTGATTCCTGACTCTAAGAAAAATAAGCATGTTTAAAGAAGGAAGACAACATGGGCTTAGAGGAACCAAAACTGCACTGTGTGGGAGATAAAGTGAAGAAATGATGGAGACGTGGTATTGTGAGAAATAGGGACTAAAGGAGAAAAGGCGGAGAAGTTTAATGTATATATTTTCATTGTTGATACAAGAAGCCAGCATATACATGTTTCTTTGTAGGCACACAGTAATTGACAGTGACTTACAGAGTCCTTGAGACAGAATAAACCCTCTATAAACTATTTTAGAAAAAAGGAACACATTTTCCAAAATATATATTGATTAACTCTTCTGTAGGTGAGTTGTGAAACTCTTGTTTATTGTTATTTAGTGATTTGGTGAAAAAATGACTATTAATACTTTTTAAAGTATTTTTATTGATGTCAGAGAGGAAAGGAGAGGGAGACAGAGATAAAAATATCAATGATGAGAGAGAATCATTGATCAGCTGCCTCCTGCCCCCGCAGGCATGTGTCCTGACCTGGAAGCAAACCACGATTGCCAGGTTCATAGGTTGATGCTCAAACACTGAGCCACACCAGCTGCGCTGTCAACACTCTTTTTGATCAATAGTTTTCTCTATTTCGTTGTTCTTAAGAAATACTAGAATACAGACCAGTCTTGCTGTAAATAAATCTTTCCAATTTTACAAGTGATAAGGCTATTTAAAAGACTACTTTTGTTCATGAAAATCAGTCACTTGAATGAAAACCAACTTTTTGTGCTTTAATGGGTTAGGAATATACAGATAATAGATGCTATGATTTGATGATTTATCCTTTTGAACTATTTAATAATATATTTATCTGTAGCTGGCCATTAAAGAGTAATTTAATCCATCACACTCAATATTGTATAAGCTTTTGCAAAAAAAAATTACTTTGCATAATTTAGCTTTATTTCAGATCATGTCATTAAATTGCCTTCTTCATGGAGAAGTGTGTGTGTGTGTGTGTGTGTGTGTGTGTGTGTGTGTGCACGCGCTTAACCCACTTCCCATGTAACTGGTATATAATTTAGATTCTCAGTTACTGTTATAGTACCAGGTACTTAGGGTATCAAAGTCAGACATAAAATGAATGTGGCACTCTCATAGGAGATGTAATTTAGACTCAAGTCTAATTCTTGAAATTGTGGAGATGAATCAGTTTATAGACAAAGCTCTTCTTCTCTATTAGTTATTTAAGAGCCATACTATTCACTTGATGTCCAGATCACAGTGTGGATAGCTGGTACTGTCCTCAGTCCTTCAGAGTTACAAAGAGAAGACTGTCGGTACCAATAAAGATACCACAGACAGTCTGTAAAAGAAGCCCTTCAGGCAAATTTTTTTTGTAGAAAGAAGGGTTTATCAGGCTTGTACACCAATGGTTTGTCAGGACAATTTCTGAGAAATGTATCAAATGGAATCCATCCCCAAACAAAGGTCTGTATTGGAAATATTTGAATTAATGTTAGAATTCTAAGTATACTGTATTGACAATTATTAAAAAAACACACCAAAAAACACTTCTTTGCTTATATTAAAGCACTAGAGGCCTGGTGCATGAAATTCGTGCATGGTGGGGGGGAGGGGTGTCCCTCAGCCCAGCCTGCACCCTTTCCAATCTGGGACCCCTTGAGGGATGTCCAACCAACCATGGCCTAAACGGGAAATTGGACATCCCTCTCACAATCCAGGACTGCTGACTCCCAACCACTCGCCGGCCTCTGCCTGATTGCCCCTAACCGCTTCTGCCTGCCAGCCTGATCACCCCCTAACCACTCCCCTGCCAGCCTGATTGATGCCTAACTGCTCCCCTGCCAGCCCAGTTGCCCCTAACTGTCCTCCCCTGCTGGCCTGGTCACCCCTAACTGTCCTCCCCATCCAGTTTGGTCTCCCCTAACTGTCCTCCCCTGCAGGACTAGTCACCCCCAACTGCCCTCCCTACAGGCCTGGTCCCCCCCAACTGCCCTCCCCTAGAGGACTGGTCCCCCCAACTGCTCTCCTCTGCAGGCCTGCCCCCCCCAACTGCCCTCCCCTGCAGGCCTGGGTATCCGCAAACTGCCCTCCTTTGCTGGTCTGCTCTCCCCCAACCACCATCCTCTGCCAGCCTGGTCAACCCCAACTGCCCCCAACTGCCCTGGCTGGCAGCCATCTTGTGTCCACATGAGGGCAGCCATCTTTGACCACATGGGGATGGCCATCTTGTGTCTTGGAGTGATGGTCAATTTGCATATTAATCTTTTATTAGATAGGATTATTAATAGTACCCATTTTTACCCGCAAAATGTCTCAATTTAGATAATAAATTATATGTTAATCTTAGTTTTTTAAACTAGTATGAGCTAATCTCTTTGACATGCATTTCAAATAACAAATAAACTAAAACTATGTAAGTAGTTTGTACTGTGCTCACTTTTTAAAAAAATGTCATTTTTAAAAATGAAAACACTTTATGCTGTAAGCTAAGGACAGTAGTTAGCATAATAAATGTGAGAAGTTCGTCAGAAGGCTGATGGACATTTTCAGCAGGGCTGAGAATCTGCTTATTATTACCTGCTGCTAAACAGCTGTAGGCATTTCCCCTAACCTGATAATCTTCCTGTTTACCAAACTTTACCTTTGATATGCTTGTTTGCATTCCTAAAGGGCCAATGTGTTTTCCAGTAAATAAAAAGCCATGGGTCTGGGGATTTGGGGAGCCCACTTCACTAGATAGTGGAACCTCCCTCTGGCTCCCCCCAAATGCCTTCCAAATTTATATTTTTTGTCTAGTCTCTATTCATTTATGCACAGCCCTTCTCCAGATTCCTGAACCCTTGCTGTGGAAAGACTGCGGCAACTTTATATAGAATTTGCATCCATGTATTAATGAGTGAGTCCTATCTATAATAATAAAAGCGTAATATGCTAATTAGACTGGACAGCCAAATAACCTTCTGGATGTTCTTCCTGATGCCTTTCCTGACAAAGCCGGTTGCAAGGGCCGAGCCTCTTGCATGGATTTCATGCATGGGGCCTCTAATATGTTAATAACAAAGAATAATGGAACTGTAACTGAAAAAATGGTGGTTCAGCTGGCTGCCTCTGTGAAAGCCAAACTCGTGAGTCAGATGCTGGTACAAAAGGAAAGATGTTTCATTCAGGTGCCCAGAGATCTGGGAGAATGATGGATTCCCATCTCAAAGACCATCTCCCTTTCTGGCTCAAGCCCATGGTACTTATAGGGATAGGAAGGAGAGGGCTTGGACAATGGGGGTCACTTCTCAGTTCTCAGACTGTCCGATAACAAAACCACATAAGCAATCACATCGAGCCCTTCCCGTTGTTTAAGAAAAGCACTATGATTTCAAGAAGAATCTGTCATCTGTTGTCATTGCCATTGGATTTAAGAGATCGATACTGTGTTACTCAATTTCCAGGCATTACTCTATGTATTCTTTCTACTTTTAATTTCTTTATTATAAAAAATCTCAACATATATAGAAGTAGAGAGAATTTTATAATAAACTTCCACACACCCATTTTCAACATTTACCAAACTTTTCATTCATTCATTCATTTATTCATTCATTCCTTTTCTTTCCTCAGGTCTTTGGTTTTGCTTAAACATCTATAGAGAAATCAAGATGTAATATAACTTCATACATAATAACTTTAACATATACCTCTAATAAAGATAACTTCTATATCTCCAATTCAATTAATAGGACTATAAAATAAAATCCTACAGTACATTTTGTGCAGTTTTAAAGTGCTAAATGTAAAATTTTCCCTCTTTAAAACAACCTCATACCAAAATTTTAAAAACAATTCTTTTCATGGCAACATGTATTCAAATGTTTCTATTTTAACCTTCACAATATGGCCAAAAAGTACTTGATCAATTTTATTTTATCTTGGTTAGAAACAAGAAAATGGTATGTAATCTTACATTTAAATTCCCCTTCCTTATGAGCCATTCCTTCATTATTATTTCAAAAGCCTGACGCAGACTCATATTTAAGAAGAAAACTAATATTTGCCTTTTATAAATGTTTTCCAGATATCTTTTTACCATAAATAAATATATATTATCGCATATTTTATTTATAAAATCTTTAGCACACATTTTCATATTTAATCTTAAGCATTACTCTGTAAGGTAGGTATTTCTTCATTTTATAAATGGTGTAAACTAAGATTAGGAGATCTGCTTGTAGGATGTCAGTATAAGGAGCGTTACAGACCCACTTTCCAGCAAAGCTAGTTCAAATTATTTTAAATAATAAACCACTTAATTTCTCTCAAAATTGTCCCAAGGACATGCAGCAAATAAAGAAACATTTATTCAAGAAAATATACCAAAATTCAGTAAGAAGAATAAGATCCTTTGGCATTTGCGCCATGACCCTCTCTCCTGTCACATACAGCTTAGCTTACCTGAAGCTGCCCCCTGGCATTGGGTGGGTGTGGCCAAGTGACTGGCCTTTCTTTCCAATCAATTCTCAATTAAGGCTTATCCTATATACCACCAAACAGAGCAGGATGTCAGTATTCAGTATTTCTCATTCCTTCCAACTCCTAGTTGAAGACTACAGTTAAGAGATTGGAGTTTCCTTCCACCTCCCAGCTACTACCCATAGGATCAAGGCTCTGCCCCAAGTGAGGGAGGCAAGGTGAGAATAATGAAGCCTTGATAACTTTCTCCTCAGGTTCCTCTTAGAGTGCAGGTTCTACCCAGGAGTAAGTTGACTAGAGGCTACGGCCCTGCACAGCCCTCAAAGTTATTATCAAGAAATAACTCAGAAATTATTCCAGGGGGAGTGGAAGTCCATACAAGAGTACTTCAAAACTTTCCCCAAAGGAACTTATTTTATAAGAAATAGAGTGCGAGGAAGACGAGTCATAAAAGCACTCTCAAAAATAATAGCTATTCTTAATTAAGAGCAAACAGCTAAACCACAGTCAGGCTAGTTCATCAGAGTGAAACAGAGAAAGAGACAACTAAGAAGAAACATACTGGACACAGAAAAATTCTCAAAGAATGGCCTCAAAAATTTCCTTTGCTCAAATTTAGTTGGATCAGAGGGCTGAGAAATGTATGCTCCAGCACATTCTCAGAAACAACAGAACATGAGGCTGATCATTAGTGGAGCTTACATGTGGGCTGCTATACCAAATTGCGCACATAGCTTAGAGAGAGAGACCCAGGAGAGAGACAGACAAAGAGAATGCTGCCGAAACCCAGTTGATTGTTCACATACCCAAGGCTGAGCCCTCTGATGAGTGACGCCAAAGGCTCCACAATGTGGGAAGGGTATACTTTATTAAAATAGTCTAGCAAATTCACTAAACAAGCAAACAAACAAACAACAAAAACTGCAAAGGGGGAAGGGAGTTATTAGTCAGAGAGTTACCAATATATTGATTAAATGTCCTGTTTTCAATTAAATAATGAGACATGCAGAGAAGCAGGAACATGTGACCCATGCACAAGATAAATAAAAATACAACAAAAATGACTATGAGAGGAACTAGATGTCAGATTGAAAAGAGAAACTTCAAAGTATCCATTATAAATGTAGTCAACTATGGCTAAAGAAGAACTGTATAAAGACAGTGTATAATCAAATAGAGAATATTAATAAAGATGCAGAATTTATAAAAAAGAATCTAAGGGAAATTCTAGAACTGAAAAGCGTGATAATTGAAATGAAAAAATCACTAGAAGAGTTTTAGTGTAGTTCTGAAGTGGCAGAAAGAAAAAAAAATAAGTGTATATTAAGAAACATCCATGATAAATACAATCTGAAGAACAAAGATAAAATAGAATGACAAAAGTGAAGAGAGACTCAGAGAAAGGTTGGAAACCTTTAGGCACATTGATATACACATCATGGTAGTACCAGGAAAAGTAAAAGAGAAAACATATTCAAGAAAATAATGGCTGAAAACTCCTTCCATTTGCTAAAAAACATTTATCTACACCTCCAAGAAGTTCAATGACCTCCAAGTAGACTAGATGGAAAGTAATCCATCCTTACACAAATCATATAAAAAAATATGAAAGCAAAGACAGAAAACATCCTGATAGCTGTAAGAGCAAAACAACCCATCATGCACAATAGAAGCAAAATAAGATTAACTGCTGACCCCTCCTCAAACACAATGGAGGTCAGGGGGCAGTGTAAGGGCATATTGGAAATGCTGAAAAGTAAGGGCAAGGGAATATGTGGCTTGCCTAACTCACAACAAAACTGTAAGAGTTTAGGAATTGAGCTCAGATTTCTTTACACTAAATCAATGAGTTTAGTATTGAACACTGTGTCTCTGATCTCAATGGGCATAAAACTTACTTGAGGTACTGGGTTAAAATGCAGATTTCTGGACTGCCACCTTAGGGATTCTCATCCTGCAGATCTGGAGTGGGTATCAGGAATTTGTATTTCAACATATTGCAGAAGTAGTTTTGATAGGGGTGGCACAATGTATCACAGCGCAAGATATATTGGGATAAAGAAAAAAGTGAGCATTGAGCCTCACAAATCAACCTTTGATTCCTCACTCATCATTACCTGCCTACTTAACTAATGCTGTTTTGTGAAAACAGAAAAGATAATAAGTTATAGGGTTGTTTTGAGAATTAAATAATATAATATTCATGAAGTTGACACCCAAATCTACTGGGCTCTTGTCTATCTTCATATTCCATACTCCATTTGCTCATTCCACTCTATTGTCATTTCCCTCTTCTGATATTACCTTCCCCTAAAACCATAATGATTTCCATCTCAAAGTAATATCTTGTCCTTCTGCTAGTATATCTATAATCAAGAAAAATATTTTTGAACTAAGACGGTCTGTTTAGATTACTGACATAAGGAAGTCAGGCATTAAATCTGGTTGAAAATACAAATACTTTTCTCAGTGAAAATATTTTTTGTGGAAATACAAATGCTTGTTTTGTTTTTTAATAAGTGCAATATTTGGCTAAAGCTTTTATCAGGCAACTAATGGACAATTTATTACTGTAAACAAAAGAGCAATAAAATGTCTCCCACGATTTTTATGTATTTTTACTTGTTTATGTTTTTTTAGAGAGGGAGGAAGGGAAAGGGAGAGAGAGATAGAAACATTTATGGGAAAGAACATCAATCTGCTTCCTTCTGCTCCCCCACTACTGAAGATTAAGCCCATAACCCAGGCATGTGCTTTGACTGGGCATGAAAAAAGGGGACTTCCTAGTGTATGAGACTATGCTCAGTCCATTGAGCCACATTGGCTGGCTCCCATAATTTATTTTTTTAAATTTGAGGTGTGTCCTGGTAGAGATATATGTATGTATTAGTATATATATATATATATATATATATATATATATATATATATATATATACACATATATATACACACACACACACACACACACACACACACACACACACTAGAGGCCCGATGCACGAAGATTTGTGCAAGAATGGGCTTTCCTTCCCCTGACTGCCGGCACACCTTCGCTCTGGCCGGAGCCGCCTTTCCGCCTTCCCAAGCTGCCCAGAGGCCCCCGGCTGCTTGGCGCCTGTGTATGCAAATTAACCCGCCATCTTTGTTGGGTTAATTTGCATACTCACTCCTGATTGGCTGGTGGGCATCGTGAAGGTACGGTCAATTATTGTGTTACTCTTTTATTAGTGTGTGTGTATATATGAAAATAACGCTCCATCACAGTGTTCAAGCGTATGCTTGAACACTGTGATGGAGCGTTATTTTCATATAAAGTAATTTATCTTGGGTCACAACAGAATGTGATAATAAATATAATCAAAGATCTTTGTTAATAAGGAGGGTTATCATCATTCATATGTTGTTTTTATGGAAAGATTCCCAGAGACAATGGACAACATACAGTGAACCTCTAAGCCATCCCATGTGTGGTGGACAGACTCTTAAATTGGCCCCATTATTCCTCCATCATCTTCTGTAATACACATATCGTGTGGCAAAGGTAGAAAGATAATATTCCTATCTCAAAGGTGAGGAAACTGAAGTTCAGGGGGTCAGAAGAGGCTCCATTTAAGTCACACAGGAAGTAAACCAATGGGGTTAGCAAAAGCAAGTTCCGCCCGGCCACAGCCTGGTCTCTAATCACAGATTGGTTGGGATAACAAATATGGTTCCTGGTGACTTCACTTTACTACCAAACTGACAAACATTCCGTTTGCTCTTGTATAAAAATGAGCTTCTAGTCAATAGACTGCAAGAAAGATGATAGCATGTGAGTGATTACTTGACTTGATGATGTTATTATATCACATACGGTGTAAACACATTGTTCTGGAGTATCTCTCTCCCTTGTTCTCTCTTGTTAGTTTTGAAGATGTAAACTGCCATATGGTGGCTTCTTAAGATGGGAGACTCATTTGGCAAGAAACTTCAGGCAGCTTCTGGAAGCTGGAGGCAGCCTATGGATGACAGCCAGCAACAACCTGAAGCCCACATTCTACAACCAGAGGGAAATGAATTCTGCCAATCACTGGAGTGAGTTTGGGATATCTTTCATGTGTTGAGCCTCAGATAAAACCACATATCTAGCCAACACCTTCTTTACAGCCTTGTGATATTCTAAGCACAGGACCCAGCTAAGCCATGTCCCATCTTGACCCACAGTCACTGAGAAAATAAATGTATATAGTTTAAAGCTGCTAAGCTTGTGGCAATTTATTATCTAGCAACAGAAAATATACTGGATTGCTTTGTTTTCTGTTCCCTCTATATATATTTGATTATATATCCTTTGAAGACTAGACCATGTCTTTGGTATTTTGATTTGTTTTTAAGGGTCTTTAAAACAAAATTTCCAGGTAACCTTCACTAATACCATGGACACCAACATACAAACATTCATACTAATATGTATATACTATTTTTTTATTTTCCAAGTACTTCAATATGCATCGTCTTCTGTAATACACATATCGTGTGGCAAAGGTAGAAAGATAATATTCCTATCTCAAAGGTGAGGAAACTGAAGTTCAGGCAGTCAGAAGAGGCTCCACGTAAGTCACACAGGAAGTAAACCAATGGGGTTAGCAAAAGCAAGTTCCACCCGGCCACAGCCTGGTCTCTAATCACAGATTGGTTGGGATAACAAATATGGTTCACGGTGGCTTCACTTTACTACCAAACTGACAAACGTGCAGGAAAAGTACATAGACCAGATAAGGAAGCCAGTTAATGAACAAAATGCTCCGAGGTCTCGGTTCTTCATGAATGGGTACCCAATACACTTAATACTAATGAAGGAACCTACTATGATGAAAAGCTCAGAATTGAAGCCTCTGCCTTTTAAACCACATTTCTAGGGGAGTTGCTATATTAGCACTCAAGTGTCTATGTTAATACTACATAAAGGATTCCCTGCTATATCATGCTACCTAACACTGGGTTCTATTTCTCTGCATCAGCAGATCTAAGGACTGCTTGGCCATGGCCTTTCCATCCTAGCTGGTTCCTCTCCTAGTGGGATGTTATTCTCATTATACTGTTCACATCTCTAGAAACAGACCATCTTTTTAAAAGCAAGTGAATAAAAAATTAAGTTAGCGCCTATCGACTTCTACATTTCATTTTTAACTATAACTAACATTGAACATTACTTGTTTTCTTTCTTTTTTTCTGCATATAATTGTTCACATGTGATTTATGATTTTTGAATCACTAAGTAGCTTAAAAGAATAGTAAAACAGAAATTTCAAATGTATACAAATTTACATTTTTACTGCATTTCTAGATTTGAAAGATAACTTGAGTAGGAGAGACTGCATTTTTTTTTCCCCAGAGACTTTATTTTATTTTTTTAAAATATATTTTATTGATTTTTTACAGAGAGGAAGGGAGAAGGATAGAGAGTTAGAAACATCGATGAGAGAGAAACATCAATCAGCTGCCTCCTGCACACCTCCCACTGGGGATGTGCCTGCAACCAAGGTACATGCCCTTGACCGGAATCAAACCTGGGACCTTTCAGTCTGCAGGCAGATGCTCTATCCACTTAGCCAAACCGGTTTTGGCTCCCAGAGACTTTATATCCTATTGAGATAAGTGAGCATATTTGGACATTGTATAAATAATTCACTGTGCATTGCGATGGGCCACTTCAGTCTTTGTGATTTGTATGTGGCACTCTAGAGCATCCCAGTAGGAGAGCCACTAGGCTCCTAAGAGAGGCTGTAAGTCAGTGTGTTGGGTCAGCAGGGTGCCATTTTAAAGGATGTGTATACAATCTGTGGGCTTGCTGCGGTTTAGGTAAAGGAGTCTGGCACACAGCAGGTGAGAGCAAATTTCCTTCACTCTGATGCTGCTGGAGTTACAGGACAGTGCGGGAGAGCAAGAAAGAGTAAATATCTTAAGTGATCAAGGAAACTAATAAAGAGCTTCCTGACTTTTCCAGGTTCCATTGCTATTATCTGTGACTTCTATGTAAAATAAAACAGCTTCAACCAGGTCCTTCTAAGGCAATCTTTCTTTATCAAGGTACTGTAAATAAACTCTGATTGTTTTGTGTATTAACTTTTCTCACACACATAAAAATCACAAAGCATATTGAGGCTTAACATCAATTTTTAACATGGTAATACATTCTTCTGAATCACTGAGTCAATTATTCAATAATAATTTTTGAACACCTATTAATGACCAGATTTGATATTGGGAACTCAACAGTAAAAAATGAACAGAGTACACGTGGTCATGTGTCAGACCTTGAGCTCTGGGCTTCCGTGTAAGATGTAAAGTTTTCCTGTTCCAGTGCACATGCCAAGTGTGCTTAATAACATGTAGTCTCTGCTTGTGATGGGAGTGACCTCTTCTGGGATAGTAGACTGCAAAGCTTAAAGACACACAGACACATGTAGAGATATTGTTCATTTCTTACGTTTCCCTGCCTAATTTTTCGAGTCCCATCCCCATCTTCCAACCAACTTCTTTTTTCTTACTTTCTGTCTTCTCAATTTCCAGAGCTTAATAATGAAGGGTCTCCAAAAATTGAAAACCAAGAACAAAAATCACAGTCCTTTATAGGTGACTTTGTGTAAAAGTGAGAAAATTTTGGTATGAGGTAGCTAAGACAACATGCCATTGAACTATGTCAGTTCCCACTCAGCTGGCTTTGAAAAAGGCCTGGGGCTGCTCAGCCAGTAAACAGTCTGATGCCTCTAAATAAGACTGGGATCCATACATGATAATTGCCATCTGATTTGTACCACTTCATAGTTTTTTTTTTTGTTTTGTTTTGTTTTGTTTTCTGTTAATCCTCACCTGAGGATATTTTTCCCATTGATTTTTTAGAGAGAGTGGAAGGGAGGGAGAGAGGAAGACACACACACACACACACACACACACACACACACACACATCCATTGGTTGCCTGCCTCCCACATGCATCCCAACCAGGGCTGGGGATTGAATCTGCAACCCAGGTATGTGCCCATGACAGGAACTGAACCCCAGGGCCCTTTGGTCAAAGGGTCGATGCTCTACTTAGAAACACTGGCCAGGGCTGCACCACTTTGAGACTCAGAGTAGTTTTGCTCCTTCGCAAATACAGGGTACATGCTGAGAGAAAGCTGTGGAAAAGTTTGGGCTGCCTTAGGAAACGTTTGAGTTACCTAACCAAATAGATGAAAAGAGGGGAAAGAGAACAGAGAGTGCAAAAGAGATGAATCACGAGAATCCGTTCAAAGAAAGAAATATTAAAGGGAAAAACAGCAGGAAGAGCAGAACCTAAGTCTCATCAACTTTTCCTGCCTCCCACACATTTCTGGCCCAGCTCCAGCCAGAAACACAGTGAGCGCTTTTGATGTGAATTTCCTGGAAAAATTTATGAATGAAAGGAGAATATCAATAAAGGGAAAAGTAAAAACAACAGCAACAAAAAAGACAATATTTATTTACCTTTCCCTAGAACAAAGGCTAACATAGGTGAGAAATTCAAACAAAGGAGCCACATGGTAACAAATGAGAGAAAATAACCTAATACTGAGAGCCATTTGTGTGGTACAGAGTTTCACATGCACAGTATTATGTAAGTTTAAAGACAACTCTGAGCCTCTGAGTGGCAGTAATTTTTCATCTCATTTTTATATAGTGTGGGGGTTCAGACCTAGTCAGCCCAAGATGTGGACTATTTTGAGATAAGGACAAGTTCAACTGAAAACTAAGGAGAAACTCCCCCCTCCGCCAACCCCCACTCCCCTTAGAGTACCTGGAAGAACTTGAATTCTTGAATTAGGAGGCCTGCCCATAATGGGAGACTGGCAAGATAACGTCAGTTGACCTATCTGTTGGGCAGGACAAACTTGTATTTATTAAACATCTGCCCTTTTATCATTCCACAAGGACCCTTTGAAGCTGCCAAGGCATCTTATCTCATCTGTAGATTAAATGTCTTACATGCCCAAGAGTCCTATCTGTCTCTGAAGCTCTAGTTCATGTGGGGTCTCTGACTCAAGTATGTGGGATTCCCAAACTTGTGTGTATTCAATTTATTTTTTCTGGCTAATCTGCCTCATGTCTATTTGAATATCAGACCAGCCAGAATAATTTTAAATTAGAAGAAAGTTTCTTTCTCCCCCACAATAGAGAAATGAGGCTCAAGAGATTTTGTCCATCCTAGGTAAGGCAATAAACTGAACTGCAAGTATGTATTTCTCTAAAGATAAAGTTAACACTGTCACTCAGTAAAATTCTTGTATCATTCTGCACAGAATAGTTCCTCGAAAAATTCAGTACTTAACCTGACTCAATTTACCCACCATCTATATTAAAAAGGTACATATGTGGTGGGCAGTGAGACAGACATGAACAGAACAAGGATGATGGGCCAGGTACATAGGTCACCAGAGCAGAAAGTTCTTGGTGCCTAGCAAAGGACAATTGTAGGGTGGGACCTCACTTCCTGGGTGATCTTTCCTCCCCTAGCATATCACCAGTCATGTGGTTTGGACCCCTGACTTTTCCTCCCTAGAGATAACATCTAGGCCTCAGTTGTATTTTAGCTCCAGGCCCAGAAAAGCAACAAAGCCAGACAAGTGACCCCAGGGCTGACCTCAGGACCAGCTGCATTGGATAATGACCCCCTGCCCTGGTTCTAACCAATCAATCACTAGAGACCTATATCCTGAAAGGACACATCTGGAAAACTGCTAAATATTCTATTGAGATCTTCTCCTGGGGACCCCCCTGCGAACAAAATCTACACCCTTAAATCCCTTAGGACTTAGGACCCAGTGTGCTTTCCCTCCTGTGAGCATTCCATACCTTTCCCTCTCCTTTTCCCTTTCCTTCCCCCACCCTCAGGCACTACTATTAGCTTTCTCACTCCCAAGCTCCAAGGGCCCTTCCTTGACCTCTATAACTAGTTTACAAATTACTTCTTCTACCTCTGTGATTTTATAAATAAATGCACTCTCATAGTTTGAGCCTTCGCTCTGAATTATTTCCTAGCCAGGATTTAAGTACCGACGTTGCTGAACCCAGGTTCAGTCTGACCCCACGGGTCTAACTCCTGGTGCTGTTCCCATTACATCCACCCCCACAAAAATACATATTTTTAAATAGTACAGAGTCATGAATATCAAGCCCTAAATTATTTATTGGGAACTCCATGTGCTATGGTAGGCTAACATTAAGAGAAATTAATATAAGCTAAAAGATGTATTTCAAAGAATTCATGAGTGAGTAACATGGACAGATAATAACCGGGAGAGGACCTGAGTGAGTCATAGTAGAACAACAAAAGGTGAAAGTCATGTCATTAATGTTTTCCATGACCAGACTAGTAACATCTTTAAGTTTCAACTTAGAGAAATAAGCCAACTTTGTAAAAAATAAAACACTACTAACACTGAACCAAGATAAAATAATCAGAATCATCCTATAACAATTAAAGTAATTGAATTTTTAATTAACTCTTAAAAAGAAATTTCCAGCCTGGCCAGTGTGATTCAGTGTTTGAGTATTGACCCATGAACCAGGAGGTCACAGTTGATTCCTGGTCAGGGCACATGCATGGGTTGCTGGCTCAATCCCCAGTAGGGGACATGCAGGAGGCAGCTTATCGATGATTCTCTCTCATCTTTGATTTTTTTCTATCTCTCTCTCTTGATCTCTCCCTTCCTCTTTCTGAAATCAATAAAAACATTAAAAATTACTATGATGGGAAAGAACATTGTTGGTTTTTTAAAAATATTTTTATTGATTTTAGAGAGAGAAGAGAAAAGAGAGGGAGAGAGAAAAACATTGATCAGTTACCTCTTGCATGCCCCCTTCCCCCACGTACCCTGACTGGGAATCGAACAGGTGACCTCTTGGTGCATGGGACAGCACTCAACCAAGTGAGCCACAATGGATGGACAACATCTATAATAATAAAAGCTAATTAGACCAGATGACCTTCTGGACAAAGCCAGGACTGCAAAGGAAGCTCGTGTCCCGGGTGCCAGAGGGAAGCGGGTGCCAGCAGCTGGGGGAAGGAAAGCCTACTCTTGCATGAATTTCGTGCATCAGGCCTCTAGTTCTTGATAAAACGGATTTTAGAGAGGAAATTAGGAAATTCCTGGGTGAAAAATACAAATTGATTTGAATCCTCTTTCTGCCACTAAGTAACTTTGAAACCTTGGGTAGTTTTTTCAGTTCTTTGAGTTTTAATTTCCACATCTGTTAAATAGTTATAATAAAATCCTCTACAAAAAATGGTTGTGAGAAATAACCAGAATAGCTCACAGGAAAGTTTTGCCTACTGTGTCTGAAACTTCATGATGATTTCCCTCCATACATGTTGCCTCCATCCATCTGATGTCCTGTGAATCAACACTAAGGAAGGACAAACTTATTTTCCTAAAAGTATTTAAAAATACTGTTGGTTCTCACTGGTATGCTAGATAGACTATAGTTCTAATTTAACATGATAATTCATTTGCTCTTAGGCTTGTTCTTCTAACTCCCTTAGATTCAAGTAATGGGTGAATAGTTTATGTCGTGTATAAATAGCCACATCACACACCTTATCTAACTTTATTTAGCATCCCTAAATAAAGAGATGCCACAAATACACTTACTTTGCTTCAGTAAACAGTATTCTGATAGCTAAGATTCATAAATTCTGAAGGTGAGAAGGTACTCATTTGCATGTCAAAACCCTAATCTTACATCTTTCTCATTTCTATTGACAGGGATAGTGTCAACCTAAGGGATCAACCAGAAAGAGTTGTAGAGGCTGCAAATTAAAATAAAATTTTAATCATGTATCCACCTACAAGTGCTAGAATAATAATAATGATTAGGACCTTAGTTGGCTTCTTCTATAAAAGGAGCTTAACATCCTTGAGGGATGGGGGGAGGAGGGAGAGAAACCATAAAATTCTTTACTTTATAGACTGTTTTTGTTAAAAAACATACTGCTGGGGGAAAAAACAAACCTGGAAATCTAAAAAAAAACAAATTTTATAATCAGAGAGTACATTTTAAATTTTACCATCTATATAAGCAAGTTTCTCTTGAGAAAAACATATCTTTTAAATTTTTCCTATAAATAGTGCTTTGTTCATAATACAATTTTAATGTGAAATTATAGAACTGAGCTATATATGAAGAATGAATAAATGAAAGAATACTAGTGGATAAACCAAAAATTCAATACCCATTCCCAACTCTGCTATTATTTAATACCTCGCTGACCATAGATATAACACTTTTTTCTCTACATCTCACAGTTTCTACCCTGTAAACTCCAGTATAATGGTCTATTTTCCTTGTCTATGTCTATGTGATACCATTGTAATTAGGTATTAATAACTAGAGGCCCGATGCACGAAGATTTGTGCCTTCCTTCCCCTGGCTGCTGGCACCGCCTTCACTCCAGCTGGAGCCGCCTTTCTGCCTTCCCATGCTGCCCAGAGGCCCGGAGCAGCCAGGAGTACTGTGGAACGCCTGCGTCCCACCCCGCTTCGCCCCTGGCCTCTCGGCACCTGTGTATGCAAATTAACCCATCCTCGTTGGGTTAATTTGCATACTCACTCCTGATTGGCTGGTGGGCGTCACGAAGGTACGGTCAATTTGCATCTTACTGTTTTATTAGTGTAGATAGAAAAGGAGCAAAAGGAAGACCAGACATTATAGGCATGTCATTTGGGCAGCTTCATAGGGAAGCTGCCATTTCACACTCCCCAGGGAACCCACCCCTGGTCCATTCCCTGCAGATTACTGGGGGAAGGGACTAGGCAAAGGGAAAAATGGGCACATATACAGTAAAGTCTGGATGATGTAGGGAAGATGCCCATCTGCCAAACCTGAGAACAGAAATCACTGGCCAGAGGGGGCAGGGTCAATGCAAGCTCATGAAAATTTGGGGATACACAGTCCCCTAGACCAGTGGTCGGCAAACTCATTAGTCAACAGAGCCAAATATCAACAATACAACGATTGAAATTTCTTTTGAGAGACAAATTTTTTAAACTTAAACTTCTTCTAATGCCACTTCTTCAAAATAGAATCGCCCAGGCCATGGTATTTTGTGGAAGAGCCACACTCAACGGGCCATAGAGCCGCATGTGGCTCGCGAGCCGCAGTTTGCCAACCACGGACCTAGACCAAGGAATTCTCTCTCTTGTCTTTCTTGTTCCTTTGGCTTTGCCCCTGCCCATATTTCCTTCTTAGCCATGTGGCCCTGTGGACCCCACATGCAATGGACTGATGAACTGCAGTGGGAACACAAATTAACCTTTTGCACTTGGATGCCGAGTGTGACTCGACACGGTTAGCATCGGTAGCAGCTCGTATGTATTTGAAATAAAAAAAAATCCAAATAAATAAGTTTGTATGAAAAGAAACTCCCGTTTTTTATTCTACTGCCGCGCTTTGTAAAATCTGGGGTATTTAAAAAAGTAAATCCCGAGTAGAATAAAGGAATCAAGAAAAAAAAGCAAGCGAGTGCAAAGGGTTAAGCTGGCCTGAGGGTGGCCTGGACTATGCCCTAACATGGAGCAAAACTCTGGACACTAGCTTTGATCATAGCCCTGATGAAGGCAAAATGGGACTTCTTCCTTGGCGGGACAAAGGGAAATGGGACCTTGGAAACTCAGGGGTATAATTCCATAGAAATAAAGCTTTC
Source organism: Eptesicus fuscus (assembly GCF_027574615.1). Taxonomy (NCBI): domain Eukaryota; kingdom Metazoa; phylum Chordata; class Mammalia; order Chiroptera; family Vespertilionidae; genus Eptesicus; species Eptesicus fuscus. The sequence continues at coordinate 20,510,118 of NC_072485.1, read as the reverse complement.
TACAACATCTCATCCTCTTGTGGGGGCCTCCAGAAATTCTTATTCCAACAGTACCTCAGGAACCCATGTCACTGATAACAAAGATCATTATATAGTTCAAAAGAGCTGGTGTATGCTTTCAGTTTTGTCCTATGCAATAATACCAGCTAGTTGTAGTTAACATCTTAAAGTCAAAATCAATAGATATTTGCTGTCATAGCGAAATAATATATGAAGTTAGTACAAAATTTTGCAATTGTACACAGAGCAATTTTAAAATTATACATGGTGTTAAAAATTGGACCAGATATCCTCATACTCAACATTAAACTTCAGGGGTTAAATTAGGTACAAGGTATTATTTTCTCTAATTAAACTACTTAAATGTCATTAATAGCTTCCTGATGATATGGCAAGAAAGAAAAGAGTACCCCAGTAATGTCCTTGTGGGATTAGCAGTCCTATTTTTATTTAAAAATATTACTGCTGGACTCTTGTCTCAGTTTTGCAGTGGGTCCTGAACCTGAAAGCAAGTGGATTGTGCATCTTCATTCTAGAGTGAGAAGCTATACCATTTTTGTATTATTTCAAACAAAATGTTTAAAAAGATGACTTTTCAAAAACTTAGTCCAACATTCAATTTTTGGATATGAGGTGGCAATAAAGGGACCATTTTCACTCCTAATTGTTAAGTCCCAAAGTAAAGCATAGAGAGCTGTTCTTACTTCCCTTGATTTGGATTATCAGATGGTGTTTATGAGTTTTGAACATGGAAATCATCCACTCCCATCCAGCTTCTTATATGGCTTTCTTTAGGCTGTACTCACTAACGTAATTTTATTATCCCCCCATCTTGACTATTCAAGCTGACTTGACTATTTCAGAAAACTCTTGAGAAAGATTTAAAAGTTGCTAATATGTTCATTGTTCATTACTAAAACCCCTACCTGCCCCACCACCATGCTGACAAAGAAACCCCATGACCAAACTTTAATCTGGCTTCTACTAGACTATGAATTTGACCCGTGTCCTTGGCTCATTTAGTCCAGTTTTTGCAAGAATCCTGCCATCTGAGAAGATTTACTAAGAAACCCCTATCCTTGGTATCTGATTACCCTCCATATCTGATCAAATTCCATATCCCTCACCCCGGATATCTTACCATTCTTGCCTGTCTTCAGCAAGAATCCAGTCAAGCTGGGTTATCCATGATGTTTCTTCTTAGCAATTCTTCACCCACAGACCCTCACCCTGCTCCTTGGCTATAAACCCTCACTTGTCCATATTGTGTGCAGAGGTAAGCTTCATCTCTCTCCCTTGCTTAAATATCTCCATTACAGTAATCTCTGATTAATAAACTCTTTCCTACTATCTTTAACAAGTGTCATAAAAAGTTATCACCTTCTTACCAACATTTTTAAGTAAACAGCAAATTGCAATCTATATGCTATATAGATCAGGGGTGGGGAACCTTTTTTCTGCCAAGGGCCATTTGGATGTTTATAACATAATTCACTTAATACAATTCATTTAATATAAATTTATGTTGCTATCAAAAAAGCTCCTAGATGTATTGACTTCCGAGTCCCACCTGCAGTTGCCGTGGCAGGACCAGGACCAAATGATTTCTCGGCCCACAGGCTAGAAATTCCTCTCCCTGCTATGGATAGCATTAAATCATTGTTTATCCCTAAGCCTTTCTTAGAAAACCTTTTTTAAAAATCCTTGTCTTGCTGTTTCCATCAATCCCAAGCAAGTTTTTCATGTCGCTGATGGTGTCTGTTCTCCCGTGTAATGTGGGCACTCCTGGCTCCTGACTGAGAACTGGACTACACGGTATGCTAATCATCTTTCTCTCAGTTCTTGCTTCTGTTGCAGTGTTTGTTAGACGCATTCTCAACCACAAATACTGCTGTGCCAACTCCGTGCCACCCACTGATCCAACAAAGGATCACCCAACAAAAAGAGCAGGAAGACCTAACACTATGGAACAGTCTGCCCTGGAAACTTGAAACATGATCGTGACATCTTATGTAGCGGTGAAGCTCTGTCCTCAGCTATTAATAGTTTCCCTTGACTTCAGGATTAAGAATAGACATAAGGAGACCCTGAGAACCCAAACCATTTATACCTGTACAGCTCCTACTAATATGTAAAGCAATATATACCACATGTTTATTTTATATGATCTTAATATGTGATGCCCTTCATTTAAAAAACAGAACTCTATATTAATCCATTGTCTGCATCAACCTGACTTTAAAATTATTGCTTGGAAAGATAAAAGTTGCAGTAACTTTATTGTTCATTTCAAGAACACCACAAAAACCTTTAAAAACAAAGCTGTTCAGTTTTTAATAGATGACATCAACCAACCCTTTACTTTCTAAGGCTCTTCGAAACCTTATTTCAATACCCTCACCTTGCTCTTTCTACTCCCCTCAACTGTTATATCATTATCCTTAACCAATCCTAAGCAAGCCCACAGGCAGAAAGATGACCTCACTTAAAGAAGAATCAACATCTCATAAATATACTAATTTTGCCTTCCACGTTGAGAGATACTGATAAGATTTTTATCGAGTCCATACTCTTTTACCATGAAAGAAAAATCTCAGCTTTGCCTTACTAACAGGTTGTATTTCAAGGGACTGACTTTCAATCATCACTTATAGCACGTTTACTCTGGGTTTAGTGAGGTATTTTTAATGTGGCTGGAGTATTGGTAATAAACACCACATTATAGTTATATGGGATTGTGAACATAGCCCAGCTGTAACACATGGTGTCAACAATTACCTAAGTCTGGAATGGCCTTCTCTCTGGTTTCCCATGCCTACACCCTGGGTCTCCACCACCATCTTATTGCTATCCCTTTGCCCTCATTCATTATTTCTCATAGTCTTTATCTCTATCTCAAATATTTGTTTATTTATTTTCTGACTCTTGCCAACTAAAGGTTAACTCCAAAATAAGACTTTGTTTTATTTGCTACTATAATTCTAGTGCATAGTATAGGGTCTGATGCAAAGAAAGAGTTTAATATGATGAGTGAGTGCAAAAATGAATTATATGGCATGTGGTAAATAAGAAAATAGGTACAATGTATAAAAATAATTATTACTATAAAGTAGTCATTAAATAGGTGGAGGTAGAAAAAATGGCAGTAGAACAAAAGAGATAGATTTAAATTTGAAGGACCTAGGGTATTATGCTAAGTCAAATAAGTCAGAGAAAAAACAAATAACATAGGATTTAACTTATTTGTGGAATCTTAAGTACAAAATAAACCAACAAAATACATACAGGGAACAGACTGATGGTTGCCAGCAGGGATGGGGGTGGGTGAGGTTGGGGACTGGGTGAAAAAGGTGAAGAGATGAAGAAGTACAGATTGGTAGTTACAGAATAGTCATGGGGATGTAAAGCACAGCATAGAAAAGATAGTAAAAAATACTGTGATAACTACGTATGGTGCCAGGTGAGTACTGGAAATATTGGTGAGAACACCTTGTCAAGTATGCAATTGTTTAACCACTATGCTGTACACCTAAAACTAATACAAAATAATATTAAATGCAAATTAATTAAAAAAAAATTAAAAGAAAAACACCTTGTCCAAAAAAAAAAAAAAAAAGCATGATAGTATGTGTCTCTAATAATGCTATTGTGTGATATATAAGCAGATCCCTAATTATTTATAATTGAGTCCTTAAGATAAAAATAAAATATATCTTATTAAATGAGGACAAATAAACTTATACGACCTTCACTTTAATTAATGATCCTGCTCCTAATTAGTACACCACATAATATATTAAAGCTTTTAATTGTCTCCACTTTCAAAGAAATTATAAACCTCTTAGGCAATTTTAATTTTGTCTCTAATTAGAAGTTAGATATTACAGGATTCTTCACAAATTATATTGTCACTAAAAGGAAATATAAATTCCTTCTGTAATTAATAAACTCATAAATGAATAATGTGAATAAATTTTAAAAGCTGAGAAATAATAGTATTGCATTTATTTATATGCCAAATATAAAGGGTTAAATATTTGAGGGGAAAAAAAGATTTTATTCAAATGTTGTTATCACTATTTTCCCTCTTATTCAATGTTCTAATTCTTGGCATGTGTGAAAATTCTTACACAAGTTAAATAGGAGAAATCAAAAAATTATTCTACTTAAACAGAAATAAAAATTTGAAATTACATTAGGATATATTGTTATAGATGTTTACATGGGGAAGTAACTTTTGTTTTCAAATTTTTGTGTTAAAATTAAAGATGTTTTCATGCAATGGGGAAATAAAGATAAATATTTTTTAAGTATATTTTATTGATTTTTTACAGAGAGGAAAGAAGAGGGATACAGAGTTAGAAACATCGATGAGAGAGAAACATCAATCAGCTGCCTCCTGCACACCCCCTACAGGGTATGTGCCCACAACAAAGGTACATGCCCTTGACCAAAATCGAACCTGGGACCCTTGAGTCCACAGGCCGATGATCTATCCACTGAGCCAAACCGGTTAGGGCAAAAAATAAATATTTTTAATTATAAAGTTAATATAGATGTTCAGAGTTTAGATTGTGAACTAAAATGTTTCTTTTCCAACTAACAAAACATAGTACATAAAATGTGAAAACAATAATTAAATATGCACCTCTGTAAAGAAATGTACCTATGAACAAGAATCCTATCTAGGAAAGAGGGAATATGCAAATTGATTGTCACACTGTCACAAAGATGGCGGTGCCCATAGCTACAAGATGGCGGCACCCAGTACCCTCAGCCCTGCTGGAGTCCCCCAGTTGTTTCAGGCCCACTCGGGGGGGGGGGTGCGTGGCAGAAGCGCAGTGTGGCTGGACCCACCCTCAGACCCCCAGCTGCCCAGGGCTGGCCCAAGGAGCAGGCAAGCCTCGGACATCGGCCTCAGGCACAGGCAAGCCTCGAATGTCAGCTGCCCAGCCACCTAGGGTGGGCCCGAGGTGCAGGCGAGCCTCAGATGGTGGCTTCCTAGCCGCCCAGGGCAGCCCAAGGCTCAGGTAACCAGGGCCAACTGAGGCTTGCACTGCTGGCAGTAGCAGCAGCAGAGGTTTGATGGGGCATCACCTTCCCCTGATCACCGGGCCCTGAGGGCTCCCTGACTGTGAGAGGGGACAGGCCAGGCTGAGGGACTCCCCTTCCAGTGCATGAATTTTCATGCACTGGGCCTCTAGTAGAAAATACAAGCAGCGCAGGCTGATGTTCCATAGAGCGCTGCTTGTGGGAAGTTGAAGGCAAGTAAGAAAATGCTAGTGCTAGTAAGAAAATGGGATCAAATTCAATGTTGATGTGGTAAGAGATTAAGAGTGCATACTGAATATGCAACTTTGAGGGCTAGGAAGAGAGAACATGGGTAGGTGTTAGAATATTTCACCTGCCTGCCTGAGTTTGTAGCTAATGATGGAAAGCTGCTTGTGACTGAGGGCAGAAGCATGGCAATGCATAAGTGATTGGGGCATCAGTTGTTCTGCATGTGGTTAAAGGATAACATATCTTGGTTGGTTGAGAAAGCTAAATTGATTAATATAAATTTCATTTAATATCATATGGCCTAATTATCTTTATAGCATATAAAGCATTAGGAAATATATATTTAAAAATAAGTTCACAAATAAGAACTACAAGGTACATGAGTAAATTCAATAGTCAAAAGAACCATAACTAAAATAAAAAATAGGATCAATATAACAACTTGGAAATATTTTAGATAAATGCATTTAAATTTTAAAGAGATAAAGAAACAAATTTTAATTAATGATTCAAAAAGAGAATTTTATGAAATAAAACCTTTCAGTTATAAAACTGAAAACTACCTAAATGACAACCAATAGTACAATGAACAAAAATTATGATATATTCAGAATGTTTTCTCTGTGGAAACAGTGATGAATTATTATGCAATGCCTGAAATGTAGAAAAGGAAAATTTTGGGGTGTCCTGATAATATGTTCTTTTTTAATTTAGGTGTAGATTATGTGCATTTTTTGGAGGGGGCAAATCATCCATCTTTATTATTATAACTAGAGGCCTGGTGTACGAAAATTCGTGCATTTAGGGGAGTCACTCAGCCCGGCCTGCACCCTCTCACAGTCCAGGATCCCTCAGGGGATGTCCACCTGCCAGCTTTGGCCTGCTCCCTGGGGGATTGGGCCTAAGCTGGCAGTCAGACATCCCTCTGGCAGCCTGTGAACCCTCAGGGGATGTCCAACTATCAGCTTAGGCCAGCTCCCCAAAGGACATCCTTAGTGCTGCTGTGGAGGTGGGAGAGGCTCCAGCCACCGCCGCTGCGCTGCCCAGCCATGACCCAGCTTCTGGCTGAGCAGCGCTCCCCCTGTGAAAGCATCCTGCATTGAGCATCTGCCCCTTGGTGGTCAGTGCGCATCATATTTAAAATATTTTAAATGTGTATTTAATATTTAGAATCACAATAACGTATTAGGAAAACAAAGTATAGTCACTGAAATTATAAAAGCTATAAGTGGTTTAGTTGAAAGACATGAGAGAGCTAACTGGGAAATTAGCACATTTGCAGTAGACGCTTACACAGTCCTTACCATGTGCCAGACAATGTCCTAAATATATTATACATTAACTCTAATCATTACAACAAACATTTATTATCCCCCTTTTGCAAATAAATAAATTAAAAGGCATAATTATGTCCAAAGCACTTGGTAATTTTTAAACAGACAGGTGGAGCCTAAATTCTTTCTTAGGTTTTCTGCTATCAGAGTTTATGCTCTTAACAACAAATCTGGATTTATTGCTCTACATTTAGAAGACTATAACTAGGAAAGTCACCAAGAAGACAACAAGAAGCATTATGTACCTTTTCATTCATCTAATAGGCACTGAGCACCTGCAGTGAGCAACCACTGTTCCGGGTGCTTGGGATGAATTAGTGATGACAAAAAGAAAACAGACTAACAAAGACCAATGTCTCTGCCCTCGGGGAGCTGACTAGTACGTAATGTGGTAGAAAATATGAAAGAGATATAAAAAAAAAAAAACTGAATCATCTCCGCTGGGTGAGACTTCAAAACTCAGACACCCCTATACTAAGTATCCGATAACATTTTCAGAAAAAGAAAATAGAAAGAACACTGCAGACAGGTAAAATGCAAAAATATATGGCTGAGAAAACCTTAAATTCAGAATTGTTAATAACAAAATTAGTGATAATTTGTTCATGACAAAACCATTGAAACGTTTAGATCTTCATTATCATTTTATACTTTTTCCCTAACCTTCATGCAAATATTTGATGGATTTACTTCTGTATAACTTTTAGTTTGGGAGCAAATTGTGAGTAGTATCATTTTACAAATATTATTTACTTGTTTATTTATAATGAATGGGAATCATTGCATATTACATATTTTTCTATCAAGCCATTCTATTGAACTCTTACAAATTCTAATATATATTTCTAATTATATATAAAATATGGGACTCTATAAACTAAACTATCAGAATTCTCAAAGAACAATTTGTTAGTTTCTTTCTCATTTTTTTTTCCTATTTCATTCGTAGGTTAAGAGAGAAGTTTATTATGGTTTTTGGCGACCAAGAATTTTTGAAGAGTGCTATTTTATTTGGAGAATTCTTTACCTTATTATTCTTCCTCACCAAGGTACAGACAAATAATTCACTTTCCTAGCATAAGTTGAAGCCATAGCTCAGGGACTGGAATTAAGCTTTTCAAATCTGACATTTCTTAGATAGTTAAATATATTAAACAATAATTTATGTACAATAACATGCATTCATTTAAATATAGAGGTCTAAACAAAGGTTTAAAACCATGTAACCACCACACCAATCAAAATTTCCATCACTAAAAAAAAAGTTTATTTTGCAATAAATTCACCAAACTTCCACTTCAACCATGTGATTATATGATTAATAGTCAATGTAGATTAATTTTGCCTGTACCAGAATATTATATACATGAAATTGCAGAGTTCTACTTTGTGTCTGGTTTGGTTTCTTTCACTTGATGAATATATTTCTTTCATATAATATTTCAGAGATTTAATTATTTTGTCGCATGTATTAGCAGTACATTTCATTGCTGAACAATATGGCTACAATATGGCTATGGACTTCTTTTTTTTTTTTGAACATTTGAGTTGTTTATAGTGTTTGGCTATTAATAGTGAAGCTTTGTGAGCACTTCTGCATAAGTGTTGTTTTATTGACATTTAAACAAATTTACCTTGGGAGTAAAATTTATTTAGGAGTAAATTAACTTGGTCACATGGTAAGTATATGCTTAACCATATAGGAAAATGCCAACGTGTTTGTAAAATTTGGCACTTACACTGGCAATCTATGAATTCCAGTAACTTCATCTCCTAGTAAAAACATGATAGTGTCCTTCTTTTAACATTTAACCATTCTAGCTAACAAATCTAATTCTATTTTACTTTTTATATTTCTGCTGACTCAAATCTTCAGATTGTTCTTTCTTTTTAGCTTTCAATGAGTCCCCTCTGATGCGTTATCTTCTGCCTACTATAACTGTCTTCTTATTCTAACTTTGCTTAGAACTTTGTTCTGAGAAAATATATGGGAGTTTGACTTCAAATATACTCAAATGTATGTCACTGCCTAACTCATGCTTCTCCAGATAAATATGTCTTTTAGGTTACTTATACATAAGGTCCTATCAAAAATTACTTTGATTTTCTTCACATGGCAGTATTAACAGAATAATGGTTGAAAATGTCCTAGAATTAAAGACGAACATCAATCCTGATAGTGAAGTATTAATAGTGGTAGTAACATCAGACTTCTCAACACACTCATTAATGTCCAAACAACTATTAAGTAATATCTGCATGCCGAAACCGGTTTGGCTCAGTGGATAGAGCGTCGGCCTGCGGACTGAAAGGTCCCGGGTTCGATTCCGGTCAAGGGCATGTACCTTGGTTGCGGGCACATCCCCAGTAGGGGGTGTGCAGGAGGCAGCTGATTGATGTTTCTAACTCTCTATCCCTCTCTCTTCCTATCTGTAAAAAGTCAATAAAAAAAAAAAAAAAAAAAGTAATATCTGCAATGTGTTGAGGATAAACAACTTTCAAAATAGAATTATGTATCCTGTAATAGATCATTCAAGAGTGAGGGTAAAATAACATGTTCAAACACAGGAAAACAGTATTAATCATGGATCATTTAAGGAGATGAAAAAAAACAACACAAAAATGAATATATAGCAATAAGAAGAAAATTAAATCTAGAAGAAAAGAGTGGGTAGTAGTTAGTGAGGGTGAACAGAGTAATTGGTAAACACTATTGAAAACTCAATATAATGAAGTCTGTCATTACTATTGATAATCATTTAATTATTATTTTGAGTGATTGCATTGTGGTAAGTAAATGCAAGCTCAATCAAAAAAATTACTTTGATTTTCTTTTCACTCCTACTTCCAGTTTCCTCATGCATTACTTTACATAGTATAAAGCAAAATATTATACTTTGGGAAGCAGCTTTGTTTTATTGTTCTTTCCTAAAAGGGTGTGGGTTGTATGCTTAGAGCACACAATTGAGCAATGTGACAAAATCAGAGCTTTCTGAAAGTTTAAGATAAATGTGGGATGTGTTCAGTAACTTGGAAAACAAAGGATTAGGATCATAGTCCTTATTTACACTTAAATAAGATGTCCCAGAAAGATAAGAAGGCTGTGGTATATTCAGGATAATAGAAAAGGTAACCATATTTGATATCTTTGTATTGATACAGGTATGTATGAGGATCAAAGAGTTGAGAAATCTGATAAATTGCAGCTTAGAATAGTATATGCAGCACATACTCATTCTGGCTACCCCACAGCGGATGGGTGAAGAAATTAGTATCAATATAATTTTTGAAATATGAAATGGTAGATTTATGATAGGAACTAGGACAAACGTGCCCAAATGGAGAAATCCTTTTCCTCTGGAAATATAAACCTACCACCAAGACTGGTACCAACCTTCCCACCACATCCTCTACTGTGCATCTATCTTGTCCTTGAGAATAAACTTTATAAAATGAAAACTCAACACATTTTCATTTGATTTATAGATAGCTTTGTATAGTATATATGGATTGTTTTGCTAACACACTTACCTATGTACCAGATATTCAACTTAACTCTCCTCCAATACCCTGTGTCAAGAGAGGTTCCAAAGAATATGTCCAATATTAGCACCTGAAGTCTCTTAATAAAATGATCAAGCCCAGATATAAATACTTAAATCCATGAAAGTTTTATAGTTTAAGTACTAAGGTATTCAATAAAGCACAATTATACATATATATGTATATATATATTTACATATATATATCATTTTATTAATCTGTAATGTATTCTTTGAAGAATTTCCTTGTGTTTTGCTAGATATTTTTTAAAAATGTATTTGGTTAGGGGTCAACTCAAGAATATATTCCAATAGTAATAGGGACTCAAATTAATAGACTTGTTTTCCCACTTTGGGCAAAAATGAATGAAACCACAAGAAAATAAAAACATACTGATACTCCAATATAAAGGTATATCACAAATATTTAATGCTAACTTTGATTCTAAAATATCTGAAATTTTCTTTGGCATCACCAATGTTTTCCTGAGTAAGAACTGTTATAAGTACCATAAGATTTCACTCATATATGGAATATAATGAACAAAATGAACAGGGAAAAGAGAGAGAGACCCATAGAGAGCAGGCTGACAGCTGTTTGGCAGAGGAGTAGGGAGCTGGGGTGGGGATGGAAGGATTGAGCAAAAAAGAAAAAACACATGGATACGTACAACAATCTGGTGACTTCTGGGCAGGGGGAGACGAGCAGAGGGTGGTGGCGAAGGGTATAGGGGGGGTAATTGGTGATGGAAGGAGACTTGATTGGGGGTAGTGAAATACACAATACAGTGTACAGATGATATGTTGTAGAATTGTGCACCTAAAACCTATAGAATTCTGCTAACCAGTGTCACCCAAATAAATTCAATAAAAAGGACCAAAAATAAAAAAATTAAAATTAGAACATTGAAAAAGAGGAGAGAAAACTGTTTTATATTGACATTAAGTGAAAATGTGTCTTCCCCCGAGGTTCTGTCTGCCACTCTTTCATATGTAATTGA